>NC_041397.2:204928309-205300809 GCF_900747795.2 Erpetoichthys calabaricus
AAAGTTTATGGAGGCTAATTAACTTCTGCTATAAAAACAATGAATGACTACCTAATTATGCACTAACAGAGTGGAAAAATCTACAAACAAACTACCTCTACAAAGCTTTACTTCAACACACCCTTGTGAACACTAACATTCTGCTTCGATGTTTCTTTCATATAACTTAATTAATTGAATAAATGCACCTACCCCCTGGATAATCGTATCCTTTTACACTTTAATTTTGCAGTTTAAATCAAGCCTAATATGAATAATAGAAATGTAAATATGATTATGAACTTGAGATAAAAAAATAAAGCATTAGATAGTGTAGGTTGTATTTCAACTAAGGCCATAGCTACAAATAAGTACAAGTGTGTTTGAAACATTGTAATATACATTACCTTTCACTCTCTTGAAGATGCATCAATGTATGACATGCATCATTTATCAAAAGAATTCTAAAACTGCTTTATTACACTTAAAATACTGACAGAACTTGACAGCTGCCTACCACTATGCACAAGGATGTATACTTTGACTTTATGCATCAACAATCAACAAGTTCACAGAGGTGATCAGTAGTCATGTTACAGTGCATCAACATAAATCGATATAGTCGATTATTTAAATTCATTGGTTGGTGCAGCATACATCAACGCATCTCATTTTTATCATCTTTCAAGAGATCAACATGGTAGCATCTCACTCACCTGCAGGTCCTTTGCCTGAAAGACACACAGACTTCTAAAGAATGGGAGTACTTTAAGATAAAGCTTAATAATACTGTGTTCTGTACACACTGTAAATGTGAAATGGTGTATTACAGCAGCACAACGTTTTTGCAGGAGTATTTAAGAAGGAAGCATTCCAGAGTATTCTGTGAAATTGCCTCCAAGACAGTATCATAATTTCTAATTGGTAAATCCAAGCATTTTGCAGTCATTTATTTTCCTGACGCTAGCACTGAGAAACAAGACTTTTACAAGACTCAGAGAAATGCTCTGCCTCACCTTTTACATTAAGACCTGGGTACTGGCACTTATGTGCTATACATTCACTTCAAGCATTGCTTTGTACAGTATATACATTTGATAACTTTAAAAGGGGACCACATACAAATGATGAAAAACATGAAAAGAAATACTATACTTTAGTAAATAGCATAATCAAATTAAAACTGTAAACGACTAGTGATAATATATACAAAAATTTCACCTTAATCTACCTGATTACCTATTTCAAAAGAACACACCTTCCTATAAAATTGTGTTTTACAATGACCATCAACAAAAGCCAAATGGAAAACACAGAGGGGAAAAAAACCACAAATGCAGGAATATTTCACTCCTGAACAATTGTGTATAGCGTGTTAAAGAGTAAGCAGCTCCAAAGACCTAAAACTGTTATTACTTATTATTTGACTGATGTCTTTATCCAAGGTGGCATACAGCATTTGTTATATTGGTTACATTTATTTTGTGTTTTTCCAGTTGTAGTACAGGCAGGTGAAGTAATTTGCTCATGATAACACAGTGTCAGTAGAAGGTTTGAACCCAAAACTTCAGGGATCCAAAGCCTTAACCACTACAACAGACTGTCTGCCAATAACCTACAACTATTGTAAACAAACAGAGAAGTACTTGGTTACTTAGTTCTTCTGATGCACCCAATTAACAGATGGTACTATAACTGACACCCATTGCTTTACGAAATTCCCTGAGCAAAGCCAGTAGCACAGCTATTTTGTGTTATGTGTGTGTACATATATACACACACAGTTATAGTTAGAACAATAAGACAATTTTGTGGAAAGCCACCAAAATATATGAAAAAAAAAATTAATAAAATGTCATAAGCCATTTGTCATAGTTGCTGCAAGGATTTCCCGGGAACCAGGTGTTAAAATATATTGTATAATCCAATTTTAAGATTGCAGAGCAATTTGAAATCAAGGTGGTTTGGTGAAGAAGTGTATCCATAAACTAGCCCATAGTGAATCCTACAACCAGAACACAGCATATCATCTATTTTCTCTGTAAAATAAACTATACATTTAATGATATTTATATTTAATGAAAATCTAAGCTGCAGAGATTTCTCATTCTGTTGGAACAGAGTTAATCTCCAAAATACGCATAATTTGAACATGGAAGATGAATCACAGTCAATTCTTGTTATTCGCGAATGATGCGTTTCTGAAAAATGCTGTGGATACGGAAAATGTGTATAACGAAACATTGATTCTATGGGAAAAAATTGGCTTAGTTTCCAATGGGAGGCCATCTCAGGGGACATGGGGACAGATGGATGGGCCACCCCTCCACTCTCAGTAATGATGTTTTCACAGGTTAACCTAGGGAAGCCTTGCTACGACTTTTACTTCCTCTGTAGTCATGTTCAATTGTCTTCTAGGTTGCACTGGGAGAAACCACAAGCGACAGCAGTGAGGCTGATCCAAGGACCTCATTAAGCCATCCAATCGGTAGTATCGATGGACAGTGATTACAAGGGGCAGAGGACTTGATCAGTGCAAGCTCATGACCTGCACTTACTGGGGAACAGCAGCAAGCCACAGACCCTATCGTAAATGGGATTCAAATACTTTGCCCCACTCCTCTTGGCACTGTTAAATATTTGATCCTTTTGGTGAAGCGCACATGCAGACCTGGATGCTGAGAGTATTAAACTTGAATTCCATAAATGTGCAAATCTTTTGACATCCGTATCTTCGATTCATAACAAATAAGCCTCAGAATGCATAAGCAAAAGATTACATTTAAATGGCATCACAGGCCAGTTACTGAGAGATAGGCCTCTGAATTTTTTTTCTGTTGCACATGGCTGAGAATACAATCCAATCCATAGTGAGGACCTTATCCACAAATAGGCATGATTAGACAGTAGGTGTCGCAAAATGGATTACATTTTTAATACAAGCAGATAAACGATCTGCAAATTTCTAGCAAGATGTTATTCACTATTATCCACAAAAAGGAAAACATATTATGACCATAGATCAAAATGACAATTAACAGTGCTATGTTTATTCTTGCAGGTTTTATATATGTGTAGGTGCATTTAATATGTTTTTCTTGTCTCAAATGCACACCATGCACTCCACTATATTATGTATAAATCCTTAGTTTGTTTTAAAGGATTTTACTAGAAGATGAATCCAACAATATTTTTAAAACAATTCTGACTAACTGATTTCCAGACTGCTGCAGATCATTAAAGTTAGCTCTTGTTATTTTACTCCTACTCTTCATGAAGTGCCAATAGCCAATTCAGAACATTTCAGTGACAGCCAATTCAGCAACGTTGTAGCATGGTTAAGGCGCAGTATACGGGTATACAATCTATACACTAAGAGATGTAATTTCAAGTCAGACTTACCTACTTACACTTAGTCAAAACTCAAAATGCTGTGTTATTTGAAAATGTTACCTGATGCGGATATGTATTAAAATTTGAATTTCATAAATTTGCAACACTCTTGCCATTCTCATTTTCAATTTAGAACAAACATGCCTCAGAGTGCATAAGCAACAGGTTACAGCACACAAATTTTGTTTGTTATTGGCTTTTTTTCGGGATAATTTGTACTTTTATTTCCTCTGTTTAATGAGTTCCTGACTGGCACCATCATTACCAAATACTCTACTTCATTGCCTTTTCTGGACATACTTTTGAAGTCTTTGGGTGCAAATCAACTGCATGTATTGTGATAATGAAGAGATTGTTAGTGTATAAAGATCTTGACATGTATTACTTTTAATATTTACTAAAAAAAAACAAACACCAGCACACATATTCCATAATATTTTTTTATAAAACAGAAACAAATCATGCTTCGCTTCCTTATAGGTGACATACTTTCTTTGAAATTATCCATGGAGCAGTGGTACTGAAGGGCCACAAAATTCCATATTGAATGTTTGAAACTAGTAACAAAAAAGGGTAGATAAAGAATTTCTATAGACAAATAAACCAAAGTAATACAATGCAGAAAGCACACTAGTTTTGTAAAGCACTAAATAATACCTGTTTTTAATATTTCACAGATATAAATTCTCAGCAGAAAATTTTCATATGCCACTTAACATTTTAGTGAAGTTTCTATTTGCAACATTCTTTGGTAAAAGGAGTGTGCTTGAGGTTGGATAATAGATGAACCTTACAATACTTTGTTAAAATTAACTATCTTTATTTGCTTACCTCATTTATATGTTTATAGGTTTTGATCAGGTCAACAGAAAGTTTCCTTAGTGGAGCTGTTGCAGGATCACGAAAGGTTTGGGGCATCCGCCTCTGTAATATGACAACATCAGGAATCACCTTAAACAAATACAAAAAAGTCTAACATTTAACTTTAAAAGAATCCAAACTTATTTTGGAAATTAACATTTACCCCATTATTGCTAGATATCGGAGTGATGAAACAGGTGGTTAGAAATTTCTGGAGTATTCATAGATAGATTAAAATTAATTTAAATAGCGTTTAAATTGAAGGCAGGATTCTTCACCAGTGAACAAAGGAGAGAGGCGGATCTTTAATTCAAACGCACAGTACTAGAGATCTATAACCTCTCTCCATATGCAATTTCTCCTTGAAAATAGAAGTACGTAACATAGAAAATATCTTTTTGGTTAAATAGAGCAACTCAAACACAATATACTATAACTAAAAAACTCTGTAGTCTAAAAGGTAGGAATCATGTTTGAACAGGAATGACTGAATTCTGTGCAGTAAAATATTCCTGTCTCAGGCACTTTACAACCAGCATTCATCTAATGAACAACAATGAACTAATGATAATTCCATGGAAAAGAATATTCATGCACTTTATACCACACATTGCTGTATGGCAGTGATTTTAAAACTTTTACATCTCATAGCATAGGTTGGGTGTATGGTACACAAACTAATTAATAAAATTCTGCAGCACATCGAATAATATTTTTTGCCAATCTGACAAAAAAAATAGGTATAATTTTGGTTGATTTAAAAGAAAAAAATAGTAATAGTAATTACCTGCCCTTTTTGCTACAAAGTGGTTTTTTAAAACATTTTTAAACTATTTATGATACTTTAAAATAAAAAAAGCTCAAATTATCAGGTACCTTTACTTGTATTACGAGCAAGTGGCACAGCGGTAGCACTGCTGCCTCCCAGTATAGCGATCCCAGCATACTTTTTGCAAAGCACTTTGAGTAGTGAGAAAAGTGCTATATAAAGGTAAAGAACTATTATACATGTGTATGTGTGATCAAATGCAGCCATGGCGGAGTGACGGATAAACAGGGACACTAGATGTGCTCAACAATAAGATGCATTCATTGCAATAGTTGCACAGCACGGTGTCCATGCAACATAATGTGTATATTATTGAAGTAAATGTTCAAATAAACTGACTATATGAAATAATTTTTCTATATAAATTTTAACAAGTTGTGACATGTAAACTGGTGACAAATGCATTAAATTATACATGTATTGCTTTACATTTCATATATAGTATATTATTAAAATTAAAAATGTTTACATCATATCAGCCATATATGTAAGTTTTATATGTTAGACTACAGCTTGTTGACTGGAGACAGATATCTAATGAAAGGGATTATAGTACCGGACCATTAGTACTACAATCCAGCTTCCTGATTTTAAAGCACAACCTTGGAACAGTGATGAACGGGAAGTATGTATAGACTACAAAAGTACAGAAAATTAAGTAGTATGAGCTAAGCATGGTTCTTGGCTCTACAGTATTTTTGACTTGCAAATCACACTTTCATGACATGAAGACATAAGACATTAAAAAAAAAAAAGTAACAATTACAAAAATAGACGGTGAACTAAGGAGGAAAACTACATAACAAATGAAATTTCAAAGTCAGCATACAGATCTAGGAATTAGTCAATTCAATACAAAATTTACATATTTATAAGTAGGATACATGATGGACATGACCAGGAATGTTCTTAACTTACATCCATTGTTTCTAGAATAGGATTTTTCCACCCCACCCCCATGTCTCTGAACCAGATTAAGCAAGTTTAAGAGAACACAAGGAATACTTGAAAAAATCAATTGTAAGAAAAACTGCAAATCACAACTCTTTAAATAAAAAGGGAGAGTTAAAATAACCAACAATATAGCAAGAATAGACTAGCATTCAACTACTTTAAAAATAGAAATTACAAAGACACAGGAGACCATCTATTACCAACAGTCACTTTTAACTGCACATTCTTTGTTACAATTGCATTTATTTCACTTTAAAAGTTTATGTAAAAAACAACCATCAAATCCTAAACTGCTGGAATGACGTTCCAAAGCTACAGACTTAAGCCAATGTGATCCATAATAAAGACAAAAATACGTTCTGTTGATTGACATTTGAGCTTGGGTTTTTAACTCATTGACAGCTTTTGACAGATTTTTTTTCTTTGGTTATATTCTTGAATAAAAGCGCACATTTATTTGATATTTGACATGTCTTCACACATTATACACTTCACGTTATTATTACTATAACATTGAAATAGTTTTAGTTATGTGTTCTACATTTCTTGCCTCGCATTTCCTGTCATCCAACATTTACCCAAATCATTGTAGAAATGGAACACGTATGAATGTATGTATTCCAAATTCACATACTTGGGGGTTAATGCACCCCTGGACGCCAAATACTTTTTTGCTGCACTTTTCAAGTAAACGTCACAATTCACAAAGAAAATGTGAAATTTTAATGGAACACATTTTTTTTTTCATGCAAAGAGCATCACAATTACTGTAATACTGATCATTTTACACACTTCCAATGAATTGTAAAAACTATTAAAAAAACTACTGCAACAATCTATTATATGTACAAGGTGCAACTAACGCCATTGATGAAATTCAGTAAATCACCGAGCCAACTGCATTTGAACTGCCTGCATGCAAGCACACAGAGGTAAGCGCTGATTTTTGCAGGCTAGTCTAGTGCAGCGGCTAAATCCCAGGGACAATTATGCTGCAGTTCTGCCAGGGCTGGCAGTGGTCATGAGCTGGCTGCACAACAAATATACAGCACTGACTGATCAGCGGTGGCGTGTTGGCAAATTGCTCTGGGAAGCGACTACAGCCGGTTGTGGCATTCAATGAATGTACGTTGCCGAATACACTCAGCCCCTGCGTGCTGGAAAATTACACTGAGACACAACTATAGCCGGTTATGCATTCAATTAAATTATATTGCCTAATATACTCGGCCTCGGCGTGCTTCCAAATTGCACTGGAAACCGACTTTAGCCGGTTGTGGCGTTCAACAAATGTAGTTTGCTGAATATACTTGGCTCTGGCGTGCTGGCAAATTGCATTGGGAACCGACTATAGCCAGTTCTGGCGGTTTAAGAGTTAATCTCCTTCCTGTCTCTCCCCGTTCTCTCTCACTGGCCAGCCTATTGTCTGCTTTTGTCCCTCAATGCCAGCTCCCCTTTAAATACATTCATGAACGCAGCGTCTCAATCGCATACTGCAGAAAGCAGATGAACCAACTGAGACAGACAGCACCCTCACGTGCAGGTGTGTCTTCGCCTCAATTACCTCGTCAGCCTCCTGCAGTTGTGCAAGCATGCACACCCAAGGAGATCAAGCCAGACATTCCATTTATTTAAAAAGTATTACATATAGGAAGTAAAAATGTTAGGTTTGAATACAAAATGGGAAAATCATAAGCACACCTTGTGAGAAGGATTTAGGAGTTATAGTGGGCTAGTTAGACCTCACCTGGAGAATTGTGTGTAATTTTGGTCTACAGTATATAAAAAAAAGATATAGCAGCACTAGAAAAAGTCCAGAGAACAGCAACTAGGCTGATTCTAATGCTACAGGGGATGGATTATGAGGAAAGATTACAAGAGCTGATCCTTTTCAGTTTAAGCAAAAGAAGATTAAGAGGAAACATGACTAAAGTGTTTAGAATTATAAATTGCAAAAGTACAATGGACAGATTGTTACTTTAAAATTAATTTATCAAGACAGGACACAGTTAGAAACTTGTTTGTGTGAAATTTACCCTTAACATTAGAGAGTTTTTCGTTACACTGAGAACCAGAGACACATGGAATAAGTTACCAAGTAGTGTGGTAGACATTAGACTTTTAAAACTACAGTAGACTTGACGTTATTTTGGAAAAATTAATTGGATAGGACTGGCAAACTTTGTTGAACTGAATGCCTTTCCTTATCTCGATTGCTCTAATATGTACCAAACAACTACTGATAGTACTCATATATACCGTTTAGTGGTACTGTCAAGTGACTCTACAGTCCTACTGATAAAATGTTAACAGTCATGAGGGGAATGACAGAAATACTGGACTGTGCATTTACAATACCATTTGTTAATATTAATGGGGTTTTTTAGTAGTTTTTCAGGCATAACTGTGGCATTTATATTTTGAAATTGTGTGGTTTTGTCACAGGCACCACAACCTTTTTAAATGTTGTGTCTGTTGACAATCACTTCATTTCATATACAAGATAGCTGTGCCTAGTTTACCTGGTCCTACATTTGACTAGATATACTCTTCTGATTTCTATCTTTTGCTTTTCTTGCTTAGTGGTAGCAGGTAGCTAACAGGTGCTAACTAAGTGTACGAAGAATATATAATGTTTAGGACTTTCTATTTTCTGAGTTTGATGATTGGTACCCCTCCAATCAGTCTGCCTATTGAGCATGATTCTGTCCTTCCCTTTAGTTAATTAAGAAACTTTCTGGCCACTTTTTGCCCCTGATCATTTCATCTTTGTGCATTTAAGGGGTCTTATGCTTCCCAAGGTTTTATGTAACCCTAATGCATGATAGCACATTTTGGCTGTTACAGTCTAGCATCTCTCAGCAATTTTAGTAACCTTAGCTAATATTTTAGTAAGAACCCTTTTGGAGGTGCATGCTATCTGTGGAATACCTGTAGAAAATTTGACTATCTTGCTGACTTTCTATCTACAGAAAAAGAGGACAGTGGGCTTTTTTTTTTGCTTTGCTGTTTGCCATTCTCAACCTCCTGTGCTCACCTGTTGGAACATGTGAATACTACCGTTTTCTCATGTTTTTTAACTTGATGCTTTTGTCATTTTATTTAAGTGTTTATGGTGTTATGAATTTTTATTTTAATACCCACCCAAGGCCACTTGATTCTTTTCCATTCTTTTATTAAAGACATTTCATTTCAAAGCAATACAGTAATCCCTCCTCCATCGCGGGGGTTGCATTCCAGAGCCACCCGCGAAATAAGAAAATCCGCGAAGTAGAAACCATATGTTTATATGGTTATTTTTATATTGTCATGCTTGGGTCACAGATTTGCGCAGAAACACAGGAGGTTGTAGAGAGACAGGAACATTATTCCAACACTGCAAACAAACATTTGTCTCTTTTTCAAAAGTTTAAACTGTGCTCCATGACAAGACAGAGATGACAGTTCCGTCTCACAATTAAAAGAATGCAAACATATTTTCCTCTTCAAAGGAAAGCAAACAAATCAATAGGGCTGTTTGCTTTTAAGTATGCAAAGCACCGCGGCACAAAGCTGTTGAAGGCGGCAGCTCACACCCCCTCCGTCAGGAGCAGGGAGAGAGAGAGAGAGAGAGAGAGAGAGAGAGAGAGACAGACAGATAAAAAAATCAATATGTGCCCTTTGTGCTTTTAAGTATGCGAAGCACCGTGCAGCATGTCCTTCAGGAAGCAGCTGCACACAGAAGGTAGCAACGTCCCTATCGTCTAGGTGTGCGAACAGCCCCCCTGCTCACACCCCCCTACGTTAGCGCAAGAGAGAGAGAGAGAGAGAGAGAAAGTAAGTTGGGTAGCTTCTCAGCCATCTGCCAATAGCGTCCCTTGTATGAAATCAACTGGGCAAACCAACTGAGGAAGCATGTACCAGAAATTAAAAGACCCATTGTCCGCAGAAACCCGCGAAGCGGGTTGAAAAACAAACTCCTGCTTCTTTTTTATCCGATCTCGACTGTTACAAATTGATTTCCAGGCCTCCCCATAAAAACTGTTCAGATTACAGTATACTATACGTGTACTAACCAAGACACAGAATTATACTCACATAAGCCCAGTTTTGTTAAAACTACATGTGGTGATGCATGTTGCGGGCAATGGCAGTGTGTGAGATTTGAGAATCAAAACAGCACAACTCGGGCTCTGTGGCTGAGGAGTTTGGCTGCCACGAGGTGTTCATTGTGAAGCTGAGCTGATTGCTTGATTAGGTTACCTGCTCCATACTGGCACTGCACAGTTTATAATCGGGGTGCTGCTCCCACAGGTGTATATGAAGGGAATGGGTGTAGGTTAGGGGGAGGTGTGCGTGTCTGGGGAGGCGCGAGTGAAACCTTTGAGATAAAAAAGCAACCAACCAGTCTGAGTTGGCTCCTGATGAAGGTAGAGGAAAGCTGACAGGAGATAGGAGGGATGGCATCAAAGACATGAGCAAGTTTAAAGGCTGACTGCACTCACTGGCGTCTCAGAGGATGAAGACGGGTGCTTACTCCTTATGTAAACCTATTGATTCCCCTGGGTACAGGTATTTTAACTTTTTGATTAGGTCACAGATTAAGCTGAACGCCGCAGGCAACTGTACTTTGTTTCATTGCTTCATGCTCAAGAAAAAAATACAATCTGCTTAGTCTTCAGCATGACTGGCTGTTCTAAATAAAAGACAGCTAAACAGTTAACTTTTAAAGAAAAATCACATTAACATCGTTAGCTTTTCAAACCAGTAACAGTAGCATATTAAACTAATCTTAACATTCTGTTAAAGCTATTAAAAGTAGATTTTAGTAGATTTTTTTTTCCCTTGAAGAGGTTTCTACAGCATGTGATTTTTTTGTGATGCAATTAAATTTTTCAAATTTAGGCAGGCAAGCAATTAAATTTATAGGACATAACATTTATCATTTTCAAATATCTTTGAATGACAACTGTTGATCATTTCAAACAAAAGTAATTTCAAATGTCACCATCTAGAGTATTATCTATTTTCCACTTTCACCTTCCTTTGACATTATGTTTTAAATGTGAATGGAAGGTATAAACATCTGAATAAAAAAAAACAAAACATTTGTACATATACACCATCTTACATTTTCAGTATCTTTAGCATTAAAAAAGGATACATTTCATTAATAACAATTAACTAGTGGTTGCTCTACCTGGTTGACAACTGGCTGCTGAACCTGTTCATTGTAAGACAATGCAGCAACGGATGGGTCAGTACTCTGCGGATGACGGTCACTGAACTGCTGATGTGCATGAGGCATTTGTGTAGCCATCTGAAGGCCAGCAGCATGGAAAGAAAATGAAGGTGCAAGCCGAACAGATGAAGGTTTGCATGCTGAAGTCTCTCCCCCTGAAACAAAAAAGAAGTCAATTTGTATGTATTATTTGTTTCACTTACACTGCACTCAAAGATATTCATTAATGCTACAAAATGTTCAAAGATTACTAACTCAGAATAGTAAGACAAGATTTCTAACAAGACATTTTCCATATATTACAAAGAAATTTGAAAATGGCATGAAATTATCATAACTGTAGGAACATCAGGAAATTAGGAAGTAGTGTTTTTCTGAAACAAATAATTCCTATGAGAACAACATTTTACTCTATAGTGCTACACAACCTTCACATGTACATGGAAAAAGAAGACAGCCAAAGCCATAAACCAGATTGCTCTGATAGGTATAAATACTGTATACTCATGAAATATTAAATGTTTATGTGGCAATCTAACGTCTTCAAAAACTATATTGCCTACAAAATGTATACACCCACTAACAAATTAACCTTAATAAAAAAGACAAAAGAACACTTCAAGCAACTCCATGCTTCTTGGATAAGTAGAATAAAATATTTAAGTTGCCGAATATTCCTAGGAGTACAGTTAAATCAATCTGTATGTAATGGAAAAAGTACTGCATTGTTGTAAATCTACTTAGAGCAAGCCATTAACAACACAGAATGTTCGATTAAGACGATTAGTGATGAAGACCACCAAAAAACCTAGGATAACTCTGAAGGACTTACAAGCTACAGTTGACAAGAATGGGGAGATTGCACACAGTATTTGCCAGCTTCACCAATCGGCGATTTCTGAGACAGTGGCAAAAAGAAAACCTCTATTTAAAAAACACCCCACACATGACATTTTGGGTAGAGTTTGCCAGAAAGCACAAGGGAGACTCTGAAGTTAGCTGGAGAATAAGAAAATGTGAAAACTTCCAAAGAAGTCATTTGTAGACATATGTATTGCAAGAATTCCTTAACTATGAAACACATAGAAACAAAGATAAAAATTCACAGATGCCGTTTAATGTCAGATTAACAATGAGTTATGCAAATATGAATTCAGTTTTGTTACATATTATCTTTTCTCCTATATAACAAACATTTTTTTTACCTTGTCCAGGAAACAAAGGATTCTCATAATGACCAAGTGCTGTCTAGTGATTAGCTTTGGAGAATCACAGCACTGCATACTTAGAGATTCCATTAATCTCTCCATACAAATTCATAAAGAATGAAAACATGAAGATACTTCAAACTGAAATACCCACCATCCTGGTATTTTGGTTGGAGTGTTAAATCAATGCATTAGAGTTGTTCAGAATAGTAATGGGCCAGAACATATCTGGGCAGCACTGGGAACAAGTCAGGAACAAATCATAGAAAGTACAGTCCACTGAAGGGTATCTATCTCCACACTGTGTAGATCACATTTTCTGAGTGTATTAGCCCCAACTGTAAACATGAGGAAGGCTATCTTAGGTTATTACAAGGTCTACAATTGGCTGAGCTAATAAATATCAAACTTTGTTGAAGCGTCTATGTAATTTTGTCTGTCTGAATATTTAGCAGTAGTGAATTGCTCATGTACAAACTATTTATTAATTAGTTCATATTTACAGGTGCTGGTCATAAAATTAGAATATCATGACAAAGTAGATTTATTTCAGTAATTCCATTCAAAAAGTGAAACTCGTATAGTAGATTCATTCATTACACACAGACTGATGTATTTCAAATGTTTATTTCTTTTAATGTTGATGATTATAACTGACAACTAATGAAAGTCCCAAATTCAGTATCTCGGAAAATTAGAATATCAATTAAGACCAATGCAAAAAAAGGATTTTTAGAAATGTTGGCCAACTGAAAGGTATGAACATGAAAAGTATGAGCATGTACAGCACTCAATATTTAGTTGGGGTTCCTTTGGCCTGGATTACTGCAGCAATGCGGCGTGGCATGGAGTCGATCAGTCTGTGGCACTGCACAGGTGTTATGAGAGCCCATGTTGCTCTGATAGTGGCCTTCAGCTCTTCTGAATTGTTCGGTCTGGCGTATTGCATCTTCCTCTTCACAATACCCCAATGGGGTTAAGGTCAGGCGAGTTTGCTGGCCAATCAAAATCAGGGATACCATGGTCCTTAAACCAGGTACTGGTAGCTTTGGCACTGTGTGCAGGTGCCAGGTCCTGTTGGAAAATGAAATCTGCATCTCCATAAAGTTCGTCAGCAGCAGGAAGCATGAAGTGCTCTAAAACTTCCTGGTAGACGGCTGCGTTGACCTTGGACCTCAGAAAACACAATGGACAAACACCAGCAGATGACATGGCACCCCAAACTATCACTGACTGTGGAAACTTTACACTGGACCTCACGCAACGTGGATTCTGCGCTTCTCCTCTCTTCCTCCAGACTCTGGGACCTTGATTTCCAAAGGAAATGCAAAATTTACTTTCATCAGAGAACATAACTTTGGACCACTCAGCAGCAGTCCAGTCCTTTTTGTCTTTAGCCCAGGCGAGACGCTTCTGACGCTGTCTCTTGTTCAAGAGTGGCTTGACACAAGGAATGCGACAGCTGAAACCCAAGTCTTGCATACGTCTGTGCGTGGTGGTTCTTGAAGCACTGACTCCAGCTGCAGTCCACTCTTTGTGAATCTCCCCCACATTTTTGAATGGGTTTTGTGTCACAATCCTCTCCAGGGTGCGGTTATCCCTATTGCTTGTACACTTTTTTCTACCACATCTTGTCCTTCCCTTCGTCTCTCTATTAATGTACTTAGACACAGAGCTCTGTGAACAGCCAGCCTCTTTAGCAATGACCTTTTGTGTCTTGCCCTCCTTGTGCAAGGTGTCAATGGTCGTCTTTTAGACAACTGTCAAGTCAGCAGTCTTCCCTATGATTGTGTAGCCTACAGAACTAGACTGAGGGACCATTTAAAGGCTTTTGCAGGTGTTTTGAGTTAATTAGCTGATTAGAGTGTGGCACCAGGTGTCTTCAATATTGAACCTTTTCACAATATTCTAATTTTCCCAGATACTGAATTTGGGACTTTCATTAGTTGTCAGTTATAATCATCAACATTAAAAGAAATAAACATTTGAAATACATCAGTCTGTGTGTAATGGATGAATCTAATATACAAGTTTCACTTTTTGAATGTAATTACTGAAATAAATCAACTTTGTCATGATATTCTAATTTTATGACCAGCACCTGTATATATGTGTATGTATTTAAACTTGAGGTAGTGGTGACTACTGACAGTGCCAGCAGTCAGCTACTCCACAGTGCCTGCGGTCAGCGGTTCAATTATGATTCCTAACAGCAAACGACGTCTAGCTAACAACACACCCACAGAAAAACAAAAACGAGACTGCATGGATAAAAATAATGAACGAAGGCGCCTACAACGCACTTCTGAAACACCAGAACCAAACGAGTCATGCCTCCAAAACCAAACAACTGTACTACAAATATATTTCTTTCATTAAATGAAAACTTTCACAGGACGCTCCCACCCTTCACGATCTTACATCCCTACAAAGATTGGAGAGAACAGAACGTAATTGCCATTATTGGATTTGCGATTCTTTAGAGAATCGCGGGTTTACCGGTAAACTGAGAAAAAGGAATCACAGACAATTACACAAACAGCAGTTTGTACAAAATGTACAATTAGACAAACGGCAAGAAATGCTACTTTAATAAATTCAGACCTTTTTATTTTGTCTTTTAAATTGAAAAGCACACCGTTTGAGTTCAGCTGCTTACATTTTTAATTGGGAAAAGAAAAACATTAAGATGAATTTGAAACTGCTGCTTATTAAGAATAAGCTTGTCAGCTTAACAGCAAAATGTGCCTTTTACATATAAACCTGTTAAGCATGTTATTCTTGTGTCATCTTGATAAACAACTTAGGAACATTTGATACATTTGTGGATTTTTTCAAAGATTTATTATTTTCTGCTGTGTGTCATGCAGTACAGCAAAAAGTTTTGTTAAGAAACACATACTACATAATTAAAATAGTAACCCATATTTATAATTATACCTCAGGAATTACAATGGTCTGTCTAGCTGATACATTGAAGAAAAAAAAAAAACACTCTTGTATAAATAAAGTAGGTTTCACAGGGCAAGAGGAAGTAAGAAAACCATTTCTTAAACAACAAAACTGGGCTTTGAAATACCAGCTGTGGGCTAATGCAGACTGGACAAAGTCTCCTCACAGAAAAAACTGAAACTTGCTTTTTTCAACCACTATTGTGCTGTAAGGCACTTATCACACAAGCTGGTGACCCTTAGAAAGATTTCTTCTGATTGGATTCTAACTTTGGGCCTGCCACATGTCTTTCTACTGGATTTTCCTCCAGTTTCCAATTGCCTTTGCAATTTCTCTAAATGAAAGGCCTACACCTCTAAGGGTAATAATGCTCTCTCATTTAATTTGTTAATTGTCCGTTTCTTGCCATTATTACATTTAATATTGTCCAAGTAGTGCTGCAGAGAGTGTAGTAACATAGTCTGTTCCAACTTTTAAGACAGAGAGAGGGCTTTCAAGTAATCGACAGAAGTAGGGACACCAGTGCAAATTGTATGCGTCATCTTGCAAGGCTTAAATTTACTTTGATTGCTGCAAAATATATGTAGATTGTAACATATTAGTTGTAAGAATGCCCATTTGTAATAATCTGATATTTCCATTTTTCAGTTTTTGCCAACCTAAGCTTTAAATTTAAACTTCTGGCAGTTTACTGTTTAACTTTTCACCATTTTAGGTCATTCATTGCATTTCAACTGAATAAATTTGAAGAAAAAGTGGAAAAACTGAGGTGTTCTAAAATTTCTGACCAGAGTGCTATTCATTTCCTCACCTGGCTCTTTATTCTCTTAATTGTTCTGTAAAGTGTACAATGCAGCGACTGTAACCAAAAAAAGACGGCTGTCACTGCAGAACAAAGCCACTTTCCCAGAATATTTATGTTACACTTCATTTTAAAATTAACTAACCGGTAAATAAATACAGCAACCCAGACGTTACATACCCCAAAGGAATTGGTTGTACAAAGCAACAGAAATCATTGAGTCATTTGATTTCCATTTATTGTGACATTAGAGTTGTAAGCATCATTAGTTCTCTTCAATGTACCAATAAAGAAAACATAACAGAAGTTCACAATATCTCCTGCCCTGCAGATGGATCTCAATCTTCTCTGCTACATACACACAGTTTTTGAGGTCATTTGCCAAGTGTCTTTATAAACCATATTCCCCATATATTTGTTTTACAATCCCAGAAATGTACTCAGATTTGCTCACTTGCTCATGAAGTCTAAGGATACTTTCAAATTACTGATCTCAGATGACACTCATATTAAATTATAGAAAAAACTTTTAAATAAGCTGAATACGCTGTCTTTAATGCTTGATGGCAGATGGGTAGTGTGTTTTGAAAGACTATCACCAACAACCACACCTTTATTTCCACAGCAAAATACTTAGGGGTGAAACCTGCAATTCATATACTGGCTCATCTAAAGAAGCACTGCCTGAGCTCCAAATCCATCACTTTTCTGTCAGACACCATTCGAGTATTTTGAAAGGTGCCTAGATGGAGTTTTTAAAATTGGGTTATGCTCAGTCTGCCATATTAATTTTCAAAATAAAATGTTAACCGTGTCTATATATGATTTGAATAAATGTGACAAGAAGAATTGTCACATCAATTTTCTGATTGTGGAAAGCATCATTAAAATGATTCCCAAAAATTAAAAGATGAGTTTTTACTGAGCCCAAAATTTGTATGTAGCAAAGTATCCATCAGATGAATTTTGCTGAGGTTTTACAGTAAGTGTGTCAGCTTTTCCACACCTGTGACAAAGATGGACCATAGCTGCATCTGGTTTTAAGAACAAACTCTCTCTTGGATAGAGAATAAATTCAATCAAGAACTGACAAAACCTGCACAGAATTTAGTTATATTCATAGGTAATTGTCTTTATGTCCTTTATGGTTTGTTTACTATCACCAAGCAGATTACACTTGAGGCTATCATGATGCTCTGCATGTTTGATGAGCATTTTTCTATTTTTCTTTCCACACAATAATACTATCATGATGTAGGAAACTGGTTGACCATTTCTTTTGAGATACATGGCACTAGAGTGTCTGCATACACCTTTCATCAAAGAGATCTAGAGGATAGTCTTCCATATGTAAAAGTGGTTATTTTGGAGATTATTTACAAAGGGACTAGTGCAGCTGCATGTGTTTTTTTGGTGACAGTAAAGAGACTCAAAACATATTTAAATGCAATAAATATGAGCACTATTAATTTAATACACAGTTGGTTCTCTTGTTGTAGCGTGTTATTGTTAAAACAGTGTTTTGTGTTAGTAGAGTCACAATGGACTAGCTGAAATACCATCAGTATAGTGATCAAGGTCAGATTAAAGCTTAAAAGATGCCATAAGCAGATAAATGTTGAAAAATTCTAATTATAGCAGATGTGATCTTGGAGCGCTGTTTGAAAACTGAGAAGATGAGCATCAATTCATGATGTAATTTTCCAAAGTAAGGTCCCACAAGGTAGACAACTTTTTTTTTTTTTTAAATTGACAATGATACAAAATCTGCAGTCACTTAACACTAGAATTACCAGAGCCTATGAAAAAACTTGTAGATCCATCCCACCTTAAAACACTTCGTACTTCTCCGTCTTCATCTTTTGTCCTTTTAAATGTGTTGATAAGCAGCAAACAGTAAGCAGTCTTTTATCACATCCCCCCACCGGCACACAATTCCCAGCTCAAGGCTGCTTACCTGCGTGTCAGTTGATTAGAGCTGTATAGAGCAAGAAATCAAGCAAAATTACACCTTTTATAAATACTATATCGTTATTTGGAACACTTGCATTTCATGTGTGTTCCGTGTCTACAACGATCTATGCACAGTAAACACATCGTTGAAACAGAAACGTTTTAATGTTTTAGTAATACACTGCCTGGCCAAAAAAAAAGTCGCCACCTGGATTTAACTAAGCAAATAGGTACGAGCCTCTCCTATTGGATAATTACTGCATGGGTGATTATCTTTCAGCTGGCAACAAGTCATTTAACCCAATCTGGTGCAATGAGTTGCTTCTCATTTCTTAAACAACCATGTCGAAAGACACATCTCATGGTCGTGGAAAAGATGTTAGTCTGTTTGAGAAGGGTCAAATCATTAGCATGCATCAAGCAGAGAAAACATCTAAGGAGATTGCAGAAACTACTAAAATTGGGTTAAGAATTGTCCAATGCATTATTAAAAACTGGAAGGATAGTGGGGACCCATCGTCTTCGAGGAAGAAATGTGGCCGGAAAAAAATCCTGAAAGATCGTGATCGGCGATCACTTAAACGTTTGGTGAAATCAAATCGAAGAAAAACAACAGTAGAACTCAGGTCTATGTTTAATAGTTAAAGTAAGAGCATTTCCCACGCACAATGCGAAGGGAACTCAAGGGATTGGGACTGAACAGCTGTGTTCCCGGATGGTACAGGCATATTCCAAGATGACAATGCCAGGATTCGTCGGGCTCAAAATGTGAAAGAGTGGTTCAGGGAGCACGAGACATCATTTTCACACATGGATTGGCCACCACAGAGTCCAGACCTTAACCCCATTGAGAATCTTTGGGATGTGCTGGAGAAGGCTTTGCACAGCGGTCAGACTCTACCATCATCAATGCAAGATCTTGGTGAAAAATTAATGCAACACTGGATGGAACTAAATCTTGTGACATTGCAGAAGCTTATCGAAACAATGCCACAGCAAATGCGTGCCGTAATCAAAGCTAAAGGCGGTCCAACGAAATATTAGAGTGTGTGAACTTTTTTTTTGGTGGCGACTTTTTTTTTTTGGCCAGGCAGTGTAATTGACAAAATGTAGGCATGAAGTGTATAATGCGTGAAGCCTGAATTCCAAATATCAAAGAAACACTTTCACAAAAGACAAAAGTATAACAGAACAAATGCGCTTTTTTCCAAGACTATAACCTTCTCGGTAGTATACTGGTTAGAGCTGTTGACTCCAATTCAGAAGGTTCTTGGTTTGAGTCTTAATGTCTCCCAAAATAAACGTTTTGAGTAGTGAGCTTTTCTTATTGTTAATATTGTACAATAAAAGCATACATTTGATTTGCGTCTGTAAATGTATAGTACTTGTCAAAGTTAGTCTTTTTTTTTTTTTCATACTTTATTTACTTATCTTCCTACAGCATAAAGTCACAAGTTTACTGCAGAGCTTCCTCTGTTTGATCGTCAAGGGTATGCTCACAAATTACACGTGTAATGCCACGAAAAATACCTGCTGACACTTTAGTACGCGAGCAATGGTATGAGAATGCAGTTACTTTTTTTGGGCACATACACCACGCTAGTGTTTAGATCTGGACGGTGTAGCGTTGGCGAGCTCTGTAAGCCGTGCTGTTTCTTTGAAGGACAGGTGATTGGCTGGAGGACGCCGGACTTTCGCTTTTACACCTGGTGCAGCTGCGTTGTTCTTATATGTGAGGAGACGTTTCTTGCGGGGATGGCTTCTGTTTTCTCCAATCTGAGTTCACCTCTGTTATAGCGCATCTTTATTTGAAAACAGCAGTGTCAGATCGGGGCGAGCGTGAACGCTAACTTTGGCAAGCACTATAAATTTACAGCGGTTGTTACTGGACGTAAATCAAATGTATGTTTTTATTGTGTAATATTAACAATAATAGCAGCTCTCTACTCAAAACGGCAAACTTGAGAAGCTGCCAGCATCGAACCCAGAAGCAATTGATTGGGAGTCAGCAGTTCTTAGCACTGCACCACGCAAGCTGTCGCATCAACCGCTTACCGTAACCTGCTTTCTTTTTTCTTCAGTTATATTCTTAAATAAAAGCGCACTTGTTCTGTTACACTTGTACTTTTTGTGAAAGTGTTTATTTGATATTTGGACTTCAGGCTTTACACCAGTCATTCTCAGTCATGCACACCACTCACATTTACGTCCGTTTTCCCAGTCTCGTTCGTTCACAAGGTCTGACATGGTTTTATATACAATCATCAGATTCAAATGTTAACAGTTCCCACACACAACTGCTGACTCCCAATCAAGAGCTTCTGAGTTCGATGCTAGCAGCTTCTCAAGTTTACCGTTTTGAGTAGAGAGCTGCTGTTATTGCTAATATTATAGAATAAAAACATACATTTGATTTACATCTGTAATAACCGCTGTAAATTTATAGTGCTTGTCAAAGTTAGCATTCACGCTAGCCCCGATCTGACACTGCTGTTTTCAAATAAAGATGCGCAATAACAGAGGTGAACTCAGATCGGAGAAAATAGAAGCCATCCCCGCAAGAAACGTTCCCTCACATATAAGAACTACACAGCTGCACCAGGCGTAAAAGCGAAAGTCCGGCGTCATCCTGCCAATCACCTGTCCTTCAAAGAAACAGCACGGCTTACAGAGCTCGCCAACGCTACACCGTCCAGATCTAAACACTAGCGTGGTGTATGTGCCCAAAAAAAGTCTAACTGTATTCTCGTACCATTGCTTGCGTACTAAAGTGTCAGCAGGTATTTATCGTGGCATTACACGTGTAATTTGTGAGCATGCCCTTGACAATCAAACAGAGGAAGCCCTACAGTTCACTTGTAACTTTATGCTGTAGGAAGATAAGTAAATAAATCAGCTCGAATGTTATTTATTGGATCACATAAAGATGCGCTATAGCTATTCATCTATCCCCTTAGCTGTTTTTATATCAATTATATAATAACGGCTATAAAGACACTTGTTCATGTTAATTGAAGTCTCAATTGTTAAAATTAATATTTTAAAAGGAGCATCCCACATGAAAATACAACGATCTGACTGACCGTCAGTGTATACTACTTTATATGGTTAAAAGGAAAAAAAAAACAACACTTTCTTTCCAGCGGGGAATTGAACTCGGATCTCTAAGGCGCAATAGGCCTGCTGCGCACTGATTGGCTGAGCAGTCTGTGTCAACTTTCCACGACTGTTTGGGGGGGCGGCAGTATGTATCATGATCGTGATTTAGAGAGAATAAAAGTGAAAAGAACGGTAACTTTTACAAGTCCTATAAATGTACACCATGTGTTACAGACGCAAACCAAGTGTATGCGTGTACTGTATAATAACAATAGGAGCAGCTCACTACTGAAAACTGCAAATATAGAAGTGAGTCAGGATCGAACCGGGGACTCTTGATTACAAGTCAGCAAATCTTACTGCTACGCTACGGAAGTTGTCTTTTCCTTTAACCTTTTGTACAAGTGTTTACTTGATCTTTGGACTTCAGGCTTCATATATTATATAGTTTATGCCTACATTTTGTCATTTACTACTAAAATATGAAAAAAATTGTTTTAAAAATGTGTTTACACAGATTACTGTAGAAACGAAACACACAGGAAATGTGTGTGTTCCAAATAACGATCTATTATTTCCACTCTAAAACTCCACTTCACTCCCAGATAATCAATCAAGGCATGAGCTGGGAGAAGTTCGTGCACGTTCTAAGTCGGTGGGGGGATGGAATAACCGGCTGCTTGCGGCTTGTGTTTATCGGCACATTTAGATGACAAGACACGCTGGCGGAGAGGTGCGAATGGATTTAAGAAGCGATTTAAGGTGGGCCAGACCTACGAGTTTTTTCGTAGGCTCTGGTAATTCTAGTGTTAAAGGACAGTTAATATTGTCAGAGAAACTCTGACACCACCTTAATATTTTAATTATGAAATTCACCCAACTCATATTGAATGTAACATTTACTAAAGCCATATTCTAATAAAGAAATGGATGCTATTTCCTGAAATTTGATAAAATGACCACTAACCATAGGGGGATAAAGTAATGTTAAAGGTGTGTTGCACAGGATATTGAAATAAAAACAGAAAGCTTTTTATCCATACAAAAGGCTCCTCAAGAATAATAGGTCAGAAGGAAAAACTAAGAACCATGTTCTTAGTTTTTTGATATGTTAGCAATGTTAAATATGACCAGAATGTGACATTCAAGGTGTCAGTCAGTGACACAAAAAGAAAAGTGAAATCACAGAACTGCAAAGCTTTAAAAATGTTCCAATGTTTTTCAAGTGCAATTTAAGAGTTATGTCAAGACTCAGATGACATTTTCTACAAGAACAGACATATAAATTCACTAAAAATGCCCTATCAATAAGGTGTCAGTATACATGCATATTTTGATTGATACTATTTGATAAACAAACACTGGACTAATTTAGATAGTCTTCTGGAAAAGACATTCACTAGGTAAAACTAGCATTTAGCATACAGCTCCCTCAGTTTTGAAATTTCAGCTCTGTCTGCAGTGAGTGGGAATTCTGCAGATCATTAACTACTCATTTATCAATGTCTCTCACTAGGCAACACAATGCAGTGGAATCACACACAGTTACCACCCTCCTGAACCCCAGCAACAGCACCTAATTAGCATAGCTTACCATCAGGAGGGTGCTTTACGATTGGTGCAGCCTTTTCAAACATAAGCCTATGAGAGTTAAGTATGCAAATAGCCTACTTTTGTTGCCAAGGTAGAGCTGCCCTCTATTGTCCAATAGGAAAACAAGTAATAAACAAGAAGTGAAAGTGTACTTTGTTATATCTCCAAGCTACTTTTTAACACTTTGCTCTCTGCAATATATATATAAAAATGCAGTCAGCTTCAGATTGTGTATTTCATAATTCTATTACATCAATTACCTTTGCATCCAAAGGAAAAAAATATTAGCACAAGTTGGAAAGTGGTCCTTAAGTTTATTCTAATCTCCTAAAACAGGAAACCTGTATCTGTACTGAAATAAAACATGGAGGCAAGGATTTCTTTTAATGATACAAAAAGCCATCATATCGCACAGAGGGGGAAAAAAAGCAGCAGACAAACTAAAATATATAGTTAATGTAAACTTTACACTGAGTCCCATAAAGTGAAAGTTAGTGGAAAGGTTAATTAGCAATGAAGTTGCAAAATGACAGTAAAACAACTTTTGGTGAAGAAATTACTGTAAGAGACTTTTTTTAATGCAACGTACATATTTACCTGTTTTTATAATCTACTAAATTAAAATAAAACTAAAATTATCCTGAAACTAAACTTAATAAAGCACCACCACCATTAATAAAGTAATAACGCAAGTCTTCAAATATTTCTAAAAAGTCTTTTCTTATATTAAAATGATGATGTTAATGTTGTAATAAGGTAAAGTATGGCTTTAAATATTTAAAAAAAAACAAAAACAAAAAAACCTTTGACTTTACAATATTTTTGTTTTTGCTTTTTAAATTATACATTAAGTTAAAAAAACAGACTGCAAAAGAAAATGTATGGAAACCTGAATACAGACAGAGGAAAAAGGCAAGTAATAATTTGGGAATTTAAAAAAATATTAAAACATTTCTTGTCAGATATCCTTTAAAATAACATGTTGCTCAGTTACAGTTCTTTAATATGATAATGAAAAATATCTAATCCTCTTTAATAAAACCCCTGTGTGCGTCCAGTGTCCGTGTCTGTGTGTCTTCTGGTGAAGTGCGCATGCGCGGGGCACTGTGCGATGCTTCAAAGCACATGCTTCAAAGGCCACCTGACACGTCACACAAGACAGAGAGGGCAGGACCTATAAAATATTGCGCAGCAGATCCAATCGGATTTTGGTAAATGAGGTAAGACCTAAAATATAAAACACGAAAAATCCAATCGGGTACTGAGACACGGAGACCAGCTTCCCCAAAGAGGTGGGATTACTGTTTGTTGTTTTACAAGTGTTCACTCTGAGGATGTCAGATATGCAATTAAGAAGCTTGGCCTAGTAAAGTGTAAGTCGTTGAAGGGGTTTTCCTAAATATACGAATTTTCATGATATTACAATACGATGACTTTTAAAAGTACATTTATTTTCGCGCACATTACATCAGTTGCTCGGGAGAATCTGCTGATTGCCCAATGTTGTGACAGAACATTAAACGCATATTATGGACAGCAAAGACAGATAAAATTACAGGCATTTTACGGAAAAAATTTAATGAGGTAAAAGATCCCTTGCCATTTAATATAGACTGTTCCTACTAATGTTTATGGACTACTGTTCTAGCGGCCGTTATAATAATGGGCTTAATGTCTAGTATTAAACATAACATCAGAAAATGTAATAGGCACAGTTCAAACTATTGCCAGGGTAACAGAATATCAGTGCACACAACCTGAGAGTGCAAGCAGATTCAACTTGACAATCTCTATGTCTCTCTCTATAATATTACATTATATATATATATATATATATATATATATATATATATATATATACACACACACACACACACACTGTATATGTAGTACTAGGGTGTTAGCTATTATGAAGAAGAGGACTGGGTTCCTCGAAAGCTTACATATTGTAATCTTTTTAGTTAGCCAATAAAAGGTGCCATTTTGCTTGACTTTTCTCTATCTATCTATCTATCTATCTATATCTATATATCTCATCTCTCTCTCTATATATATATCTTTATCTATTGTCATATGAAAAAGTTTGGGAACCCCTCTTAATTCTTTGGATTTTTGTTGATCATTGGCTGAGCTTTCAAAGTAGCAACTTCCTTTTAATATACGACATGCCTTATGGAAACAGTAGTATTTCAGCAGTGACATTAAGTTTATTGGATTAACAGAAAAAACGCAATATGCATCATAACATAATTAGACAGGTGCATAAATGTGGGCACCCAACAGATATATTACATCAATACTTAGTTGAACCTCCTTTTACAAATATAACAGCCACTAGACGCCTCCTATAGCCTTTGATGTGTTTCTGGAGTCTGGATGGAGATATTTTTGACCATTCTTCCATGCAAAATATCTCCAGTTCAGTTAAATTTGATGGTTGCGGAGCATGGACAGCGTGCTTCAAATCATCCCATAGATTTTCGATGATATTCAAGTTTAGGGTACTGTGATGGCCATTCCAGAACATTGTACTTTTCCCTCTGCATATTGCATATTTTCTGTTAATCCAATAAACTTAATATCACTGCTGAAATACTACTGTTTCCATAAGGCATGTCATATTTCCCAAGTTCCCAAACTTTTTCATATGACTGTACAACTGTATATACATCCTTTAAAAAAAAAAAAAATCCTGGAAAGCAAAAGCAAAGCAAATATATGTGATCTTCTTGGAAGTTCTCGGAAGACATTTACAAGACCCGCAAGACAAAACAGACTTGCCATGGAGCGTCTTGCGTGGACCGTAAACATGAGACTTGGTGCCAAGAGATTGTCCCAGGGCTGTCTCGCGGGGACGTGGCACATGAGATTCTTGCAACACACGCCCTACTTACAAAAGATATCATATAAGAGCACACCCATCAAAAAACACTCAGTAGTGTAAAAGCATGTAGTACACACATATCCTGTGCTCTCAGCACATATAAAGCATATAAGGGCAATATGGAGAATAGAGACCCAAAGGCGTTGGAGAGAAAAAAAGGCAGATAAGAGATTATGAAAGTAGTGGAATTAGAAAGGCTCAAACAAATGATGGCGTGATACACATGCAGAGAAAGGTACAGAATATGAAAGCAGTAAAATTTGAAAGTATTGTAGCATCCCAGCCAGGTTGAGACCTTTTTGGTTTTAAGTGACTGTTCAGTCCGATTGAGGGAGGGCAGACTACAGCACGGAAGACTGATAGCGGGGTATTGATTGATGTGGTAAGGGGGGGGGTCTGGGGGGTGCGAGACCCGGAGGAGGAGGGGTTGGAGAGGTTGCTAGAAAGTTGTGTTTAGGGTTAGGAAGTTGGCAATTGTTCAAGTAAAACTTTTGTGACACTTTGTCATGTCAGTCGCTACAGTATCAAAGAATATAGAAAAGATTGCATTACCGCAAACAAAAGGTGATTAATCATCAGAACCAGGTGTAATTGAAAAAACAACAGGACAAATCAAGGTCAGAAATAAAAGGCAAAGAGTAGACAACAAAGTCTTTTCGCATTTGCATCATTCAGTGCACAAAACGTGAATTTACACAATAATGGACCATACACTATGAGAATCTGTGGTCCTGGAACATTTATAGCAATGACAAGTTGAATTTCAAAGAATACACAATTCGATCAGGTGTATATTGATGATCATGGAGAAGCGATGCAAATTTTAACAGGCAAAAAGAAAGGTAATGTATACAGTTAGGTCCATAAATATTTGGACAGAGACAACTTTTTTCTAATTTTGGTTCTGTACATTACCACAATGAATTTTAAATGAAACAACTCAGATGCAGTTGAAGTGCAGACTTTCAGCTTTAATTCAGTGGGGTGAACAAAACAATTGCATAAAAATGTGAGGCAACTAAAGCATTTTTTTAACACAATCCTTTCATTTCAGGGGCTCAAAAGTAATTATACAATTGACTCAAAGGCTATTTCATGGGCAGGTGTGGGCAAGTCTGTCGTTATGTCATTATCAATTAAGCAGATAAAAGGCCTGGAGTTGATTTGAGGTGTGGTGCTTGCATGTGGAAGATTTTGCTGTGAACAAACAACATGCGGTCAAAGGAGCTCTCCATGCAGGTGAAAAAAGCCATCCTTAAGCTGCGAAAACAGAAAAAACCCATCCGAAAAATTGCTACAATATTACGAGTGGCAAAATCTACAGTTTGGTACATCCTGAGACAGAAAGCAAGCACTGGTGAACTCAGCAACGCAAAAAGACCTGGACGTCCACGGAAGACAACAGTGGTGGATGATCGCAGAATCATTTCCATGGCGAAGAGAAACCCCTTCACAACAGCCAACCAAGTGAACAACTCTCTCCAGGGGGTAGGCGTATCGATATCCTAGTCTACCATAAAAAGAAGACTGCATGAAAGTAAATACAGAGGGTGCACTGCAAGGTGCAAGCCACTCATAAGCCTCAAGAATAGAAAGGCTAGATTGGACTTTGCTAAAGAACATCTAAAAAAAGCCAGCACAGTTCTGGAAAAACATTCTTTGGACAGATGAAACCAAGATCAACCTCTACCAGAATGATGGCAAGAAAAAAGTATGGAGAAGGCGTGGAACAGCTCATTATCCAAAGCATACCACATCATCTGTAAAACACGGTGAAGGCAGTGTGATGGCTTGGGCGTGCATGGCTGCCAGTGGCACTGGGACAATAGTATTTATTGATGATGTGACACAGGACAGAAGCAGCCAAATGAATTCTGAGGTGTTCAGAGACATACTGTCTGCTCAAATCCAGCTAAATGCAGTCAAATTGATTGGGCGGCGTTTCATGATACAGATGGACCATGACCCAAAACATACAGCCAAAGCAACCCAGGAGTTTATTAAAGCAAAGAACTGGAAAATTCTTGAATGGCCAAGTCAGTCACCTGATCTTAACCCAACTGAGCATGCATTTCACTTGTTGAAGACTAAACTTCAGACAGAAAGGCCCACAAACAGCAACTGAAAGCCGCTGCAGTAAAGGCCTGGCAGAGCATTAAATAGGAGGAAACCCAGCATCTGGTGATGTCCATGAGTTCAAGACTTCAGGCTGTCATTGCCAGCAAAGGGTTTTCAACCAAGTATTAGAAATGAACATTTTATTTCCAGTTATTTAATTTGTCCAATTACTTTTGAGCCCCTGAAATGAAGGGATTGTGTTAAAAAAATGCTTTAGTTGCCTCACATTTTTATGCAATCGTTTTGTTCACCCCAATGAATTAAAGCTGAAAGTCTGTACTTCAACTGCATCTGAGTTGTTTCATTTAAAATTCATTGTGGTAATGTACAGAACCAAAATTAGAAAAAAGTTGTCTCTGTCCAAACATTTATGGACCTAACTGTATATTCCGCGAATAACATTAGACACCAAAGGAGATTGTGATATGCCATTTGTATTAAAATGTTTACAGTTTACCGTGGGAATAGCTTTTGCAATAACAATCAATAAATTACAGGGACAAACATTAGAAAAAGTCGGATTAGTTATTAGAGAAACAGAAATAATATTCACTCACGGGAAGTTATATGTTGTTTTGTCACAATGTGTCTCCAAAAAATATTGATTTTAATGAAGCTTTAAAGTAAAAGTGCAAATAATGAAACTGAAACAATTCCAAAGAAAAAAAATTTTTAAATTGTATATCTGATTAACCAAACACAGGGGTTGGTGAGCGAAGTGTGTGTGTGTATTTATATATATATATATATATATATATATATATATATATATGAGAGAGAGAGAGATTGATGGTCAACAACAAATCCTTTTTGCATGTTAAGTGGTCACTGATATAATAGTGTGTGTTCTGTGAAGCTGATCAAGAAAAATCACTATGTTAATAGCTCATCTTGGGCAAACACTATTTTGCAGGATGATGTCTGAATTTTTTTTCCAAAAATCAAAACCATCCTGATGCAAACAGGAACTTGGTTTCCTTATACCTCAGCTGCTTGTCAGAAGCCTGTGACTACCCACCTCTCAATCAGGCCTATGGAATTCTGAGAATTATGAAGCATTACTTGGAGCAAGATACTTGCTTGTCTTTTACAAAGAGTGTTATCACTTTGTCTAACAACCTTTAAAACAGTGTGTAAAGTTTATAGTGCTTTCAACATATGTGAAGCTATATTTATAAAGGCTGTAAAACAGAGTTATGCAGATGATATTTACCCCAACTTTGACAGCTGTCAGTGTGTTCATCATCTTTACTGTGAAATAATTGTGTTGATTTCTAATCTACAACCCAAAACCTTCCTATCCAAGAGTGAAAGTTGCTTATACAAGCATCAGTTCAGCATAGCAGGCATTTACACAGCAACATCTACAAATATGCACTGGAACTGAAAATCACTCATTATCAAGACTGTCCAGACTAGAGGAGGCAAAAAAGCAAGCATTCTAAGAAACACTAAACCTCTTTAGGAATCTTTGCTAGGATTTTCAACCAGTCCCAGGCCACTGCCTCATCCTGCCTCAAGTCCTCCATCATTGTTCCGCTGCCGAAAAATCCATCACGAACAGTCTGAATGATTTCCGCCCAGTGGCACTCACATCTGTCATCATGAATTGCTTTGAGAAACTGGTGCGGAGTTGTATCATCACGTGCCTGCCAGCAGACCTGGACCCATTTCAATTTGCTTACAAAGCAAAGAGATCCACGTAGCACGCTGTGGTCACAGCCCTTCATGCTGCCCTGACCAACCTTGTGCAGCAGGGGAGTTATGCCAGACTGCTCTTTGTAGACTTCAGCTCAGCGTTTAACACCATCCTCCCACAACAACTGGTGTCCAAACTGGCAGATCTGGGACTTCCATCACTCACCTGCAGTTGGATACTGGACTTCCTGTCTGGTCGCTCCCAGAGGGGCAGGCTGGGTCCCCACACCTCCACTGCTGTCGGCCTCAACACCGGGACACAGCAGGGTTGTGTGCTCAGCCCGCTCCTCTACACACATGACTGTGTTCCCACTCACCATAGCAACAAGATCTTAAAGTTCACGGATGACACGACAGTGGTCTGACTCATCTCAGGCAAGGTGGGTGAGCTGGCATACAGGGACGAGGTGGAGCGGCTGTCAGAGTGGTGCAGTGTCAATAACCTGCTCCTCAGCACCGCAAAAACAAAGGAGCTTGTTATTGACTTTAGAAAAAACAAAACTGACATCCAGCCACTTATCATTGGTGGGGCCTGTGTGGAGAGGGTCCCACTGTTCAGGTTTCTGTGCATTGAGCTGAAGGATGACCTGACCTGGAGCGCCAACACCAAGGAGCTGCCGAAGAAGGTGCAGCAGAGGCTGTATTTTCTGAGAATCCTCAGAAAGAACCATCTGTCCAAAAATCTGCTCCTTGCCTTTTATCACTGTTCCATCGAGAGTGTGCTTACGTACGGACTGTGTGTGTGGTACGGTAGCTGCACTTCCTCAGAAAGGAAAGCGCTCCACAGGGTCGTCAGGACAGCAGAGAGAACAATCGGTTGTACCCTCCCAACTCTAGAAGAAATCTACACCTCCCAATGCTACCAAAAAGCAGTAGACATTTCACAGGATTCATCACATCCCGGTCACTGCCTCCTCTAGCTTTTGTCATTGGGCAAGAGACACAGAGCAATGAAAACCAGGACAAACCGCCTTAAAAACAGCTTTTATCCAAAAGCAACCATGGCCCTGAACTCAGAATAAAACTGCTCCATATCATTCTCCCAAAGTGCAATATAGACCTTAAGTCAACCAGTGCAATTTGTATATACAACAAGTGCAAGTTGTATATTTTATAAAGTACTTTTATTACTATTCGGTTTATTATTTTGTCTCTTCTCGTCTTTTTAACTCTTATGCCTCACACTGAGTTGACTGCACCTTCAATTTCGTTGTTCCTTTGTAAAAGTGACAATGACAATAAAGATCCATCTATCTCTCTGCTTTTGGGGCTTCCTACTTGAACAAAATGCTACATTTTCAGAGATTAAAATATTCTTCCAAGAAGGCAACTAAGTACTACGGAATGCAAATGAAAAGAGAGAGAGATGCCACTAAAAGCAAAAAGTCAAAGCTATTTTTCTCATATAAATTATATTTGTTGCTGGGGATTTTAATTCATATATTATTGATATTGAACCTATTCTACATACCGTATACTTCAATTTGTTTACTTAGTTCTTCATTTCATTGAACTTTCAGAATGTCTAATATTGTTTGTGCAATTATATTATTCTGATTTTAAGGATGCTACCTTTTGTAATAACACAATTACACGACTAAGAGAAATTCTAAGAACAAATGTGTGCTTACACAGAAAGTACCAAAAAGTGTCAGGTAATTGATATAAAAATAATGCTGCTTAATAAAACTGCTATTTATAAATAAAAAAGCAACAAAAATGTCTTAGAACTGTAGTCAACAAAGCTTCAGATTTAAAACAAAATCCTTAAAGTATTAGAACATGCCCACTCTGAAGCCAAGTATGTTTTTTTAAATTTATTTTAATTTAGTAGGGCTATTTTGTTTACGTCATTCTCTCTCTGAACTTGACAATATTTCACTCCTAAGGAATTGGTTATTAATAACTACTAATGGACTTGCAATATGACCTTGATAATTTACTTGAAATAAACAGGCTATACTTTTTTGCAAGTTAAATGTATGTTCTGCAAGTGTTTAGACAAAAAGTCTCTCATTTTATACTGGTACATTTAAGTGACAAATCTAAGACTATTTGCCTAACTTTACCTGCATAAGCCAAAAAAAAAACACCAAAAAGGAGTGGTAACAGATGGAAGATGAAGGGGATTTAAAAGAAAAAAAATGGATAGAGTAGGCCTGCCGCTAAGCTGAGGATCTCCATAACTGGCAATTGATGAGGCACAAATGAAAAAGTTAAGTAACACATGCTGATGACAAATGATAAATACCTTTTCTATAGAATGTTTGTGGTATGTTCATGAGATGATTTTCCAGTTATTGTCAATCTTTCTGAACTCTGTCCATTTTCTGAACTTCACTTGCAAGAAGTAATCAATGAACCAAATGGAAGGTTTTCATTAGAGTAAGTTTCTTAATTGATGTTAATAGCGTCAGTGGCCAAGTGTTTAATAATAATGCCCCACTGCCTCCAGCGAAGTGCTACAAAGCCCAGGGTCAAAGTATCAGAAATTTGTAAGAGGGGGTTAATGGGAAGCTACACACTTCATTTTTTACATTAAATTGTCACGCACCAAGTATAGACATTTAAAAATATCAAATCGAAAGGTGTTGTCATAATGAATAGCTAATACAGTAATCCCTCCTCCATCGCGGGGGTTGCGTTCCAAAGCCACCCGCGAAATAAGAAAATCCGCGAAGTAGAAACCATATGTTTATATGGTTATTTTTATATTGTCATGCTTGGGTCACAGATTTGCGCAGAAACACAGGAGGTTGTAGAGAGACAGGAACGTTATTCAAACACTGCAGACAAACATTTGTCTCATTTTCAAAAGTTTAAACTGTGCTCCATGACAAGACAGAGATGACAGTTCCGTCTCACAATTAAAAGAATGCAAACATATCTTCCTCTTCAAAGGAGTCAGGTGCAGAGACTGTCATAAAGGCAGAGGAACATCAATAGGGCTGTTTTGCTTTTAAGTATGCGAAGCACCGCGGCACAAAGCTGTTGAAGGCGGCAGCTCACACCCCCTCTGTCAAGAGCACAGAAAGAGAGAGAGAGACAGAGAAAAACAAAGAGTGAAAAATCAATACGTGCCCTTCGAGCTTTTAAGTATGTGAAGCACGGTGCAGCAAGTCGTTTCAGGAATCAGCAAAAGATAGCAACGTGAAGATAATCTTTCAGCATTTTTAGACTAGCGTCCATATCGTCTAGGTGTGGGAACAGCCCCCCTGCTCAATCCCCCTACTTCAGGATCAGAGAAAGTCAGCACAAGAGAAATGTAAGCTGGGTAGCTTCTCAGCCATCTGCCAATAGCGTCCCTTGTATGAAATCAACTGGGCAAACCAACTGAGGAAGCATGTACCAGAAATTAAAAGACCCATTGTCCGCAGAAACCCGCGAAGCAGCGAAAAATCCGCAATATATATTTAAATATGCTTACATATAAAATCCGCGATGGAGTGAAGCCGCGAAAGGCGAAGCGCGATATAGCGAGGGATTACTGTAATAATCTACCCCACTGCTCTTCCATTTGGTTTTATATCCTCAGTTTTACTATATTGCCATTGACTGCGAAAAGACAGTTTCGAATTTATGATAAAAATGTACAATTCTGTTTTGTTACCATGAGCATACCTAAGAAATGCAAAAGGCATGCTTTCTGAATCCAATACGATTGGCTCCTTGAAGTGGAATTAATCAGAAAGTTTTAAGACTTTTGCTCCACATTACTTCTAGTGCCCCAATGTAAACAACTATAAGCTGCCTCAGGAGATTTGTTTCTGAATTTAAAAAAAAAAACTTATGTTTACATACAAAACAAGTTTATAAAACAAATAGATGCAGGCTAAATAGTGAAATACCTGTAGGTTAGGAATACCACATTAACGCCATGTGCAGTCCAGATACAAAAAAAGCCATTAGAAAAGGCAAAATCTTTGGCAGAGTACACTTTTCTACTATCATATACAAACATGGACACATTTGTTGGCACCATAACAGCTCATTGGAAGAGTGCTGCATGCCTACTTAAAAGTGATCAAATGGAAAGCAACTGTCCCATGTACAGTATACCTGCCTGCATTTGATGTGTCAACAAAGTGTGACATGAGGAACGGCCTAAACACAAATGTTTGTACCCCTAGAAAAAACAGCCTATTTAAAAATTAGTCTGGTATCCTTGTGCTCTCCACACTGAAAATGGATCAGAGAAAGCAAAGAGTTGTCCGAGGAGACCAAACAGAAAATTATAGTAACAAACATGTTAAAAGCAAGGGCTATAAGACAATCTCCAAGCAGCTTGATGTGCCTGTAAGTATAGTTGCAAATATTAAGACGTTTAAGGAACATGGGACTGTAGCCAACCCCCTGGATGCAGCCACAAGTGGAAAATTGACTCCAGACTCAGCAAAGGGATAGTAAGATTGGTAGACAAAACGCCAAAGACAAGTTCAAATGAGATATAAGCTGATATAAGCTTCAAGGTCATGGTGATTGCACCATTCTGTCGCTTTTCAAGTGACAATGGGCTCAACAGAAGAGGTCCCAGAAAGACCCCATTGAGTGCCATACCTTCTTTGAAACCAAGAGGAGGCTCGATTATGTTTTCGGTGTGCTTTGTTACATTTGGCATAGGGTGCCGTGAGTCTGTGCCGAGAATGAAATCTCAAGAATATCAAACACATTCTGGAGCAAAATATACTGCCCAGTGTCAGAAAGCTCTAATTCTGTCACAGGCCATGGATCCTCCAACAGGATAATGACCTAAAATACACAGCTAAAAGCACCCAAGAATGGCTAAGAAAAAAACATTGGATTATTCTGAAGTGACATTCTATGAGCCCTGATTTGAATCCTATCAAACATCTATGAAAAGAACTGAAAAGTGTAGTCTGGAGAAGGTACCCTTCAAACCTGAAAAAGCAGGAGCAGTTTACTTAGGAAACTACCTGCTGACAAGTGCAGAAGTCTCACCGAGAACTCTAGGAATCTCTTGTTTGTAGTGACTGCCTCTAAAGGTTGTGAAACAAAATATTAGGTTATGGGTCGAATCATTTTTGTTTATGCCATTTTCATTTGTGTTATTATTTGAAATTTTATGTTGAATCAAAACTCTGAAGCAGAGTCTTTTATTAAATACTGAACAAACAATGATGGATGGCAATTACTTTTGTCAGTTTCAATTTATTTCAGAGACTATAGTGGGTTCTTTTTTCATTGCGGGGTAAACTGTATACATGCTGCATCTGTAGTGATGAATTATACATAAATTTATCATTTTTATGTTTACATATAAATTTACACTTTAAGCTCTGAATTGTAGTACTGGATTGCATTCCATTTGTTGCTCCAAAAGCTTAAAAAAGCAATCTGAATATTCTCTAGTATGCAGTCAGTTATGTCCAAAGAAATGAAAAATCATTGGGTTAAAAAAAAAAAAAAAAAACAAAAAGAAAAAAAGTCTTACTTCAAAAAAAAAAAAAAAAAAAAAAGGCAGGCTTGCACAATAAAAATGTATTCAATTGATTAATGTATACATATGCATCTATACCAAAGCAGCTTATTTAAAACAGCCCATCACTGAACATTGCTAATTGGTAAGATTCTGAAAAAATCAAATATATATTTTTCTCCCCCCATATAGTGATTCACTATGTACTTCCCCCCATTATAATATGTAGTTGATCCAACAAACACGGCTATTCTCAATTCAACTGAAAAATAAATGGAAATTGCATTAGATTGTTATAGGAAATTACTAAATCATGCTTACAAACACACATAATTCAGATTTTTTTCTCACAAGACATTGATCAAACAATATTTTTTTATTTTCAAAGGCAAGGTGTAATATTTTTGCTTAGGGTAGATGTGTAATGTATTTAGTGTAAGTGATAGGTGACTGGGACGCCTTTGTTTACTCGAATGTCCATTACAAATTGTTCTTAAGAGAGACAATAAAAGCTAACTTAACCTATATTTCTGGGGCAGCCTGTATGTTTGTGTGAGAATACAGAGTTAGAAGTACATTTGTAGAAATAGAGGTAGAAAGAACGAATGAGTTTTCAGAATCATCAAGTGTGAAAAACAAGTAGGAAGTGATGAAAAATGTCAGATTTAAAACATTGTAAGAACTCTGCAATTGAACAAAGGGACTGCAGAGGCAGGAGGATATGTCCTGGTGGAACTAAAAAGTAGAGATGGCAATATAGGAAAAGAGAGAGTGCCAGCAGAAAATATATGGTTGACAAGCAAAATGCTACAAAAAGTTGTTGGAAAAGGGCAAAATAGTTAAAAATAAACACTGCAAATGCAGGTGTCAATTAATATCTTATTTGCTCATCCTATTATCATAATCACTGCAAGTGCATCAAAGTGCAGAGATACAGTAAATAAACATTTGTCAATAAACACTTTAAGCCAAGGGCTACGACAACACTTAAATATGTTTAATATTTATTTTTGTATCATATCAACAAACGTTTCTTAAAAAAAGTGAAAGCTAAGTTTAATTTTCCAAATAAAATAATAAAAAAGTAATGCATATTCTTAATATTGAAGCTCACCTACTAATAAAGATGTCTGCTTAAGAACAAACATAAAATTGATGAATGGGTAGATGTTTTCCATACTGTACATATTCTAAATTAAAGAGCTCCATTTGTACATAAACCATGTATTCATTTGATTGCAATCTTCATGCAAAGACTAGCAATTTCCTGGAAATGGACCAAATAGAAAACAAAAAATATGGTAGTAACATCTGTGACAAAGGCATGCATGCAAATACTATCATTTTCTCCAGTCCTTTTCATTCTGTACCAATGCTTGCAAAATGCTGCAAAGTAGCTTCGTAAAATCCCAGAGTACTAAATGGTTTTTAAATGCAAACTTCAGCATAGATTACAGAACAATTTACCTGGAAACACCATCAATTTAGAAGCATACAGCTGTACCCACACTCTTAGGCAGCTGCAATGGAAGATAAATTACCTATTGCATTAGGAAATACAAATGATAATGCAACATAGATATTTACCTGTATGCATCGTCTTCTGATAAATTTCATATCATCCTAGGAGGAGGGTCCAGCAGCAAACCAGTGCCCGCTAAAATAAACGCACAAAGACATGTATTGCTTAAAAAAATCTATTTTTATACCTAGAAAGTAAAAATACCTGTATGCTAACATTTTTTAAATATAAAAACCCTAATTAAAAATAATTTTAATACCTCAATGCAAAAAAATAATGGTAATGACTGAAAAATCACACTTGAAATACATAAGTGTGATACCAAATTCATTAACATTTAAAAGAGTTAAAGATTAATTCATAGAGGAACTTGCTCAACAAAAAAAAGAAGCTTTGAGTTAAATTTTAGAATAATTTTCTTTATAAAAAGGAAGAAAAGAAGCCAGATAAAAATGAATGCCATACATAATGATTATTATTTATTATGCCCCAACTACAATTTAATCAAAACAACGGTTTTCATATGGGTAGATTCTACATTGTTCCTCCCAAAAATGGTGTTAAAATGATTTGATTTTAATCACTAGCAGTTAGCTCCACCTCACCAATAACAATAGTATAAATCCTTTTCCAATTAAGGTCTAATAAGGCTGAAAAACACATTCTGGGGATCTTGAATTATTTCCATATGCAGATGATAATTCATATATTGGATGACAGGTGTACACTTATAGACTGAAGTCCTCAAATCATACCTTCCTCCAAAATGGTTATTTCTTTGTCAATCTTAGAGTCACTGTCACACAGGAAAGTCCATTTACCATCAAAAAGAAAAAGTCAACTACATTTTTGGCCTGAACATTCTGAAAATTAGAGTTTATGATTGTACTGATATTAACAAGGTCTCCTGGGACAACCAAAATGTGCTGCAATCCAAGTTATCCATGACACTTAGAGACAGACAAAGTGGTTTTCTGTCTATTTTTGTTTAGAAACATTACAGTAAACAGACACACAAATATACACTGAGCTAAAATGACTAATCATCTTTACCTGGGTTCTTGGAAGAGGGACTGCAGTCTTTTTGTTTGTTTTTTTTTTTTGTTTTTTTTAGACAAAAGTTTCAGCACTGAGCTGCAACTGAACTGAAGTATCAAAACAAACGATCAAATCCCCATAATCTGCTGCAATTTCAGAAAAAAGATGTTTGCAACTAAAGTGAAACACTGCTTGACAAACTCAATCAGAAAATATAATTCTGTGCTATACTTTACGTTTAGCTCATTGATAGCTGGCTCTTGCGTGACTTTGTTGAATCTCATTTGCTTGACTAAATTAATAAACTTTATTCTAGTTGTTAACTTTCTGAAGTCTCTTGAACCACGGATGTGTATTTAAGATAGAATAGTGCCATGATTCACAATACCTTTTCACACTGTACTCTTTCTTGACAGCAGCTGGCTCATGGCAACCAAGGCACATGTATTTCCCTACAACGCCTGTGGAATATAAAACAAAAAGTCCTAAAATTGCCAACACTCAGAATCAACATTTCTAATGTTCCTTTTTTATATAAACACAAAGAGTTAATGCTGCTGCTGCATGTGCTGCATGTGACAGGAAGTAATGAGAGCAGGAACTGAGTGCAGCAGCAGACATCATAGTGTGTGTGTTTCCTCAGACTATCCTTCACCACTCTTCTTAGATAGCCCGTGTGAAGGCAGTCCTTCTAAGTTATTATATTTTCTTGTTACAGATATTTTGAGTAATTTTATGTCACGGAAATGCTGAAGCCAATGTTATATTCGTAATGTGCAACTTAAAATGCTACTGTACTTACCTGGGGCCTCATGTATAAACAATGTGTACACACAAAAATGTTGCGTACTCCCATTTCCTTGCACACTCTTGAGATGTGTAAATCATAAACTTGTCATAAAGCCATGCACATTTTCACGGTAGCTCACGACCTTGCGTATGCATGTTTCCACTCAGTTTTGCAAACTGGTGGCACCCAACATCAAAGCACTGCTACTGTTTCTGTTTCATTTACCTTTCTTTTTCGAATTCGCATCAATGACGCTGGATTTAATAAATACACTGAAATTAACTACATATCTTTAACAAATTTAATTCACTTGATTGTAATCATTCTGTAACAATATCATGGTGCACGGAATTGCCAAACTATTACAACTACCATAGCTGCTTTAGCATTGTTAAAAGACATTGCAAATGGAATAATTAGAAGAGTGTGTATTTATAGATGATGATGGCTTCTAAGTCGATTTCCAAGAGCTATCCTCTTGGAACCGAGTGCTGAACTGGTGCCGGCTTTACAAAGGAAGACTTTGAGAAATTGTGGTCTACCTGCTCCTTTGCAAGTTCTGTCCACTCGCGGGTAACCACAGGAGCTGTTCAACGTGAACTTGCTGACCGAATGGGTATTTCACAAACATCACAGAGTCGCGCCATGCCAGCATTATAGGATGGTATTATCTGCTTGTCATCCAGATATAGATTTCCTTACACTGTGGTTGAACAGCGAAACATCTAAGAACAATCTGCAGCAACGTCTGGCTTTCCAAATGTAATTGGAGCGGTCAACTGCACGCCCATTGTTACTGCAACAGCGCTGGCCAAGTTACATCAGCCAGGGATGAATCACCAAAGGACATCATATATAGCAGGGGTGCCTATAAAAACAGCAGCTCTATACAGATGCAGGTGCTTTTTCCAGCTAGTGTGGCAAAAGGCAAGCAGTTCTTTTAAAGACAGCAAGTCTCCTCAAATAGCCATGTAAAGGGAAAAGAATCAATCCATTGTGTTGTTTGGTAATGATGTTACACTATAAATTTGCTTTTGTAAATAGAATGCATTACCACTCTATTCATGTGCTGCTCTGTAGTCCACAGAAAGTGTGTTGCATTATGCAGGCATGTAGCATCCTGCTTGCCCCATACATGAGGAGTTGCAGTATGATGAACCTGACCCTGACCTACCAAATGATCAGCCAAATCTGACAGCATTACAACTTTGTTTGAATGTAATTAGCAGAATGTAAAAACAGGTGATGCAGCATTTTTTAATGAATTCATTTAAATTGTGGTCAGTATCACATAATACAGCCCTTATATACCTTAATTCATTGACCATATCTCTTACAGATTCCACTATTGCATTTTGTGACTCCAGAACAGCGTCTGTCAGTACACAGGCAGATGGTCGCCTGGCAATTTCTGAGGTAGAGTTGAGTGTGCAGTCAGAATCTGAAGATGTGCTGGACACAGCAGCACCATCATTGCATGGAATCGTGTCATCGGCATGGGGGTCAGCATTTGTAATATTGTCTGAAACAGAATAAACAGACAGTGGGCTGCGACTCATGTCGACTTTGATATCTGACCGCTTCTTTTTAATATTGGGAACTGTCTCGACTTTCTGAACTTGAACTTTCAAGCGTCTCCGCCACGCTATATCACTCCATAACTTCCTTTTCTTGTTTATACCTTTGCTTAACACTAGAATTACCAAAGCCTACGAAAAAACTCGTAGATCCGGCCCACCTTAAATCGCTTCTTAAAACCGTTTTCACCTCTCCGCCAGCGTCTTTTGTCATCTAAATGTACTGATAAAGACATGCTGCAAGCAGCCGGCTATTCCATCCCCCCACTGACTTAGAACGTACACGAACTTCTCCCAGTTCATGCCTTGATTGATTATCTGGGAGTGGAGTTTTAGAGTGGAAATAATAAATCGTTATTTGGAACACATGCATTTCATGTGTGTTGCGTTTCTACAGTAATCTGTGTAAACACATTTTTAAAACAGAAACGTTTTTATATTCTATTAACAAATGACAAAATGTAGGCATAAACTATATAATGTATGAAGCCTGAAGTCCAAACATCAAAGAAACACTTTCACAAAAGGTACAAAAAAAAAAAGCCGCTGCCAAAAAAAGCCGCCTTAGTGTGCGACATTGACACACATTTACTATGACTGCCGCCGTGGCGCAACAGTATCAGTTGCTGACTGGCAATCAGAAGGTCATGAGTTCGATCCTGTATGACCCCTTTTTGAGAAGTGAAGTGTTCTTATTTTTACTATTTTAGAATAAAAAGATACATTTGATTTCAGTCTGTAACAACGGTGTAATTTATGATATTTGCAAAGGTTAGCTTTGGTTTTTTTTTTTTAATTCACTTTTCATTCTCTGTCGCATTCAGGATCCTTCCCTACCAGCGTGGACTTCAGGCTTCACACATTCTATAGTTTATGCCTACATTTTATAACATTTATTACTAAAATATGAAAAAGTTTCTGTTTTAGCAATGTGTTTACACAGATTACTGTAGAAACAAAACACACATGAAATGCGTGTGTTCCAAATAATGATCTATTATTTCCATTCTAAAACTCCAGCAGTTCAGTCACTCCCAGATAATCAAACAAGGCATGAGCTGGGAAAACTTAGTGAGCGTTCTGCGACGGTGGGGGATGGAATAGCTGGCTACTTGCTGCTCGTCTTAATTGGCACATTTAGAAGACAAAAGAGAGGTGAGAACGGTTTTAAGGTGGGCCGGATCTACGAGTTTTTTCGTAGACTCCGGTAATTCTAGTATTAAGGCAACAAATAGCATATTTTTCCTTGCCTCCACTTTGCCTTTGCTGAAATTCTTTTTTTTCCCCCACATGATTTTGCCAGTCTTTTTTTTTTTTTTTTTTTTTAAATTTTATTTATTTTATTGTAATCATTCCATACAAAATTTTACAAAAAATAGGATTGAAAACAAATCAACCCCCACCCTGAGAAAGAAAGCATGGCCAACAGAGTAAAACTTAAAGCTAGTAAAAATAAATAAATTGATGAGTTTAATAGGCGGATAAAGATAAACGGAGAAGAAAAAGAAATGGGAAGAGAATCTGCTTCCTCAGTGCTTTAAGAGCTTATTCTAAAATATTATTGATTAGATCCTGCCAGGTTTTGAAAAAGTTCTGCAGGTGATCTCTAAGTGAGAATTTGATTTTTTCCAATTTCAAATAATATAAAACATCAGTTACCCACTGACTTAAAAGAGGAAAGTTAGGATTCTTTCAGTTTAGCAAAATAAGTCTGCGTGCCAATAGTGTCGCAAAGGCAATCACAGTTTGTTTGTCCTTCTCCACTTTAAGCCCATCTGGAAGACCACCAAGCACAGCTGTTAATAATGGGTTAGAAGGGATTGTTTGCCATAGTCTTAACAAAACAACAAACGGAAAGTGATATTTATACTGATTTGCATATTAAATTCTGTGAGGAGTCGTGGTGCGGCTGTAGGTGCTTGCACAGGTGTTAAATTTTACATTCATTGGTAATTATTGGGGTAATTAATAATAGGGGTTGGCTTACACACAGTTTAATGCATCTGGATTTTTTTTTTTTTGTGCATACGCACGTTTCAGTTGTCTGTACGCCATGTTTTAGTGCAAATTCTATGCACGGAGTTACACATGGGGCCCATGATGTTTATATAAGTAATTACTAGTGTTTGTATGTATTTGTATTTACAGTTTCACACAATTTCATGTGATTCAACGTTCTCAACATTATCCCATGGTTCCGAGAGTTATTGCATAAAGGTGTTTAGCTTGCTGGATACCTGAATAGGAGAGTCAGTGAGGCTAATTCATTTGGGATCAAGCTGGGATCTTGCGTATCAACTCTGAAAAGGAAAATGGTGGAAAGGCAACACTTGTTCTTGCTTACTGTATATATAGCAGGAGCCCTGTGTCATCCATTTGTCTTGAATCAAATATGAGATTTTTTGATGATTGGGTTAACAACTTAAGCAGTATCTAAATAACAAAGCTCAGGTAAAAAGTCAATTCCCAAAGAACGTAGTGCTCTTTTGGTAGTATTTTTGGAAAATTGTCCAGTTTTGCAAACAAAGCACTTTCTATGGCTTCTAGTGACCCATTAATTTCCTCCAAACTTTCCCAGATACACTGTAATCCAATAGACAAGTTTGACAGAATTGATGTGAAGTGTATGTTCTACACATTTTGTTCCAAGCCATTTGTTCAATAAATCTAACTATTCTCTTGCTGTAAGGCCTAATGTTTCTATGGTACTGAGAATTTCCAAGCCAAATAATTTTCGGGTAGATCATAAAACTTAATTGGTCCTTATGATATCATTTGACTTTGTGCTGAATACTGTGCTAGATCAGATGAGATACTGTCACTAGAATGGCTGGCAGATATGTTCATGTGGCAGTTTCTGTGACTGGGATGGGGTGTTAGCACAGGCAGGCTCAGGGCATTACTTGGCTAATTCTTTAAAAGGGCAGGATGACCGTCTCAAAGGAGACTCATTACTGTATATGTGATGCTGAATATCCTGCTTCTGCTTTGGCTACTGCATACAGTGGAACCTCGGTTCATGAATGTCTTGGTACACGTACAAATCGGTTTATGACCAAAAAGTTCGCCAAACTTTTGCCTCAGTTCACAACCACACACTCAGTATATGAACAAGCCAGTTTCCCTTTCGGTTTGTACATGTTCAGTCTCTCCCTGTGCATTTCCTGTGCAACGAGCACGAGAGAGAGAGAGCGCGCGACACACACACACACACACACAGGCAGCACGAGAGAGAGACAGACGTACACACACAGGTAGCACGAGAGAGAGAGGGAGACGTGCACACACACAGGCAGCGCGAGAGAGGGAGAGAGAGATGCACACATAGGCAGCGAGAGAGAGAGAGAGAGACGCGTGCACACACACAGGCAGCGCGAGAGAGAGAGAGCTGGATGCATAAGGTAAGAAGGCAGTTAAAGAATGCACTGGGCTTGATTTTGTTTTCACTTCTGTTTACAGCCATCGGTTCGTAGTGTGCATTGTTGCAATGTTACTTTTCTTGGTGGTTATTTAAATTCGGGTTTTTACCTGTGCTTAAAACTCATTTAAAAAAAAAAGTGTTTTTAGCCAGCGGTTGGTAGCGCTATAGCGCGAACTATTGCAGTGTTAGTTTTCTATGTTGTTCAAGGTTTTCTCAGTGTTGTTCTATGTTTTTACATTTAGTTTACTATTACGCTGTGCATTCTATGGTTTAATTAACTATATTTGTGCTTAAAAACTTAAAAAAAATATATACATGCAGTTTGTATGGTCTGGAACGGATTAGTACACTGTTTCGGACTCTATACAGGCATCTCTGCTGCCTCAGCGAGATGAATTTCTGCCTCTCCATCTTTCTCCAAAAGGACAGCTGCTGTAGAGACTTTTAAATGATCGACGCAAAGCTCGAAAAGAAGAAAATGCAGCTTGCAAGCAGCAGCAGAAAGATAGCAGCTGATCCACCGGCATCCCCTTAGCGTGCCTGCACAGCAGGTTAGAGATAATGGAAGTACGAAAATTCCAAAGTCTCAAAAAAACGATAGGAAAGATTGCATTATGGCAAACAAAAACGGAAATTACTACTTGGTGAAATAACAGAACAGCGAAAAGAGATTGAATATATTGTTCGGATTTAAACTTTAAGTCGGAGACTTATAGATCGTCTAATTCGTGCTGCCAGCGAGAATTAAAAAATTCCAAAAACTTTGCGGTATGAAGTCCCGTGAGACGGAGACTTTTAACATAAGAATCATTCAAGTCACGCCCTACTTACAACTATTTTCAAACAAGACCACGGTCATCTAACCTCAGTCCTGTGCATGCTTTTGTCAGACATGCTTCCTGCGTTCACAGCTCTTATAAATTTTTTATCAGGACAATAATTTTATATGTTCAAGATGACACATCAACAACAAAGCGATGAAGAAAGAGCATGGACTAACATTCGAGAAAGTCATTCTATTTATTAGAGAGAAAAACAAGATTCACTCACAGGCAGTAATAAGTTGTTTTGTCAAGATGAAAGTCCAAACACGGAATCAAAATTCAATGCGATCTTGAAGAAAAGTTAATTCCAAATGTTTTTACAAAAGTAAAAGTGAAAATAATGCATATGTAACAATTCCCATGAAAATAACTATATTTAAATTGTATATCCTGTAAACCAAACCCAGGGGTGGGCGAGCGAAGCGAGCACAGGGCAGAGCTCCCTAGTCTAGTTAAATAAAGTTTCTCTCATTCACCATTCAAATTCCTTTTACTTAACTCCCCTTTTTATACACTGAACTGAAATGGCTAAGAACAAACAGAGGCAGAAAGAATCAAGCTGCTTTATTAGCCACTTTGTGCCTGCCCAGAGCTGAGTAAGCGAGCAAGAGAGAGCATTTACACAGTGATTGGACAAAACCAGAAAAAAGGAGACTAATACCAAACAAGAGAGTGAATGTTACACATCTCAAACCCCGGCTCCCAATGTTTGGAACATTCTGTGCCTTGATAAAAGACATTCTATAGGCATGGTGCAGTCCATGTGATCTAGTACTTAGCAGAATTTGTCAAATATAAGATGAATATTAAAATCTAACGATTTTGAGCTGCTGTAATTTGACATTAATAAATTCAGATTTACGTGTAAATGTTAACTCGCTTCTTATTTGTTTTACAAAATGCTGACCAAATTTCTTGGACTTCAACATCCCTAGTTCATTGTTCAATAAATTGTACTTAGTGACAACACGCTTTCAAAATGTAACAAAGTAGAATTGTTACTAAATAAATACACTTTGTAAAGAGTTAAAATTATTTGCATTTAAAATCACTTTAAAAAGTACGAACACTTACAAAATCTACTCAAGAGTAATAATTAAAGAAAATGTAATTCATTACTTTGCATCACTGGTTGCAAACCTTTATTAGACATCTGCAGACCCCCCACTGGCCAGCTGTAGATGTCAATTTGCTAGCTGCTATCTTTCTTAGTTGATGTCAGTTCTACACTGGCCAGCTGCAGACCTTTACTAGTCACCTGCACACCTACACTGCAAAGAAGCAAACAATCAGAAGCTTAGTCCTCTGCAAACATAAATTTGCCAGCTACATATACCCACTGGTTAATGTCAAATCTACACTGACCAACTACAGCTCACCACTGTCCAGCTGCACACCTTCACTGGCAAACCTCTACTGGCCATCTGCAGATCTGTGTCACCTGCAGATCTCCACTGGCCAGCTATAGACTTGCATTTGTTAATGTCAGTTCTACTTTGGAAAGTTTCAGACCTCCATTGGTTAATGTTAGTTCTTCATCGACAAGCTGCAGATCTTGATTGGTTAACGTCAGTTCTACATTGACTAGCTGCAGGCCCTTATTAGTCACCTGCAGATTTTTATTAGACAGCTGCAGGCCTCCAAGTGCCACGGGTAGACCTCCATTGACTAGATTCAGACTTTGCTTAGTTAGCAATTGGATAGCTGCAGATCTCCACTGGCCAGCAACAGACATGGAAATAAAGTACTATAACAAATTCTATTCAAGCAGAAACATTGTCACTTAGTCTAACAAGTAAAGTAAAATTAAACCACTCAAGAAAAAAAAAAGTATAATCTAAAAAAATTATTCAAGTATAATTTAGTTACTACTGCAATTATTAAATATACTCATAGCAAATGCATGGGAAACAACTACTAAGAATCATTCTTAAATATCGCTTAATAATGTAGTCTGTAGTTATCAATTATAAACCTCATTTTAGACAACAAAGATTTCAATGGGGACAATAAAATCTTACAGTTCTGCAAATAAACATTTCTAGTAGTATGCATGAGAAATGAAAGTGGTTTTTACATTCAAACAACAAAAGCTTTTTAATCTTGTTGATATTAGGTAAGTAGAATCAGCATACCACCAGCATGTAGAAGTGCTGTATACAAATACAAATCTTATTATGGGATATATCATCTACTGTTAAATTCTGCTCTGTACTTCTAAAATTTATATATATATATATTTTTTTTATTTCTTACTATATTGAGAAATTGTTCTGTGTACTGTATTGTATTGTATTGACCCCCTTCTTTTGACACCCACTGCACGCCCAATCTACCTGGAAAGGGGTCTCTCTCTGAACTGCCTTTCCCAAGGTTTCTTCCATTTTTCCCTACTAGGTTTTTTTGGGAGTTTTTCCTTGTCTTCTTAGAGAGTCAAGACTGGGGGGCTGTCAAGAGGCAGGGCCTGTTAAAGCCCATTGCGGCACTTCCTGTGTGATTTTGGGCTATACAAAAATAAACTGTATTGTATTGTATATAAGTGTATTTTAAAAACTTGAGATTCATGGGGTTGTGCTGCACTTGGTCAAATAAACGAAAGTATTTCATAAAAAGATAAACATATACATACCATCTGAACAGAAAGTTTCTAAAATGGGAAGGGTCATGGCTTTATCAATGATCTGATGTGCAGTACTAAACATATACAGATCCTTCATATTTTGTCAATTGTTAATTGAAATATATGCTTAAACAAATACAATGCTTTTTGTTGGCTGCTGGTTATGTGTGGCATCAAAATAAAGTACTAGGCACTTGGCACTAATTCAATCACAATAATACTTGGCTATAAGTGGCAGATTTACAGGTCATAGGAACAAACACACAGAACGCGTTGGAGCTGAGCTACCATTCAAAAATTTAAGCAACACAGACACCATTATGTTTATCAGTAACATTAATGTAGTAAATAATTAAAATTCTATCACCATTACCACTAGGTAAAACTATTTCAAATAGAGACCAGTATATTGGCATAGTAGTCTTTAAATTTAAAGACAAAAAAAAATCAATAAACATTTTGTAACATTTTTGTTTAATTTATAAACCAGTTCATTAAGATATAGGAAAGTGTTTAATGTTAGTTTTGTATTTTTTTTATATAAGAAAAAAACAAAATGGGCACTATAGTATTTGCATATTATATACAACTAGCCAACCCGCAGCGTAGCATACGTCGCATAATTATGTATTGATGGGTGAACACTTAATGATTTTCAAATGTGCAGAATCAATTTTCATGTTTGCCTTTTCGCTGTGCATGCTTTCGCTTTATCTCACGCTCTACTATGGCACATGCATGGGAGTTATGAAGCAGTTTGTCAGATGCAGTTGATTTGACCCATTTATTTGTTTTTAGACATTTTTTTTTTCAATGGGTGAAAAAAAGTAAAAAAGAACAGTGGACAAGGTGATTATTCCGAGTCTTTGTTTACAGATGTATGCTCATGTAAGGAAGGACTTACATTTATGAATACTGTTCATTCCAATGATCATCAACGGGGAGAAAAAAATACATTCCTCAAATGAGAGGTACATATTTAATATGGGAACATAAACACACAATCTCAAAAAAAATGAATACACAAAAGTTGGGGAACCGTAAGTATGAGAAGTCACTGATCAAAATAAGAGGCAATAAACTGCTCTCTTTCACTTAAATGGGTGGACAATCCTGTGGACCAATAAAATGCTCACTCCAGCAGTACTAAAGATCTCTGATGGGACTTAAATAAGTTCTGAGAACAAGTCTCCATGTCTCTTTCACATAATAGAACAGAAAAGAGCAGTGTAAGCAACATGTCTTGTTAAAGTTCTGTAAATAGGCAAACATTTACTATTCTATATAGTAATAAAGTATGATCTATGTTAATAATTACTATTCATTCCACAAAAATTTGACATTCTGACATGGAAGGTAGGTGTTGTCAATGTACTAGCCGCACATTATTAATTTTACTTAAAACATAAGCTTTTCTAGTATTTGGAGATAAACCCATTTTTACAATTTTTTTTTTAAACAGCTCATAGTACAAGCACACTGCAACCAAGTAAAGCACTGTATATGAGACAGTATATGCATGCATCCTAACTGCTTAGGTAAATGAATCATAAATTTTGAATTAATATACATTCTGTTTTAGATTTAATTTTAATTTCTAAGACTCTAGCTCCCACCCACATCACTGAAACTCAGTCCCTTATTGCAAGCAAATGCTGACCTCTATGGGAGACTATGCTGAAATTTTGTTTTCACTGTAAATAAGTATGTTACAACACCAGAACTTTCATAGCTGATTTCAACACCAGTGATATTTCACAGTATTCAATACCTATTCAACACCTCAGCAAAAACAGAAATTCTATTCAATATACTCTTCTTCATTGACAAAAAAAAGATAACATGCAGCTCACAAGCAGATAACAGCTGTTTTTTATTAACACAATTATGCTCTTAATACTAACAGTAACAACAGATTTAAAATGGTATAGCCCTCAAATAGTTACTGAACTATCATTGTAACTAAACAAGTACTGACATTCATAAACATCAAAATATAATGAACCTTTCCAATGCATGGTTTCACCTGCAGAGCCCTAGAAGCACCATGAAAAAAATCAAATATATGGATACAAACAACACCAACTAAATGATGTGGGGGTGTGAGTACTCTTTTTCAGTACTATCTCGGGCTTGATTTGTGAACCTTTGTGGACTCCTTAGACTGTCTCGTTTTACTGTTAGGCGGGGATAATCTGATTCAAATATGTTGTGTTGTCCGTACGTGTGGGGTTTCTGTATGATCTCGAGTGTTCGCTTGCAGTTGCAGTTGCTCTTTCGTTTTTGAGCCTCAATCTCGGGCTCGATGGGTGACTGTGTGTGGAGTCCGTAGTCTGTCCCGTTTCAGTTTGGGGCGTGTGTCTGACTCCTCTTTTTTGTGTGATATGGGCGCGTTGCCTCATTTCTTATTTCTGTTAGTGGAGGGGTGCTTTGTGTGTCATTTCTTATTTATGTTAGTGTGTGGACTCCGTAGTCTGTCCCGTTTTGTGTGCTATGGGCTTTGTGTGGCACTTGCGTCTGACTCCTTTTTTGTTGTGTGCTAGGGGCGTGTTGCCTAATTTCTTATTTGTTAGTGGAGGGGTGCTTTGTGTCTCCTTTCCTATTTATGTTAGTGTGTGGACTCTGTAGTCTGTCCCGTTTCGTGTGCTATGGGCTTTGTGTGGTGCTTGCGTGTGACTCCTTTTTTTTTGTGTGCTAGGGGCGCGTTGCCTCATTTTTTATTTCTGTTAGTGGAGGAGGGCTTTGTGTGTCGTGGGTCTGAATCCTCTTTTTTGTGTGCGTCACGTTTCGTGTGCTATGGGCTTCGTGTGGCGATTGCGTCTGACTCCTTTTTTTTTGTGTGCTAGGGGCGCGTTGCCTCATTTCTTATTTCTGTTAGTGGAGGGGGGCTTTGTGTGGCAGGCGTGGGTCTGAATCCTCTTTTTTGTGTGCCATGGGTAGGGGTGGGCGGTATGACCAAAATTCTATATCACAGTATTTTTCTAAATTATCCCGGTTTCACGGTATTCGACGGTATTTTTTTCCCCATGCATGAGTGGATGTTAACCACATTTTCCACTGCAAATATTACTTCAAGACTTCAAGCCCAGGTGCATTACACAGTATTCACCAAATTAAAATAAAACAAGTGCAACTTGGTGATGACATCTTTACCAGCTGAACCATCATTTAGGCAAACTGCATTAATATGGACCTTGCTTCAAGCTAAGCTATACTGGGAAGAAAAAAACAAACTATATGTCGAGAACAAAGCCAACATTTCCACTTTATTCTCGCCGTTTATGTTGAGATTAAAGTCGACATTTCCACTTTATTCTCATAGTTTACTTCATAATTAAAGTAGAATGTCGTAAACTAAACTTCTTCCTAAAATCAATGTTTAATCAATTACTTAATTTACCCTGTCATAAATTAATGCAGCACATTAAATGCTTTGTGTTACGTTCCCCGACCCAGTGGTTAATCACTACGCTTCTTAAACTGACTTCCTCCGCACTAAGGGAAGACAGCGATCACCACACAGAATCCATTCACTTCATGATATTCCTGCTTTCTGAAAATTTAGAATGCTAAGATAAATACTTGATATCATTTTCATGATGAAATGCATTAAAGCAGGTATTACACATGCATGGTAGTGAGGCGGTAGTGCTGCTCCCTCGCAGTAAGGGGTCCCCACGTGTATGTTCAGTGTAGAGAACTTTATGGCAGGTGTGACGAGGCTCCAAAAAACTGGATGTATGAATGGCTATCGCACAGGTTTAACTTAAATATTGTGTAAATGTTGGGTTTGTGATCTGCTGGTCGGAGACACGAACACAGAATTCAATGCATGTTCTTCTGAGCGGGCTATCTTTATTGCATGCATGCTGTCTCTATCTGACGTAGGCTACCAAAACCCCAGTTCCTATCCTTCCTTTTTCTTTCATCACATAACCAATCACCACACGATAAACGTCTTTGTGAAATTAAAACTAGTTATAAACGTTGCCTACGGAGTGTTCAGAACTTTAAAAATATCTTCGTTATACATGTTTAATTATGCCATCCATTCAGAGTTGCGCCCATCTCTGAATGAGTCGCCAGCACATCGAAGGATGAATATAAGCAAAACATACACTAGCAGGGTCAATATAGCATAACAAAACCCCACATCCTACATGACTTTGAAAGGAAACTGAAGCGCCGAGTAAACCCACAAGAAAAACATGCAAATGCAAGGCAGGCACGCCGCCGTGCCCCCATATGATTAATGTATGCTTTAATGCATTTCACCATGAAAATTATATTAAGTATTTATTTTAGAATTCTAAATGTTCAGAGGGAAGGAAGATCATGAAGTGAATGTATTCTTGACTACAGATCGCTGCCGGCGCCTCCTCTTAGTGCAAGAAGAAGTCAGTTTAAGAATCACTTAACACAAAGCATTTAATGTGCTATATAACTTATGACGGGGTTTGAGAAAATCTAGTAAATTAAATATTCATTTTATGATGAAGTTTAGTTTACGATGTTCTACTTTAATGACAAATTACGAGAATAAAGTCAACATGTCGACTTTAATCTTGACATAAACGGCGAGAATAAAGTCAACGTCGTCACACTATTACACAGTACCCAGGTACATTACACTGTATTAAAAACAAATAAAACAAGTACAACTTGGCTTGCAGTATTATCCAGTAGTATAGAAACAGTATTTACACATCTGACCTTTTAAAACTAAAGTATCTCCAGGCTCTCTGTCCATTTTCACCGCGCAGCATTCCTATGCTACCGCCCACTATTTGGTGGTGTAGCAGTGAAAAAGAGCCCTAGTGCAACAAATCTGTGTTTAGCGGTGTAGCAGTGAAAAAGGTCCCCACGTGAACAGTTTCCCGCTGTGCCACGTTCCGAACGTCGTTTAGGCAATTTAAACCGGTGTTGCGGTATAAGAAAAATCCATATCATAAAAAAAATAAAAAATGGTTTTCAGTATGAACCGGTATACCGCCCAGCACTAGCCATGGGTTTGTGTGGCGCCTGCGTCTGACTCCTTTTTTTTGTGTGCTATGGGCGCGTTGCCTCATTTCTTATTTTCCGTTGGTTGGAGGAGGGCTTTGTGTGGCGCCTGCGCACTACGTCTTTTGCGTCCACGGGCAGGTCCCTGCTTCCATATCCGTTTTACCATTCTCGTTTAGTAATATGGATTTGCTTATATGGTCATTGTTGTCAACACATTTTTTTTTTCTTTCAAAGAAATAAACAGTAGTCAGTTAAAGCAAAAATAAGGACAAAGCCTGATTGTATGGATAAAGAACCCTTTAACAATACCTTGTGATACGAGTTGTTAAAATAACTAGCATAAACTGAAACACATTCCTTGTATAAAGAACAAGGTGTCGGCTATTCAGATGTTTTGCCAGGTTTGATCCATTTCCTGCTTTCACATGCATTGGTTCGAGCCATTATTTATGATCCAGTGATAAAGTTATGCTACAATGAAACAGAATTAAGGGCTTCATACCAATTACATGCTTATTTCTGTAGCCTATGCCGAGTCGCTATCCTTTATAATACGGTATCAGTCAATGAAGGGGCTTTGAGTGACTAAATTACTCGAGTAACTTTCACTGTTTCCTACAAGCACAGATTTATTCAAAGCCAAATTATGACAATATAGATCTTAATTTGATGCCAATATATAGATGCGATTCAAGGTAAATTAAAACCAATTATAATGGTTGTCTTTATAACATTACCAAATACCACTACTAGTGTTAACATTTATAATAAAGAGATTTACAAACATCTTTGTGTCTCCATCTCCCCTTATTGCTGATGCTTTCTGTGGTCCAAGGTTCTACTATTTTTCTTTTCAAATGTGTTACTATTTGTGGTGCTGTAACATCACTACTGTCAGCTACTTTCAAAGAGCTTTTTTTCTCATAATTTTCTTCACAGATGGTGGGTATTCATTAGTTATTTCTCTACTTCCAGTTAGATATGAATGTGGCTGCAACTTTTACTTGGTACTACCAATACTGTACTAAAAAAACACTACTAATGTCACATTTTCTAAATTTTGGTATTAACTTTGTACCGAATTATCAATTCTTTTGATATCTTTACCTCCAAGAATGACTCTGGGTGCAAGTTTCTGAAGGGACTCTTTAAAATCATCCAATCAGGCAAGAGCAGTTTAAAAATGTTCTGAATCTGATGTATTTAGATAAACACCAGTAAAAACAAACAAGTTTTTATTTTCAGAATTATTGCCATGAATCCTATAGTATGTCACAGCCTTCTTAAAAGCTAAAATGTTTTGTCTTGCTTGTAAAACTACTTTTTTTGATGACTTGATGTCATCATTATAGGTATAAAATGCCCCATGGTGGAAGCACTTCTGAGTGGGGAAAAGGTAGTTGTCACATGGGGTAGGATCAAGAGAAATGGGTATATGTGGCATCACTAATCAACTGTTTCACAGAATAGCCTTTGCAAACTGTGTCGAGTGTGTATGTGTTTGGGCAATATTGCGATGCAGGTGGTGGATGGCTGACAGCTTTCATTCCAATTTTAGTACATAAAAAGTGCAACTAACTGGTTAAATGTATCTTTGAGCCATTTAATCAATATGGGCTACACCCTCAACATCTTAAAAAAATTAAGTGCTTGTTCCTGGCAGCACTGGCTTGGACCTTGAGCTTCTTTGCTGTTTGAGAGTCTACATTTTTTCATTGCTTCGACTGTTTGGGCTCTGGGTCATAATGATTTAACTAAGCTTCATATGCTGCTATGAAATGCTTGTTAAATATTTTTCCACTCTGAAATCATTAGTGTGAGATTCTTCTTGGAACATTAGATATAAATGTATGACACTATTCAGTCAACCACATAAATCAGCCATTCAGACAAAACAGCGAAAGTGATGATCAGCAATAATGCAAGAAATCAACCCTAATGTTCTTATTAATCAGTTCCCAAGTATGTTAAAGATACTGTTTTTTCAAATAATGGATTAGTTAGAAAAGTCAAACTGCAGTAGATCAAAATGATGAGTTTAAAGAGCAGAAGTTTAACATTTCAACTATTTCCTTAATTGTTATATATGTGGCTGTCATTCCACTTCAATTCACAAACAGATTAAACCAATAGATTTGATACCATAGACTCTCTTCACTTTCAACCAAAATTCCATTGCTCCAAATTACAGATAACTTTGTCTTATCTAAAAAGGTTGTGGGAGAACAACCTTCTTTAAACACCTGTTTGATACATTTTGATTTGATTAGATATGTTAATTCAAAGAAAAACTGTCATGCTGTAAAACTGGTTCAAAGAGCTCAGAGCGTTAAGCCAAATACCAATGAACACATACATTCAGATATTTCAGTTGGAGCTACATCAAAATAAATTTGAATTGGCCCTCAAATATTTGCTAGTAATTTCAAACAAATTGCATATTTTCAACTTTTCGTTACAGAGGTAGTAATCAATATTTAGAAGTCATAACATTAAACTTGAAGAATTTTTTATATTTCACATGCAAAATATATGGCTTCAGGAGGTTGTTTTACTTGAGAGTTTGTTCTACTGCAGGCTGCTCAAATAAGTACATATACATACTTCACAATTTCACTTGCACACGCATTACCACTTTCTACCTTTTTTTTAGGCAACCTTTTTATATGAACTTTGCTTAGTGCTCATATACAAATTTAATCTTTTAGGTATGGACATTATAATGGTAAGTTCTCAGTCGAAATGCTTTTTATACCTTTTTCTTTTTTAATAAGCCAGAAATGAATGAAGACACAAAAGTATATACTTCTGACTTGAACCCATTAATGTTTGAGATTTATACCAAATTCAGTTTTCACATTCACAGATTCCTTGAAATTCATGACAAACTGCGTTACCAAGTAAACCATTTCAAGCAAGAAAAACACTTAACACTAAAATAAATAAATAAATAAATAATGATATAATTTGGTCTGCTTCATTACCTTGGCAAACCTGCAGTAGGCTTTCAGGAGATGATGCCCCTTTCTGTGTGAAAAAAATTCTCACAGCTTGTTGTAGTTTATGAAAGTCCAGCACAATCATTGGGGAGAGTCTAAAAAGTTAATGAAATAAATATCAGTAAATGCACAATTGTTTCAAATTCACAGCTAAGTAATCCTAAATAAATAGTTACCTCAAGTACCTTCTCACACCTCACTTTTAAAATCAGTCTTTGCATTCTGGTTAGACTCATTAATGCTGCAGAATTATAATGTGTCTGATCAGAAAGCACTGGATAAGGTGCCACATGAGAGGCTGGGCATCAAACTAAAAGAAGTGTGAGTTCAGCATGTAATGGTGTAAGGTACCCTGTCAGAATTGTTCAGAATGGCACCCCATAAATAAAAATAATGTGCCTAGGGATATTTAAAAAAATAAAAACGAGATGGTTAAGTTTGCTGACGATTCTAAACTAGGTGTACTGGCAGATAATCTAGAATACACTGAATCATTAAAGAGGAATACATACTGTTACAGGAGGCTGGGGGACAGACACAGCCGGGACGCATGGAAGAACCGGGAGGTGGCGTATTCGTCCTCCGGGCCATGAGGGGCCAACTGCCCTGGATCGGGAGAGGACCACAGGAGAGGAGCAAGGAGGCTCAAGCCCGTTGGGGCCCGTGCCCACCGCCAGGGGGCGCCCCGAGCCTCAGGGAGCCCAGGAAACGTATACTTCCGCCACACTCGGAAAAATGGAGGATGGTCCTTCCAGGGACGCCCAGAGTGCTTCCGGGTGCAAGAGCAGCACTTCCGCCACACCAGGAAGTGCTGCCGGAAGAACATCAAGCACCTGGAGCACATCCGGATGTGAATAAAAGGGGCCACCTCCCTACAATCAGGGAGCTAGAGTCGGGAGTGGGAACACGACGAGGCTCCCGTGGAGTGAGGAGAAGCGGCCCAAGGACAGAGAAAGAGAAGCCCGGAGGAGAAGTTATTGGTGCTAGGAGCACAGTGTGCTGTGCGGGACTGTGTATTGTGCAGAGAACTGTAATGAACGTGTTTATTTTTATAAAGATGTGGTGTCAGTCTTGATAGTGTCCGGGCATGTCTCACAATACACTTTAGATAGATAGTTTGGCAGATTTATGGCAGATGAAATTTAAAGTACTACATGTAACAAATAAAATATTAGGTTTAATACACAATCTGAAAATCAAAAGTACACCTTACGAGAAGTAGGACTGAATAATTAATTGATGTCAAACTGAAATTTCAAACAATGTGATTAGCAAATCGTAAAGGTTATGATTTAGGATGTACATTTTGCAGCGCGTGTGACCAATAAGGCTGCCAGATCAACCATTGCAATTTAAATAAAAAAAAAATACTGATTCAAAGGCAAAAACTGACATAAGATTTATAAAAGAACAGTTGTTTATTTTACCTGCACTAATTTGGCATCGTGTATGTTACTCCAGATGTGCTATGTAAAGCTGCAGTATTTTACAGATCAATTTTTCCAATCAGACAACTAGGGACCATCCATTGATAATTTTTTTAATGAGGAAAAAATACTCTTTTGTATAAAATGTACATACTGTATGTACTTGTAGATTCACAAAGAATCAAATTGGTGACTTTTTCATTGATATGTGCCCTTCTAAAAAGTATTATCACATATCATGTCCAAACAGGTCAACTGGTTATTTTTTGCACTAGTATACAATGTTAGCTTCCGATGCCGAGAAAAACATGCCTTGCAAGTTTATGTGCATACCAGCCACTAGTTCGCCGTTAGAGAGTTTAGTTTAGTTTAGTGCTGGGACACTTGAGTCACGTTCATTCAGTCTGAAGCCAACAAAGGCTAACATGCTGGAGTTCTTGACAAAAATTCTGTAAAGGGCCCCAATGAGTGTTGAGAATAACATGATGTTAGGGAAGTGTTATGTAAAGAGTTCTGTTCTTTGGAGTAATTTTAAGATTTTAGTTGTTCTGCACTAAATCCTATAGTGGCAGCCTTGGTGAAAAAAGTTCAAAAGTTAACTGCTGGTTATCTGCAAATAAATATTTTATTTGAATATGCAATTTTTAGATATTTTGTGTAACATTCTGTTGCTATTATATTTAGTGATCATGTTTTTGATGATCATTCTGTGGTTTGTCACTTTATAAGCTAAATGTTGGGACTAGTAAATAATGTGGTATTGATTACAGAGTGTATGTTTGGTAATTCGAAGCCAATTTAAAAATGTAATAAAAATGTCATCCTTGTATTAGAATATAAAGCACTTAATATTTTGATGGTATATCATGTGGTAATGCACCATCCAACTTTCAAATCTATTACACAGTGAATGCTGAACTGAGGCTTGACTTTAAAAAATTATATCGCAAATAAAAGTACAATCACAGTATCTGTCAGAAAAACTGCAATTAGGTATTTTCCACAAATCATTCAGCCCTACTGTCTAGTGGACAATGAATGATCTACAAACTACTGTACTTTATTCAAATACTACTGTGCTTCTTCTGAAGAGAAGGGGTTTTCTCATGGCTGTTCTTTCATGAAAGCCATGTTCCTCCAGGCTACTTCTAACATTAGAATTATGAACAGCAAAATTTATAATGTTGACAAGGGGGCCTGTAGATCCTCTGACACAATGTTTATACATCTGATCTCTCAAAGCATTAAAAATTACGATCCTTGGGCTTAACTTGGTCAAATGCATACTTCTGTGGAGACTGGCAACTGTCTTGGATGTGGAATATTGTTCATTTGTAAACAACACTGTTCACTGCTGAATTGTGGACATCAAACCATTTTAAAATGGGTTTACCACCACTTAAAGTAACAAATCAAAATTGTCCAGACTGAAGTGATAGTTTTAAATTTTATACAGACACTGTATCACTTCCTGATCATCAGCTAATTAAGAAGCATCAGGATGTACTCACTTTTTCACATGTCTGCTACTTCAAGAGTTATTTTTAAGATGAGAAAGTTACAATAAATTAAAATCTGCTAAGTGTATTTTGTTACAAAAGATCGGATTTATCTTATTTTTGGACTTCGTGAAAACTACAGGATAGTAATATTGTAACATGTAAAAGTGATAAATTAAAAAGAGGGTGTATACACTTTTTCACATTTCTGTAACAGAAATGGTCCACCTATTCACATTTAAATGAGAACAGGGCTCTCCATTAGAAACAAATTCTAATGTTACCCAACTGAGATTATCAGCATGAAATTACAGTATTTCATTAACCCTGTTACCAAAACCCACTTTAAAAACACAGGGTCAACTTTTTTTCTTTTTTTTAACTCAGCTGTCTCAGAAATAGAAATTTGCCAATCCACAAATGCATTTAAAATTCCAAAGCTTTAGGGGAACAGTACATACAAAAATATCCTCAGTAAGTGTCCACAGTCATTCTCAAACATGCTTAATCCAAGACAGCAGCCAGAGCCTATCCCACCAGAACAGGATGCAATGCAGGATCGAACTGGAAAAAGGCCCATGGAAATAAGCAAGAGGTACAAAATAAAAAGCAGAAAAAGTAGAATTGATGTCTATAATGTTAAATGTCCATTCATTGTGACAAATCACTGCCATAGTCTTACAATGATACAGAGGCACTGGTATGCAAGTCCTTTGGAAGTTAATCTCAACATCTCTGGCAGCAAGCAGTGATTTGGAAACTATTCCTATGAGGTTTCTTTTGAAGTGCAAACCCACATCACAGGTACAAAATGTCAGATATTCTTGGGTTGCTCAAACATATCATTTTTTTTTACCAAAGCATACTTAACAGGAAGAAAAGATGAACCTCACCATTACATCTTCAAAGCATCAGAAACCCTGGTTAGTTCAAAATTCATATAACTACAATAAATCTTCACTTTTTCTACAGTCTCCTCCACACAACTTAGGACTTTAGTCATGTAAAAGAGAGGTGCATGAAAAAGTATAATACACTACTTGACCGCACAGGACAGAGATTCAATCATTTAGTTCATAAATTCACAACCTCAATTAGCACTAGTAAATTCCATGTTCTAATATAGAGTATAACATATTTGGCTTAAGCACATATCCAAGGTCATTTCCAAGTTGAGGATATGCGACAAGTATTAAAAAAAAAAAAATCACGCAGATCATCATGTGGGTCAGGTTATTTATCCATAGGTTTCTAGTTCTCAGAATTCTTTCAGAGCACTCAGCCTCTGTAAAACTACCACATGCAAAGTGTAGTATAGTGATCTGTCTCGATAGCCAGGTAATCATTGCAGTGCCCTCAACAAACACAAGACTATCTATAAAACAGGAAGGCAGGGTTAGGCGTCTGGTCAAACACTAATAGATAGAAAGATATTAGCCACATAACTTTTACAGTACATGGTACTGTAAACAGTCCCTAATAATAAAAATTAAAAAAAAAACACCTATACAGCTAAAGTCACTGTTCTGTTATAAAATGAGGAGCATTTTTTTAACAATTTAATTAGCTCTTTCAATAAGACCATTGCTCCTGAGCTATACCTTCAAGCAAACTTTTCAGGGATCTCCAACAACTTCAATGACTAACAGCATTAGTGGCTAACCATGCACCTCTTTTGGGTGGAATAAAGCCATTTAGAAACTGTGAAGACTTATTTTAGTTAAGAGTGCTATCAATGCTAAAACATGCAAGTTTCCAAAAGTAAGTGAAAATATCCATCTATAGCCTATACAGGTAACAGTTTGCAACAGTTTTATTTGTATCTGGATGGCTAGATTCAACTGAAGTCTGTTGTATTTTAGAAAAGCTTCCAACAGTTTCTGTTTCATTTAAGTACTATGTCAATGAGTCAATGACATCATCAGCCAAATGATTAGTGTTTCATTTTGTCTGTAGGATTTTCTTTTTTAATAAATCTATTGTTACATTTCTAGACACTACTAAAGCCTTGTATTTTCCTACAGTACCTTGAAAAAATTCTCCTCACCAAACTGTTTTTTTTTTTGGTATAAAATGTAAATGATTGTCAACACCTGGAATTTTTATTTATAAATCAAATTCACTTTTTCACAAACTTTCATCTTTCTCACTCTCATATCCCCTATACTGCAGAAAAAAACATAAGTTATGCAAGATTACAAGGTTTAGGAAATTTGTCTTTTCTAAAGTTGCTACTAACTTTCAAGACTTTCTGTTGGAACTGCCGAGCTGAATAAAGCAATTAATTTTAGTACCAAAAGCTAAACCTCTGTCTACTTCTTGAATCAGAAATTTCAAATCTGAAGCTCCCAACAACTCTCAGGGCTGACACCCGTTTTTTACCAGCAAAATTCCAAAACTTCTCCATGACTATTCCATAACTTCTAACCAAATTTGTATAACTTAATTTTGCAAATACATTTGCCCTTACAACTGCTACAATAATAATACAAATGAGCCAGGTTTTTGGGATTTAGAACAGTATTAAGTTAATTAGTAAAGAGTTTAGGTTTCTGCTTTACAAATTTCTGTCTAGCTCAAGTCTTGCAAACCTGATTCCACCAGGGAATTGATAATATAATTATTACTTCTTACAGGTGTACAAAAGTACTGGGTTCAACCATGAAATACAACTCATAGGAACACTTGAATATTGTTGGGTGAAATGTATAATTTAGTAAACTTTAGGTTAAAATAAATAAAATAAAAAAATAAAATAAATAAATAAATAAAAATAAATAAAATTGTCTACCGCTTCCAAACATTTTGCAGAGTTCAAACTTATTAGAAATATACTTTTGGTATTACTGTTTAATCTCAACAATATGTTAATTCCTGGAAAATTAGCAACATTTCACAATGGTTATCCAAAACAGGGATTTCAACTGTTATGACTCTTCTCATTCATTAAATGCTTCTCTTCATAAACACTATTTTATGTATGAATAACGTCTTGAAATACTAAATGTGGAATATTAATACTGAGAAGTGCTATTTGTTTAATCAGTCTCAATGATTACTGCTTTAATATATTCAATTTCTCCACAATTTACTTATTCATGTCAATGAAATACTCCCTTTTTTTTTCCTTTTGAAACTCAAAGGGCAATACTAAAGAATGATATGATCCTCATGGACTACATGATTTATGTCACCATGTGCACACAATGAATATATTCACTGACATTTTTTTTTCTGTAACTAAAAAATTAATATTAAAATTAAAATATCATCGTGCTTAGTGAATAGGAATATTATTCAGGAAAAAGGAGGGCAAAGCATTAACACTTTTTCACATACAGCCACATTTTCTATCCCGCATTGTTGACAAAACATCATGCATAAGTGGGTCACAACCTGTGACTTTTTTAAAAAGTCCTTTCTAAATGGAGGATTCTTTGAATAGCCAGCTGAGATTGGAAACGATATGGTCCAATTCCCATCCGTTGAATCTACATTTATCATGAAATGCATTAGAGAACACAACGTCCACATGATCCTATCTTCATCAATGTCTTGTTCAATCACGCAAAAGCTCAGACTGTAACAAACTAAACACTTTTCAGTTAATAAACTCTGTTTCTATGTACTTAGTTTTCACTTCTCCGCCATTCGATTCAAATCCCATTACTGCCAGAAGGGATCCTATTCTGTTGGGCCCTTGAACAAGGTCCTTAATCTGAAAACTGCTCCAGGGGCTGCTGTACAATTGCTGACCCTGTGCTCTGACCCACAAATGTCATGAGAAAAGACAAATTGCCCTCAGGAATTGACAAAAAATATCAAATAAGCAAATTCCAAATCCTAACTTGTACATCAATTTGTTTGAGCTGAACAATTAAGAGTCTCATCAAAATGAAGGCCATTCCTAGCTTGTTGAGACACTTTTCTGATGTGCAATAATTTACAATAAGGAGCAATACCAAATGTAGTAAAATATGCACATTTTGCGGTCAGTAAAATTGCTTTCAATAGCTGTTCAGGAATGCAGCACAAATTGTAAGAATAGTGCAAATCAATTACTTTTAGCGCCTGCAAATCTTTAGCAGACAGTACATTGTCTTTAGCAGTGTTGAACATTGATTTCTTTGTTTGACTGGCTACTTCATTGCATATGGGAATTATACTAACCTTTGTTATGCTAACTGAAGAAGAGTTAAACAATATGTCGATTACTATCATTTTTCTTGCTAAAATTTCATTGCCATTTTTTTAAATCTTTCCAGTGACTTGCTAGCAGAGCCTTACCCATATTCTTCATGTCACATATTTTCCAGAATAATTTACATTTTTCATGTCCTTTGTCTTCATCTTAATGGAGCCAGAGCTTATATTTTTCATTTGTTTAGCAAAGATTACCAAAAACTAATTTACCAAGCATTTTGGTATACACAGTACAGATCACTACACAACTGTCACAAGATCTCATAACATTAATGAATGCGATACTCTCTTCAAGATTTTGCTAATTTACAAAATTACCTGACACAGGCCTTATTATATGTGTATTAAAAAATCCATGACTTTTCTAAAACTTAATGGTCATTTGATAATATTTCAAAACTTTTCCAGGACTGGAAAACTAAATTTAATTTTCCATAACCCTTGCAGGATTCCCTTGACCATGGGAACCCTGTGAGTCTATACTAGAATAGAAGCATTCCAGAATGCAGCTGCAAGACTAATTTTTAATGTTCCCAAATTCTCACACACTACACCTCTGCTGCGGAACCTGCACTGGCTCCCTGTGGCTGCCCGCATCAGGTTCAAAACCCTAACACTTGCCTTTAAGGCCAAAACTGGAACTGTACCACCTTACATATCAGCACTGGTTAAGCAGCGTGTCACTTCTCGCTCTCTCAGAACATCAAGCACTGCTCGTCTCGAACCACCCTTACTTAAAAGAACAGGACGACATGCATCAAGACTCTTTGCAGTGTTGGCTCCTCAGTGGTGGAACGAACTTCCTCTTGCTGTACGAACAGCTGAGACCCTCACTGTCTTCAAACGTCGTCTGAAGACACACTTCTTTAAACAGCACTTGGGGGACTAAAGTCCCATACTTTTTTTCTACCCTTTTCTCAAAAAAAAAAAAAAAAATTGTACTAACTCCTAGTACTAACAACTTACTATATTCTTCTAGCATGGTTTTTGTGTACAACTTGGGTCAGCGGTAACTTGTTTAATGACAGTAGATTTAATCCTAGCCTTAAAGACTGAAGAACAGTCGTAGACTACTAAGCACTGTTGTAAGTCGCTCTGGATAAGAGCGTCTGCTAAATGATGTAAATGTAAATGTAAGCATTCAACAAAAAAAGAAAATGGAAAAAAGGATGCGCCTTCAGTTTCAACTAAAACCAAAGTAACATTGATGACAGAACAGACATTTTACTGATATAACCCTATGCAAACAGACATAATTATCCTACCTCTGTAATGTTTCATATTGTCTCAAAAAGCTAAACTAGTAGTATGCATTTGAAGTTAAGGCTGAAGTTTGTTTTGGGGAACTATCATGAAAATACAGCATTTTATTCAGGAAAAAGGAGGCCAAAGCATTAACGCTTTTTCACATACGGCCTGTTGCAAAATTTGAAATTCAGAGTTTGTCCTTAAGAATACATAAATATTCACTCTTAAGTGAAATATAAACTGAAGATCTGTTACCAAAAAAAGGCTGGAGGCATGGCTTTAACCATTCAATTCAAGAAACTAACTGATACAAGTTTTTAAAATTTCAAAACAAAGCACTTCTTGCTCACATGCCAACCTACTAGAAAGCATAGGATAAACATCCAAACATAGTATAAAAACAAGTTCTATGTGCATTTAACACATTTACGTTGACAGTTCTAGGATGATGATTCATGAACTTTATGAATTAAAAAAAAAAAAAAAAGTATGAGTGTCTTTTATTACTAAACAACTTGTTTGTGTAGTTTGGGATTTTTGTTATTTTTGACTGAATTGTGAATTTCATCACAATTTGTGATGTACGGTTTGTGCCTTGTAATGAATAACATGTAAGTTGTAAGTCATACGTATTCATACCAAATTCTGTTGCCTTTTGAAAACTGCAGTGTACTTTTGAGCGGTTTTAAATAAACTTAATTATACTATGCTGTAAAGTATGGTTTTGTAAAGACTCAAGTCAGTGGGACTAGCAACTAACCTTAACCAAACATCTTCCATTTTAACACATTTACAACATATTTATGTAGAATACTACTCTAAGCCTTCAAACCAACATTTAATACACAAAGGTTAAATTCTCTTAAACTTATTATTTATTACATATATAATTGTAAATAGAAAACAGATACAGGAATTTAAAATTTAAAATTGAGATTTGAAGAAAGTCAGTTATAATATTGCAGATAAAAAAAAACTTCCAATTTAATAAAAAACAAAATATTACATTTTGATAAGAAAACAAAAAATGTACAATACCGTTGTTACAGGCAGGAGTACCCCAGAGAATTAAATTCTTTCAGCTGAAAAATATTTGGATAGCCTCCTTAGCACTTCTCTTAACTTCGGAACACAATAGTCCATTGCTGTGCTCATCATACCTCAACTTGACTAACAACTTCAGAGTACTTCTGTGAAAAAAAAACAACAAAACAACGATGAACATATAAAAACAAGTCTAGGAATAACATACAAAAGACAGATCTAAATTGGCAAACGATGCTTCTCAAGAACAAAACAGGAACTCCACTTAACCTAAAAATAATTTTAGACAACTGCAGTTTAAAAATAATGTTACACTAATGTTACAGAAAATAATATTCAGCTAATAGCAATACATATGAAATTGGCTCCTAAACTTCTGTGTGCTTATGTCTGTGAGTTATCTAAGTTCACATGGAAGGAGCTGAAGAAGGACAAAACAGAAAGGATTATTATAACAACATATAAAAAGAAAATATGAAACATAGGTTTAATACTGATATCAAATGAATTACAAATCAAAAAAAGCAGAAAATACAAGTGGTTACTGTTTTTAACTAGAACTAAGTCAGAGTTACATTTCGTAAATGTAAAGAGATTTTCTGGTGTAGCCTTAATTTACATAATTCTAAGAAAACTACCAGCAACTTAGGTACTAGGGCAAAATCAAACTGGTCTGATTTTTTTTTTTCCATACGAAGGACTTTGTTGTAGGGGTGGCCTATCACATGTGCAAGATCTAACAACTAATGAACATTCAAACAAAAGAACAATGCACATATAATGCCCCAAAACACTTAACTTTAGATTGTCTCCCAAAGTTGGGTAACCACTTTTGCAGTGTAAAAGAAGACTCCGATGTAAAAAAAAAAAAAAAAAAAAAGTCTTTAAGGAATCATTTAATTAGTCTCCACCTTCAGTGCTAAGTCTGTGACAAGACTTAGTAACTGCATTTGTTTAAATGGATGTACTCTTCAACTAGAAATTGTGTCAAATTATATAGACTTAACAACTACGGGTTGCTTGGGAGAATTAAAAAGGGCTTGCCATTAACAAGATTGACAAATTCTGTGTAACACAGGCACAATTAACTACTTAGCAAATAATGCTACAGCCTCAAAGAATGACAGCTAGTACAAAGTCAGTACACGAAGGTGGCACGGGTGTGAAATACTGTTAAAAGCACAACATTAGATGAAATTGGAGTGTCAAAGTTAAATTTTAGTATGAAAGTAACAGTTGTGCTTATTACTACTAGAGGTGCATCAATACTACTCATTGCTACTTGTATTACTCTGATACTGCCCGTAAGTACTTGCACTCAGTACCAACTCTTTTTTTTCCCCCTTTATTTAAAAACAAGAGGCAAACGAGTACTGAAAATGAAGATCAGGTGGCAGAAAATTTAAAGAGGGACTTGCTGTAAATTATAAAAAGTTGAGCACTATAACAGTGTTAATTTTGACAATACATTTTGATTGACTTTTAGTCAATTTGTTATATGCAAAAAAAGAAGAAAAATCTCAGATTGCAAACATATGCGAACTACATAACTTTAATAACAATAGAAATGTTATGTAAATTGTGTATAACACTGCCCCCCACCCCCCCCTAACCAACCCCCCCAACCAACCCCCCCGACCGGTCCATGGAAAAATTTGTATCTAATAAAGTGGTCCTTGCTGTCAAAAAGGTTGGGGACCACTGGTTTAGGATACTTAAACATATCCTTAAAGGCTGTTTTTGTAACAAATACTTTTAAAATCTGGTTTGTCAGAGAATCACTCTGTTAGTTTTGCAACATCTGTATTGTAAGATTTGTATTTACACATTTAGCTTGTTAAAAAAACTCACTAAAAAGTAACATTTAACGGATGAGTAATATTTTTTTACAGGATATATTTTGTCCAATATTTCAGAACTCTTGTAAAAGAGCCTTTCTTGTGCTGTTTCCAAAGTGTCAGACATGAGTGATCAGACTATTATTTGCTTAGCCCGTGTGCAAATCACACAATTACAAAAGTTACCTGTAGTCAATCATAACTTAGAGAGACTGCATTATTCACTAAAGTACCATTCTAGTATATGACATACCGTAGATACTCACGTATAAGTTGAAAAATTTATGCCTTAAAATTCATTCAAAAAAGCAAAATCAACTTATCCGGGGGGCAACACAATTGTCCATAGAATCTGAGTAATGACATTGTACACTCAACGCTTCATGGTGTTAAGTCACCGGTCATCTGCCGTTTCCCATGGTCTTTGAAATAATTATAAGCCAGCAATACTATTGCTAATTAGTTAGTTTTTTTCTAATTTCATTAAATAATTCTTTAAACTGTGAAATACTTGAATTTGAGCATTAGCTTTTGCAGGTTTTGGATAACAAATATACCATTAGCTGCCACGTGCAACCAGATTTGGAATCAAAAGAACCAAGGCAACGCACACTATCAATGCGATGCAAACGCAGCCCGCAAGTCAAAAAATTTCTCTGCCTACCTGTTTGTCTCGTCTGACAGTAGCTGAAAAGCAGCATCAGGAGACAGCAGCCTGAAGTAGTCCAGCAGCGAGTGATCTGTCGTGTCCAACAGCAAGCCATGCTGTCTTGTGAAGTCCGGTAGCCAGTTCAGCTCCCACGGATCATCCATCCATCCATCCATTTTCCAACCCGCTGAATCCGAACACAGGGTCACGGGGGTCTGCTGGAGCCAATCCCAGCCAACACAGGGCACAAGGCAGGGAACCAATCCCGGGCAGGGTGCCAACCCACCGCAGGACACACACAAACACACCCACACACTAGGGCCAATTTAGAATCGCCAATCCACCTAACCTGCATGTCTTTGGACTGTGGGAGGAAACCGGAGTGCCCGGAGGAAACCCACGCAGACACGGGGAGAACATGCAAACTCCACGCAGGGAGGACCCGGGAAGTGAACCCGGGTCCCCAGATCTCCCAACTGCGAGGCAGCAGCGCTACCCACTGCGCCACCGTGCCGCCCTCCCACGGATCAATGTCTGGGTATTCCTCCCACGCAAACCATGCCGTAGCTGCATTGGCTGCGCGAATGCATTCAGCTGGCACGGCATCGGCTGGTGTCCGATCAGCTGATGCCGGCTTCTCACTCTCTTGCTCGATTCCTGATCACTGTCAATAAAATCCGATTCTACAAAATCAGAGTCCGACTCAGCGATAATGTGCAAAACATCATCTGCCGAGTGTTTTCTTTTGTGACATATCAAAGCCATCTTGCCTTTGTTTACATTTCGCAACTCACGCACACGCAAGGATTAGTTGCCGAGTCAACGAGTCTAGCATTTCTCCAAGCACAGAGGGAATGCCTGTGACGTGACTGAGTTTTGTCGACATTAACAGCTGATTGTCGCCCTCTATCTCTGATAGCTGTCAAGTTTTACCCTTGACTTATACGCGGGTCATAACAAATTTCGAAACTTTCGGCTTAAACAATACACTCGACTTATCTGCGAGATCGACGAATACGCGAGTATCTACAGTAAGTGTTTTTTACTACATTCTTTACATTTTTTTTTAGAGACAATGCTCATAAACATTAGTCTGCCTTCAAAAACCAAACAAATAACACATTTTGTGTCTTCAGAATCGTATTCAGCAATGAAGCAGTGCGGTTTTGCTGTACTATACATACACAGATCATATTAATTGGGAGATGCGCTTCAAGCACTTCAAAGACTTAAATTTTAAAAACATTGTTAGTAATAACAAACGGAGCAGCTGCATTTTATCAGTGATGTAGACATGCCAAATAGTCACTTCATTTGAAACTTGCCTCACTGTTTAATTGCTACGAATGTTGTCGTCACTGCCACTGCGCTTGTACAGTATGTGTACACAGAGGTGCGTGAGGTAGTTTCGCTTGTACAGTATGTGTACACAGAGGAGTGCGAGGTAGTTTCACCCGCAACCCTGAACTATATTAACCAGTTACAAAATGCATGTAGGCATGGACTTAAGGTGCAGATGAGTTCATTACAATCAAAGAAGAATTGAGAAGTTTCTGTTCCTTTAATCAGGACTGTGTAGGGCACTGTATGAGAAGTGATTAATTCCCCCGTAATTTCATCTACTGTAATAAATGTGTGACACTACAAGCTGAACAGTTATAACTCACATCTGAGGCTGAATGATAAAACTGTCAACAACAAAATACTGTGTGTCTGTGTGGTGGCTTTTTTTTCCATTAATATGCATGTTTTCCCCATTCGCACTTGACGCATTTGTATTAGCAAGGTGAACGAGAGCCAGAGGTAACAGTATTGGCGACAAGTAGGTTGCCACATAGATAATATTAAATATACCATGGCAAGAACCTCAGGAAGGCACGTCTCTAGGCGACTCTTTAGGTTTGTGTTCTTTCCTGTAAGCTTTATTCCACGTGGTTTACACCAAATTTAATTTTTGCCAGAGCTGTAATTAAAGTTAATCCATATGTCTGACCGCTTTTTCACCCGAGAATCACATTGGCCAACATAGCAGAGCAGAATGGATCAGCATTCTGGCTGACATGATGAATTCCTTAATGGCGCCCAAATTTAGTGTTATCCAATTACAAGCGTGCTTACACATTTTAAAAATTGCACCACTGCATTCATGCTTGTTACTTGTTGTATAATGTCATGTATAAGGTGGGTAGTAACGAGTTACAATTACTTGAGTAACTTTTAAAAAAAAAAAAAGTGTACTTATAAGAGTAGTTTTACTGCACCATACTTTTTACTTTTACTTGAGTACATTTGTGAAGAAGAAACGCTACTCTTACTCTGCTACACTGGGCATCACTCGACTCGTTACTTTTTTCCCCCATTTACATATTAGATAAGCTTATATTTTTGCCAGAGAGAAGTCGCCAGTGGATCTACTGCATGACTTTCACCAATCAGACATAGCAACAGTAATCACGACTCCGTTTCACCAATCAGACGTAGCCATGCAGTCACATGCCCACACATAAACTTCCTGCGTCTGCAGCCTGTGAGAGACTTTTAAGTCATGTGGGGCTCCTGTTCACTGCACAACGGTCACAGCTTCACTGCCAGGAACCTTGAGAGCCAACTCCTGCTGAAGCTTAACCATCACTTCACTGAGTGAAGAACAAGCACGTTTTAACCAAACATGCACAGACACAGACAGTCATGGTAAAGTGAAACTTCTTGTACATGCACAAGCTGCCTTGTTCTAATGTTATTTTCTATCAGCTGTGCTATTTGGAGGACAAGTGTGTGACGATGTCGGTCCCCTACAGACTCTTTTCTTTTCTCCTTTTCTATGATTCCCCCTTCTTTTTTTTTGTACCGACCCGTATATATACACTCCTGTCTCTGTGGGCCTTAATCACACGCCACAGAAAGCCAATGAAGCAATTGAGAACGATCGCACCCGCACGTGCAGATGTGACTTGCTCCAACTACCTCATTAACTCCCCGCGGTCGTGCAATTGCGCCTACGGAGAGTGACACGGCTTTATGGATTTGAAACTGGCTTTTTTTTTTTTTTTGAAGCTGTGGACCCGCTACACCATTAAGTGAATATGCAGTATTATACTGTTAACGTACAGTATACAGTGCATCCGGAAAATATTCACAGCGCATCACTTTTTCCACATTTTGTTATGTTACAGCCTTATTCCAAAATGGATTAAATTCATTTTTTTCCTCAGAATTCTACACACAACACCCCATAATGACAACGTGAAAAAAGTTTACTTGAGGGTTTTGCAAATTTATTAAAAATAACAAAATTGAGAAATCACATGTACATAAGTATTCACAGCCTTTGCTCAATACTTTGTTGATGCACCTTTGGCAGCAATTACTGCCTCAAGTCTTTTTGAATATGATGCCACAAGCTTGGCACACCTTTCCTTGGCCAGTTTCGCCCAATCCTCTTTGCAGCACCTCTCAAGCTCCATCAAGTTGAATGGGAAGCGTCAGTGCGCATCCATTTTAAGATCTCTCCAGACATGTTCAATCGGATTCAAGTCTGGGCTCTAGCTGGGCCACTCAAGGACATTCACAGAGTTGTCCCGAAACCAGTTCTTTGATATCTTGGCTGTGTGCTTAGGGTCGTTGTCATACTTTCTGGATGCACTGTATCTTGTCACTGTAAGTAGTTTGCACTGTTCAAACATACATGTTACCTATTGTAGGTACTGGCTACAAAAGCTTTGTTGTGAAAACTTAGATTTGGAACTTTGTGTTATTTGTGCATCTTTATTTTGTAAAGATGTTATTTATTTTTACTCATTTTTTATTTTATTATTTGGAAATAGCAGAATTTGCACATTAATTTTATATTTTTGTCTGTCTTTTTACAACATTTGCAACCCCCCAGGCAGTCACGCAGTTCAGTCCCACCCTCCAGAAATGACCCTCTATCTGCCACAGCCAGGTGTTACATGAGTAACCCCTTGGCCTGGTCCAGTCACTTGGGTCCCCAGCAATGAGGATCTTACGAGGCGGATCACCCTCAGGGAAATGCACCACATGGCCGTACAGCCTTAACTGACGCTCCCTCAAAATACAGGTAATGTGGCTCATTCCGGACCGCTCATTCGACATAAAGTCAAACCAACGGTACCCAAGGATCTTCCGGAGAGACACAGTACCAAAGGAGTCCAGTCTTCGTCTCAGGTCACTGGATGGCGTCCATGTCTCGCAACCATATAGCCTTGGACCTTCGTCCTTTTGCATAGATATAGGGAGCACCACACACCCCTTTCTCAGCAAACCCTCAGGATGTCCCATAGGGCAGCTCGATCAACTAAGTCGAACACTTTCCGAAAATCGACAAAGGCTACAAAGAAACTCTGCTGATATTCGCATTTGCGCTCCATGAGAACCCTAAATGCCAGGATGAGGGCGATGGTAGACTTCTTAGGCGTAAAGCCAAACTGTTCCAGTCGCTGATTGGTGAGCAAGTGATCACGGAATCTATTGAGGACGACCCTAGCAAGGATCTTACCCGGCACAGAGAGCAGTGTTATTCCCCTGTAGTTGCTGCTATCCAGGCAATCACCCTTCCCTTTCCAGATATGGACGACAAGTCCCGTTTTCCAGTCAGTTGGGATGATGCCAGTCTCCCAAATGGAAGCAAAGATTGCTTGCAATGCCAGGAGGACAGCCTTACAACCGGCCTGGAGAAGTTCACCCCGGATGCCACAGATCCCTGCAGCCTTCCAACCCCCCACCCCCCCTCAGCCTTACCAACAAAATTAACACCACACTGTAAGGTGTCAGAAAGTAAACCAGTAAATGACTGGAATCATGTTCTCATTTGAAAGACAGGAAGTGTATGTAGTAGAGGAAAAACTTAGTATGGTTTATTTTCCCAGGAAAAATATGGACATCAGCTTTGCAAAACAATAACCTGTTGAACACACTGCACTCTTGTACCAGTTCCTTATGTGCATAATTTTGCATTTTTGCAGGGTTATTCTATGTACATAGGTTACTTCTGTACTTCCTCTAGAGCAGTCACCTGTTACTTTGAAGTTAGAAGTTGTCCCTTTTAACAAAGGGTAAGAAGACTAGTGGAGAGTCTATGTCATCTTCTGGAGAACTGAACTGGGCTACAAGACGCATATAGGTAGGTTCAGGCTACAACTAATATTCACAAGGAGAAGTCACTAAAGAAACTAAGACGACTAGTGGAGAGTCTATGTCATCTGCTGGAGAACTGAACTGGGCTACAAGACGCATATAGGTAGGTTCAGGCTACAACTAATATTCACAAGGAGAAGCCACTAAAGAAACAATCACTTCTATAAAGTCCTGCTCTTAAGTTTACATACCCTGGCAGAATTTGTAGGATGTGCACCATACTTTAAAGAAAAGATAACCGATCAGGCAAAACAAATTCCATTTACTTTTAATGGAATGCAAATTAAACTATAAAGCATTAAAGAATTAACACAACCATTAAATAAAACAGCAATAACAATGAGATGATCCCTGTTCAAAAATGTCTGCACACCCTTAGATCTTAATACTGTGTACTGCCCCATTCAGCATCAATGATGGCATGTAGTCTTTTTGTGACAGTTGTGGACGAGGCCCTTGGTTTTCCCATGTGGTACAGCTGCCCGGTCTTCTTGGCAAAAAGCCTCCAGGTTCCGTAAGTTCATGCGTTGTCTTGCATGAACTGCACATTTAAGATCTCCCCAAAGCGGCTCAATGATATTGCGGTCAGGAGAATGTGACAGCCAGTCCAGCACCCTCACTTTTTTCTGCTACTGAAGAGTCGACATTGCCCTGTGTTTTGGATCATTTTTATGTTGGAAGATCTAAGTGTGTTCTATGTGCGGCTTCCGGATTGATGAATGCAAGTTGTCCAATGTGCTGCTGAGGTGTCACCAGTTGCACGGCTGCACTTTGGGTGAATCCAGGTGGTTCATCATGTAGTGGGTGAGGCAACGCGTTATAATTAGAGCATGCTCCCAGACACATGATGCATTCATCGTGCCTTCAGTTTTCACTAAGACACCTGTGCCACTGTAGCTCACACACCCCCAGAACAGAGATCCACCTCCATGCTTCACAGTAGGGATAGTGAACTTTTCTTCATGGGCCTCTACAAACCTAGCATTTATGGTTGTGACCATAAGTTCAATTCTGGTCTCATGACTCCAAAGGACATGGTTCAAGAAGTTTCATGACTTGTCTTGTTGTTTGGCATACTGTAAGTGGTCTGTTTTGTGGAGTTGGCACAGTAAAGGCTTTTTTCTTGTTAACTTGACTGTGTACCCCATTTTTGTTCAAGTACCTCCTTATTGTGCATCTTGAAACAGCCAACACTACTTGTTTGCAGAGAAACCTGCATTTCAGCTGAAATGGCTTGTGGGTTTTTCTTGACATCTTGACAAATAATCCTGGCAGATGTGGCTGAAACCTTGATTGTCTACGTGACCGTGGCTTGGTAGCAACAAAACCTCTAACTTTCCACTTTATTTTTTCTTTATCAGAGTTTGGACACTACTGATAGGCATTTTCTGATCTCTGCACATCTTTTATATCCTTTTCCTGATTTATACAATTCAACAACCTTTTCTCAGTTTTTTTTTTTTTTTTTTTAATTTTTATTAATTTTCATTGTAATCATTCCATACAAACAGATCAATTTATAACCCAACAAATTTGAAGACAAATCAAACCCCACCCCTGAGAAAGAGAGCTTAGCTAAAGGAAAATTGCTTACGGCTTTTTAATAAGGCAGCATTAAACAAAAGAAAGGGAGAAGTAAATATCTATGTAAATAAGAGATGGAGAAGGGAGTTAAATGCGGTAATAGTTATTTCTCTTATTCTAAAATAATATTGATTAAATCCTGCCATGTTTTGAAAAAATTTTGTACAGATCCTCTAACTGAGAATTTGATTTTTTCCAATTTCAAATAATATAAAACATCGGTTTCCCACTGACTTATAAGAGGAGAATTAGGATTCTTCCAATTTAACAAAATAAGTCTGCATGCCAAAAGTGTAGTGAATGCAATCACCGTTTGCTTGTCCTTCTCCAATTCAAGTCCATCTGGAAGAACACCGAACACAGCTGTTAGTGGGTTAGGAGGGATTGTGATACCAAGGCTGTCTGAGAGGCACTTAAAATTTTTTGTCCAAAATGATGTTAGTTTGGTGCAGGCCCAGAACATGTGACCCAGTGAGGCAGGAGCTTGGTTGCAGCGTTCGCAGGTTGGATCCTGCCCTGGAAACATTTTGGACAGTTTTAAGCGAGACAGATGGGCTTGATATATAATTTTTAGTTGAATAATTCTATGCTTTGCGCATATAGAACTCGAGTGAATTCTCTGCTTTGCTACCTTCCACTCCTTTTCTGATATATTGATTGATTAAGAGATCCTCTTCCCAATGTCCTCTTGGATCTTTGAAAGGTAGGGACTCTAATAAGATTTTATATATTGCGGAAATAGTGTTTATTTCGTCGAAATTGAGCAGTATTTTTTCCAGCATTGTGGAGGGTGCAAGGTGGGGGAAACCGGGCAATTTCTGTTTAACAAAATTTCTAATTTGAAGATAGTAAAAGAAATGTGTAGCTGGGAGGTTGAATTTTGAACGTAATTGTTCAAAAGATGTAAATATATTGTCTATATAAAGATCTCTGAGCATTTTAATCCCAAAACTTTTCCAGGTATTAAAAACTGGATATACTTGCGATGGTTGAAAGAGGTGGTTCTCTTGCAGAGGTGCCACTGATAAAAGATTTTCCATCTTAAAATGCTTTCTAATTTGGTTCCATATTCTGAGTGAGTAAAGCACAATTGGGTTATTAGTATATTTGTGATAACTTTCATTTATTGGAGAGCAGAGCAGGGAATATAAAGAAGTACTACAGGATTTTACTTCTATTGCGGACCAAGCCTGTGTATGTTAATTTATTTGTGTCCAGGTTTTTATGGCTTGTATGTTTGCTGCCCAGTAATAAAACTGAAAATTAGGTAAAGCCATGCCACCTTCTGCCTGAGGTCTTTGTAGGGTCGCTCTTCGGATACGTGGGTGATTTGAGTTCCAAATGAATGAGGTTATTGTTGAATCTAACTGTTTAAAAAACGATTTATTGATATATATTGGAATGTTTTGAAATAAAAAGAGAAGTTTAGGAAGGATATTCAACTTAACAATGTTAATTCTTCCGGCTAGAGTGAGATGAAGGGTTGACCATCTATGCAAGTCTTGCTTAATTTTTTCCATACAGACGCCAAAGTTTTGTTGATAAAGAGCTTTATGTTTACTTGTGATATTTACCCCTAGGTATTTAAACTGATCTGCTATGGTAAAAGGTAGGGTGTCTAATCTAATATTATATGCTTGTGAATTCACTGGAAAGAGTATACTTTTATTCAGATTAATTCTAAGACCAGATATCTTTTGAAATTCTGTTAGTGCTGTTAAAACAGCGGGGACAGTGTTTTCTGGGTCTGATATATATAAGACCATATCATCTGCATATAGAGAAATTTTCTGTTTTTTGACAGTTCTTTTGCTTTCCCCATGGCTCAGTATTCAGCAAAGTCAGTGCAGCTCTGCATTAATTTAAATTGACTATGTATACAAAGAGACTGATTACAATCAAAGTTACAGATATGGACACTCTCCCTTAACTTGAACCCGTGGGTGTCAGCTTGTTTGTATATTATCAGCCCCAACATTCAATGGTATGTAAACTTTTGATCAGGACAATTTGGGGAATTTCAATTATCATTAGGATTTAAAAAGGGCACAAAAATTGTGTGTTAATAAATTTCTTCACCTGAGCACACTAAGTAATTAAAAGGAAAGCTTTCTGCATGATTACTTATATTTTCCAAACAACGGCCAACATTTCACAAATTCTGCTACAGTAAATAAAAACTTATGAGTACAACTGCACTTGCACTAATAACCAAAAACAAATCAAATCTATATGAAACCAAGGGTAAATCTATTTAACTGAAACATGCCAATTTCCATTGTGAAGGGACTGACAATGAGAATTCATCTTTCATTTTACAAACTATACCTGCATTGCTTTATTGCTGTCCTGAATTGTGCGCGACACCCCTTGATCCTTCAAACAGTCATAAAAATTTTGCCCGCACCACTTTTACTACTCTGCTAATTGCACATCAGATATAATACATCTCCAAATAAAGCTCAAAAAGAAACTAAGTTACGTCTGCTGTTTGGTTATTTTTCAGATAAAAAAAATAAAAAACTAGGCAACAAGGAGCATAAAATTTCATTTCTGTAATTTAGAACAATTAAAGAGAGAAGCAAGTTCTTTAAGTGTTAACACCACCAATTTAAAGACCAGAAAAGGGGTCTCTTTCAGATTAAGTATATCTGTAATTTTGAATGGGTTAACATAACAAAGGCTACATTGTGATATTCTTTGCATATTTTCTCCTTATTGCCATCAGTATATTCAGTTGTTTATTTTGTAAAGCATTCAAAACCCCTGTGTTTCAGAGATATTATACATAAAAGCCTACTTAGCAAAACTATCTATGGTTTTCAAATTTTTCAATGTTTACATGTCTTTGACACTGCTGGTGTACACACAAATGACATTACTTTGCCAAAAACAAAAAACACATAAAAATGGGACAGTGGGACAAGCTGGATAAAATGTCAAGAACATTATCTCTTTAATTAAGTCATTCTGTGTATGTAGTGATTCAAATTTTTGCAAAGGATTAGGTGATCTTCATTGTTGACAGTTAAAAGAATGCCATGTTTTATAGAGGCAGTGCAACCCAAACAATAGTAAAATTACTGATAACACAAAAAAAGGAAGGAAAAACACACACACAAAGAATATAAGGTTGGTTTGCTTATCTTTGGTTGGTACTGTGTTGCAGTCACTATTCTGGGGAGGCACATAAGTAAAAAAATTTTATCCACAACTATCAAAACTTAATATCCAGAGATCAGACAGTGCTCTGCATTACTGGGCAAGCAATATAGTCAGATTTAATTCTTTGGTTACTTTAAGCCGGTAATATTACAAGACTTCCAGTAAGAGGTCATGTCAAACTAGACGGCTGTGAATGCTGATCTCATCACCAGAGAATGTTGGACAACATGTTTAGATGTTAGAGGGTATGTCAAATTTGATGACTGTATTCTTCCTATCCAACACAGTTTCACATTTCCAAAGCATCACAAGCTCGCCCCTTTTCTGACAGCCAATAGCATATTGCTTAACAGAGCCAGTGCCTGTGTGAAGGCAGTACAAATGTGGCAAGTTCAGGCACAATCCCCTTCTTTTCCATACTGTCATGGTACATAAATATGCAACATAAAACAGACAAGTTTCTGTTCTGTTTGTGAGTTCAAAATATCAATGTTCCTTATTCCTCGTAACTGCATTCTATGCGCTGTATTTTTGATTGACAGCTCAATGGTTGTTAGCTCTCACATGCAGACAAGCCAACCAATAAGACAAAAATCAAACCTCTTGGTTCATGCTGGTTGCATTGAGTTGCCAAGTATGTCAGATTACAGATTTGGTAGTCATGGGGCATAACACTGACTTGCTAAGATTACATAAAAAAGGTCTGGGAATGGAAGGGGAAATAAATAAATAACAAATAAATAAAAATCCCTGGAAAAATTGTGCAATATGACTTGGCTTTTAGCAAGAAAGCTTTTGTTAGTACTGTGTACCAATGCAGTCAGTAGAGGGCTTTTAGGTGCAGCTTCAAGAGTTGGAGATAAGAAGAAAAGACTGATCTGTGATACAGCTAAAATGTTAGTAGTTTACAAAAAGAACCTGTCTCATTTTAATGCTTAGTTAAGCTAATTATTTCAGTTGCCAAGAATCACAATTAGGCTACAGTTTGTTTTCTTTATTGAAATTCCAGTTTTTATAGAGTTTGTATCCATGTCTGGCTTAATATTAAAAGAAATACAATAGTTGTTGTTAATAAATATCAATAAAAATGGTTATTCTTTCTTAATCAAAAAACATAACTTCATTTAATTATGACTTATCAAATAAAACTATTGTTCTCACATAGTTCTTTTTGAAAATGTAGCATCTTTGTTTTCTTTTAATAAAAGTACTCATTCAGTACTCAGTATCAGCCTATATATACTGTTCATTATAGACATAACACAGTATTAACTGTCAAAAAGTGGAATTACTAATATTTGAATACTTTCAGTACCATTTCTTCCCCCTTACCTTATGTTGTAAAGAGCAACATTATGTAATTTGGGGCATTGTTCTCCTTTACTCTATTTAAATTTACTATTTCCAGCACTCTAATAGTACATAAACAGTTACTTAAGCAAATGAGAAATCTGAACTACCGTGTAATCTCATTGTAAGTGGCTTAATTTTTGTATGAAATGTTCAAAGATATCTAAAAAAAAAAAAAAGGTACATCAATAAAAAGCCAAGAAGTTTAGGAGTGAACAGTCTAAGTGCCTCTATCCTTGAGTGCACTAGCCAAAATTAAATTGACTAGTTGCTATTTAGACTCAATTCTAACAAAGTTACTGAAAACCTATTCACTTTCACATCTGTCACTGGGGGGTTAGGGGGAATGACAACATAATAACTTTGGCAAAGAAAATAGTAATGTTATATTTCGGTTTCAAATAAGCACTGTTTTGAATCTACTAATTACACTATTCCATTTTTCTAGAAAATTAGGTTGTGCTATAAAGCACTGTTCTTGAGCTGTGTAGCTCATAAGTACCATATCAATTCCAGTATCTTTAACTCTTTTAGGGCGGATGTCGACTTTTGTCGACAGGAGGGGTTGAAGGCAAATGTCGACAAAAGTCGACATCCAGGGATAAAGGGCGACAATCAGCTGTTAATGGCGACAAATCTCACTGTCACGTCACAGGCATTCCCTCTGTGCTTGGAGGAATGCTAGACTCGTTGACTCAGCAACTAAACCTTGCGTGTGCGTGAGTTGCGAAATGTAAACAAAGGCAAGATGGCATGTGAAAAGGCAGAGAAGCAAGTGCAGAAAAGAAAACACTTGGCAGACGTTGTTTTGCGCATTACCGCGGAGTCGGACTCTTGATTTTTCAGAATCGGACTTTATTGGCAGTGACCAGGAGATCGAGCAAGAGAGTTAGAAGCAGGCATCAGCTGATCAGACACCAGCCGATGCCGCGCGAGCGGATCTGCTGCCAGTTGAGTGCCTTCGCGCAGCCGATGCATCTACGGCAAGGTTCGCATGGGATAAATACACAGACATTGATCCGTTGAGAGCCGATGTGGCTACCGGAGTTTACAAGACGGCATGGCTTGCTGTTGGACACGACAGATCATCAGCTGCTGTACTTCAGGCTGCTCTCTCCTGATGCTGCTTTTCAGCTACTGGCAGACGAGACAAACAGGTAGGCAGAGATTTTTTTTGAATCGCGGGCTGCGTTTGCATCGCATTCTCGTTATTCAAAGTGGAAACCCACAACGAAAGACGAGATGAAGCGCGCTGTGGCATTACAAATAGAGATGGGACAGAACTGGTGATATAACTTCAGGGAGCATTGGTCCAAACGTGTTTTGTCCCCTGGTGGCTTAGGTACGTGCTGCTGCAAAGTTTTATTCACTTCTGTAATAAACAGAAGCAAATCCCATGGGGTGAGCCAGGCTATAATGCCATACATAAAGTTCATAAAGTTTCAGAAGATGAAAAGAGGTGACAATACGGTTTTCATGCAGGCAGAAAACTTGGTGGCAGTGGCATGGCACGATGGCAAATGGGTGACTTGTCTCTCTACAGTACACACTAACAATATATGTTAGAAAATGCAGCAACAGACAATTGAAAAATAGGCATCAAAACACCACATATTGTAAGGAGTGCAATGTGGCAATGACTGAAATTGGCTGCTTTGAGCAAGATCAGACTTTGCTGTGTAAAATGTATGTGATATGTATGTGAAATCATAGAGTATGCAGGCTCATACAACATGCAAGACAGTAACATTTGTCAAAAGTAAATATTTTTTGTTGATTTGATATGTTAAACAATTGCTTTGTGTTCTTTTTTAAAAAATGTTAGTTTTTGGAAAAATATTCAGCCCTGGGAGAAAAGAAACAAAAAAAAAATTAGCCCTAAAAGAGTTAAAGATATGTTAATACTCTGTACATTTTACTGACCAGCATTTCTTGTTAAACCCTAAACACATTATATCAACCATAATGAAACAGTCTAGAAACACAAGACAGCAAATTGTGATAATTGTCTTTTTTTTTTTTTTTTATAAAAACATTTAGCCGTCAACGTAAATCGCATTAACTCCCTTTATATATCCCTGACCAGAGCCACCAATGATTCACAGTATGGTGCAGCTGGGATAGCAACACAAGTAAAGGGTAACATAATGCGTTACTTATTTTGTTGAAGTAAAAAGTATTCTGACTGCATAAGGTTAAGATACCTTTAACAAGTTAGCCAAAACGCTGCTCTCAAGATTGTGCTGCTGAGCTTAGACCAGACACTCAGTTCATCAGCATATGTTTAATGATTTTAAAATACTGAGAGAGAATATTTCAGCTGAGAAGGAATAACGTAATCATCTAAACACCTGCCTCAGGAAATGTATCTTTGTGGATGTTTACATCATTATCTACCCATGGCTACTGGAAGTATGTGCGATGCTAACACACACACACACAGGCTAAAAGAGTGAAATGGCAATGTACAGACTACAAAATCCTTCACTCTAACCTGGTTAGGAGTATACAAGGCTACATAATCAGGTTACTAATGGAAAAATCTACGTGTGTTGTCTGCTTCTCAGAAATCAATATCCCAGTTTCCCTAACCAGAATATGGTTTACATGGCACTTTAGAGAATGCGTTTTTGCAAATAATGGGGTTATTAAGGTGTATGTAAACTTATTCACTAACTTCTCTCAACTTGAATGTGTGAGCAAAAACAGATGAGTTATCAAACAAATTTTTTGTATGTAAGTCAATACACTTTTTGTTCAGATAGCCCAGGATCACCTTTTTGTTCAGATAGCCCTTGTGAGGTCTGTACATAGAGAGCAGGCTTTACCAATAACATGCTATTATATCTTCCCAAATGGGGATCTGACCCTTTTTTCAGAACTGAGGACATTAGCAATGGAGAGTGAGAATGATAACACCCTGTCAGTCAAGCATGAATTGCATCTGGGCTTCAAAGAGGTCCCTACATGTCTAGTTTTATAAGTATTTTGGTAAATACTCAAAAGCATGGTCAATGCTTACACTTTTCATAGCATTCTCTAAATATACTGTATAATACAGTATAAGACAGTAAAATCCCACATTAGCACTTCTCTACCGAACCACAAAAAAGCACTGAATGCAGGAAAGCTTAAAATTTTTTTTTAAAAAAGATAACGGCACAAATTACAAAAATGTCACTTTTGTAATATAATAAATTTAAATTACGAATACTAAAATAATTATCAAATAAATCTTGCTTTCTTTTCTCTAAACAAACATTTATGAAAAAAAAACTTAAATGCAGAAAAATGTTAAACAATTGCACTGGGTTCCAGTATATTAAGGAAACATAATACATCATAAAATAAAAAAAGAACATCAGTTTTTAAATATGTTTCAAGTTCACTGTGTGCTAACACAGTATTTTTACATGAGACAAAATGCTGTTCATAAGATATGGCCCATTATATGCACTGACACAAAGCTGCTGCTTCATCTGCAAGCCCCAATCAACCAGCTCATCTTTCTTAACACTAGAATCCCTGAAGCCTACAAAAACAATTGTAATGCCAGGCCACCTTAAATTCCTTCGCATATCATCAGCGTCTTTGTTTTGTAAATGTGTCAATCAGCACAGGCAGCAAGCAACCTGCTATCCCATCCCCCACTGACAACAGTGAGACGCAAAATTCTCAGACCTCAAGTCTGTTTAGCTGGGTGTGAGGTGCCTTGAGTTGTATTGGGTAAATAATGTTATTTGGAATACATAAATTTCATGTATGTTCCATTTCTAAAACAATCTTGGTAAATGCAGGATGACAGGAAATGTGAGGCAATAAATGTTTAACACAACTAAAACAAACTTTTTTCATGTATAATTGAGAAAATGTTGACGTGAAACGTATAATGTATGAAGACTGAAGTTCAAATATCACATAAATACTTTCACAAAAGGTATAACAAGTGTGCCTTTATTCAAGAATATGACCAAAGAAAAAGAAATTACTCAATTTACATGTTGCTGTCAATATGTAAATACCAAAGTCTATTTGTCAATCGCATGGCTAGGTTAGAGGTAAGAACGGCTGCCACTAAATCAAGTGGTTGTGGGTTCGATCCTGGGTCTTCCCCGCATTTTCCATTTTGAGTAGTGAGCCATTATTATTATTACTATAATATAATAAAAACATACATTTGATTTGAGTCTATAACACCCGTTGTAAATTTTTGCTACTTGTAAAAGTTTTTTTTTTTTTTTTTTTTTTTTTTTTTAATTCAGTTTTATTCTCTCAGTCACGTTCACATGGTACAACGAACTTGCCTCTTCCCTCTGTGAGTTGATGGCGTTTACCGCCATTCTTTTCAAAAGATTAGCGATGACCACAGTTGGTGCTGTGGTCGATGCCTGAGGCCTCATGTATAAACGGTGCGTACGCACAGAAATGTTGCATACTCCCGTTTCCACGCTCAAATCGCGATGTATAAAACCTAAACTTGGCGTAAAGCCACGCACATTTCCATGGTAACTCATACCTTGGCGTACGCAATTTCTCCGCTCGGTTTTGCAGACTGGCGGCACCCAGCGTCAAAGCAGTGCTACTGTTCCTGCGTGGACACCCTTTCTTTCTTAGCTCCACATTCCTGACGCGGCTTTATAAATACAATGAAACTAACTGCATATTGTTTATTAGTGTAACGCATCTGATTGTAATTAACCTGCAGCAATATAATGGTCCAGGGAATAGCCATAGTATTCCAAATACCATAACTGCTTTAGCATTGTAACTCTCACTGCATCTTCTTCTTCTTTCAGCTGCTCCCGTTAAGGGTTGCCACAGCAGATCATCTTTTTCCATATTACTCTCACTGTACCACTCGGAGTATTTATATCACTGTATCTGAGTGAGGAGTCACAGCAGCAGCTGATCAGAAAGAGAAATATCGGTATACAGCATGAAGCAGACGCTGCCTGAGCCACGGCAAAAAACACTTTAAGAGACTTCCCAGTACGGACTTCGCGGTTTAGAAAAGGTTTCATCCCAAGAACTATAAACGCACTCAATCAGTCCATCAAGTGCTCCTTGTAGAACTGTTTACTTATAAGTACAATTACCTCACTGTAAACTTGCACTACAGTTATAATATTGCACAACCTGCGCCACTTTATAAAGCACGTATTTACATATGATGACGGTATTCATTTTTAAGATGAAATGCAGCAAAATATGTTGATTATATTATACAGATAAAACTTTAACTTCATTTAAATAATCTGTATTGTTAATAATTAAACATGTGAGGACACAGTGCCGCAGCGCTAGCTAGTTCAGGGATTGTTCCTGCATTGCGTTGTATTCTTGCTGGTGCTGACGCGACACTGGAATGCTAGACAGATAGAATAATTAAACATGTACTACGAAGATATTTCAATGTTCCTTAAAAGTTTTGAAGAATCAGCGTTTTAAGCTTACAGATGGCTTCACGTCTATATAGCTGATTGTGTGGCAAATGGGTTTTTGGAGAAAGAAAAGTAAGGACAGGAATTGGAGGTTAGTACGTTTGAAAGAGACAGTACTGCTGTGATAAATTATTTCATTGAAGGTCGCGTATGGCGCAGCAAGCCTCTTGCGTGAGATATGAACAAGCACTGCGCCACCGTGTTCCCATGTTTAATAACATGCTTTAATTCCTATCATCATGAAAAAGATATCACGTATACATCTCAGTATTTTATTTATTCAGAGAGCTGTAATATCACGAATGTAATGGATTATGTGTCCTGTCGGAGAAAGAGAAAGCCCGTTTAAGAAGCAGGTAGTGATTCACACATGTAGAGCACATAGAAGATCAAATACAGAACAAAGCATTTAACCCTTTAACCGCCAACTCCCTAAATATTCCCCAAGCCAGGCGAAATCTGAACAATTTTTGTTTTTTTACTTTTTTACATTTTTTTTACATTTTTTACATTTATTCAAGCAGTATTGACCACTAAATGTTGTGCAAGTTGCCAGTGTATACACGAAATCTATAAATGTAACCTGAATTCTCAGCTAAGCAAAACATCTTGATACCAAACCGTGCCCTTTTCAATGGTAGATACTGTCGAAACTGTAAGCGGCCCTTCCACGACAATAAACTTTCATCAACTGCAACTGACGGTCCTGGCATGTAGGGCAACTGAAATGCTTCAAATAAATGATCAATCAAAGGACGTAGCTTGAACAAGTGGTCGCGGTTTGGATCTTTCTTATCTGGCTCATTTCTGTTGTCATTCAAATGAAAGAATTTCAGCAGCAAAGAGAATCGGTTACGTGTCATGACAGCTGCAAAAATAGGTGTTGCATACATAGGATCTGTAGACCAGTACATCTCAATATCTGGTTTTCTGATTATTCCCATCAACATCAAAATCCCAATGAATTTTTTCATTTCGTTTTCATCAGTGTCAAACCAAGCACGAACACGGGAATGTGGAGGTAAATTGGGATTTTTCTCAATAAACTGTGCTGCATACAGATTTGTCTGATGAACAAAATGTCTAATCAAATCAGGTGACACAAACAGCTCATAAAACTGCTCAGCAGTGTAATTGTTTACATCAACAATAAAGCCACACGTTCCCTCAAACGAATGCAGAAAAGGTAGTTCACCACGGGCAGCAGCCCAGCTGAGATGCTGGGGATACACCCACTCAGCGCCGTCATCCGATGCGTCTTCATTCACAATATCATGCAGCGCACGTTGCTGCTCATCACTGTCACTAAAATCTTCTTCAGAACTGCTACAATCATGATCAGAACTGTCCAAAATCGCCTGCAAAGCCTCACTTGAAGTCAGTTTACGTTTCGCCATATTCACAGCTGTTACATGCGAATCACGTCACATGACCGGCCAAAACAACCACAGACTTGTCGAAATACAACGTAGTAATAATACCCACGCCAAACCGTCAGTTATACTACTTGCCAGGCATTCATATAACCACAGGCAAATGTGCCGGATAATTCCGGCAGTATGGCGTTAGCATTAAAACAGCGGTGCCGGATATATCCGGCAGAGGGCGGTGAAGGGGTTAATGTGCCACTTTAGTTACAATGGAATTTGAGAAACTAGTAAATTAAACGATTTTAAGATGAAGTTTATGATGTTCTACTTTAATGGCAAAATAAACTACGTGATTAAAGTGGAAATTTCGAGATTAAAGTTGACATTTCGTGCTTTTTTCCCCACTGTGTGCCTATTTTTTTTGTCTGTACCCTAATAAGCTTTCATATGACACTCAGACGGTGGGCTACGACTCGCCTTTTAACGGCGACTTTGATATGTGATTTCTTTTTTATTTCGGGCACTGTGCGACTTTATGAATTTGAGCCTTCGAGTTTCTCCGACACTCTGTCACTCGATCAACTTCCTTCTGTTGATTATACCACTGTTTAAACCAACAAATAGTACGTTTTTCCTTTGCCTCCACTTGGTATTCACTGAAATTCTTATATTTCCCCACGTGCTTTTCCCATTGTCTTTTCACAGAAGGCTATTTATATTGATTTGCATATTCAAAGAGGCGTAATTCTGGGAGGAGTTGGGGCGGGACAGAAGGCGCGTGCATGTACGTTACTTTTCACGCTGATCGGGATTTATGTAGTGGAAGAACGTAAAAGTTTGCGTGCGTACAGATTCCTGCATCTGGATTTTTCTGTGCGTACACACATTCCCGCTTTTGTGCTTACGCCATGTTATAGTGTGAGTTCTACGCACGGCATTATACATGAGGCCCCTGGTCAGAACTACTTCTTGTAGCACCAATCATGCAATTAGACTATCAGGTGGCATTTGCACTTTGACAACAAAGACACCTTTGCAGAACGTGAAAACTGACACATTTGCACGTGCAATGCCACTCCTTATTTAGGAAAAGATCCCAGCCGTATCATGGGAGAAAGACTTTGAAGACTGTGGTCATAAAGCCACTTCTGGACAAAGGAAGTACCGTAACAACGGACAACTTCATGATGTCAACTTTTGCTGGCTAAACTGCTGCACTACAACACAACTCTGCTTGGCACCATAAAGAGGGACGGGAACTCCCACCTGCAGCTAAGCTCACTTCAGTACAGGAGCAAATCTCCATACTCGTCTTTAGATCTGGCAGTGCTATGCTGACAGTGTATGCGCCCAAAAAGAAGAGGTCTGTCTGTATTCCCAGCACCATACACCATAATGTAAAGACTGGGCAAGATTGGGGTGGAAAAATCCCTCAGACATTCTTTGCTCCTGTTGGGGGTCCCACTCCTGAGGCACACCACTATGAGGAAGATTTTCTATTCTTTTAATTGAGAGACGAACAGTCCCCTCCGATTACACACGGAGCTCGATTCACTCCTAAAAAAAGAGACTTATGTTTGTTTTAAGTGTTTGAATAGTGTTTCTGTCTCTAAAATCTCCTGTGTATCTGTGCAACTCTGTGGACCCAAGCATGACAGCATATGTGGATTTCACATTCACCAAACAACAAATATTTTCATTCTCGCAGATACGCCTCTTTATTGGGAAGAAACACTACTTTTCCCTGATGGCAACACGAATTAGATGATCTACAAGTTTCTGACTTAAAGTTTAAATCCAAACAATATATTCCGGCCCCAGGCATGGTTAAATCTCTTGGCACAAAGTCTCGTCTCATGGGACATGAAAGTGTCTCTCTGAGAAAGATTTTTTTTTTATATATACTGGAGAGATATAAATACACTCTCTCCCCATTTCCTGAAGTGCACTGATGCCTGTTGTGTGATGCTGTGTGCAATTGCACCCCAAGGCCTAGATTGTTAAGTTTTGCTGCAATCTGATTTAATAGTTTAATTTATTTAAAATGTAGCATTATAGTCTCAGAATAATTTACAGAATTACTTTTGTAAATATTTTGCTGTGTGTATTGCTTTTTGCACAAAACAGGTTTACTTTTCTCAATTTATTGTCTGTATTGGCAGCTTGTACAATTGGTGATACTGCACAGTGCACAACCTTAATCTCTGATTTATCACATTATTCATCGTTATCACATAATCATCAAGTTTCTTGTTCATTGGAATTTTTCCCAATATCGTGCACCCTTAAAAGGCAATACAAACAAAAATAGAGTTAGTAGGATTAAAATGTCCCAGTAATCTAGTGCGCAGGTATACACAGATAATAAGCATTGTTTATTCAGTCACTATTATTAATATAGCTACTCTTTCAGTAATATGAACTTCAATATCATAATAAAGATTGATCAATAACATAAAAATCATCATGACAATATTTCTGGCCATATCGTTCAGCCCTAGCTACATTTTTATCAAAAGGCAAGAAGAATAGTTGGAAAATGTGAAACTTGAAATTCTATAAAAATTTGATTACAATTTACATTTATTCAGTGTCAATACATTTTTATTGACTTGTACTCCGACACTAATAACTCAATAATGACCTCCAGCTGCACATCCCAGATTCCAAAGCTTTAAAGCACAAAGAATGTCTCCTCTATTAACACAGCATGAAATGTCTTAACAGAAATGCAACTGTCTAAACACACAGTTATCAGGACAAGCAGAACAGCATACTTCATTGCTAAATACAAATCTACAAACATTGAATTTGTGTCATTTGTTCATTTTTGAAGGTAAACTAATGGTCTTTTGTATAACCCATAAATAAAAGCAATCATCATATATTTTAATGGCATGCTGAATAACCTAATGCTGTCTCACAGTTATAAATTTATTGAGTAAAGGTATTGACAGTCCAGTTAATTTTCTGCTTCTGGATTTGTACATAGGCATAATACATAAGCAATAAAGTCTGAAGAATTTATGTAAGAACCTTGAAAACAGTAAAACAAAGGCTGTTTAACAGGAATTCTGAAATAATAAAAAGATATATAACATAAAAAAATAAAAACAACAGATAAGATGTATGGCTGGGATACAGCATGTTGAAAGATGTAATTTTTAGCTAAATATGCAGGGGTGCTGGTTGATGTTTATACTTTGAAAGGTGCAGTTTCAAATGTGCATGTGCATTCTCTTGGTTGCAGGATGCATTTCTCTTCCTATTGTCTTTACCCTTTGGATATGCACTTGCTTACACACACTCTCTCTCTATTCAATGGAAGTAGAAGTAGGACCACAGACAAAAAGGGGGCTGTAAAGTGGCACATACAATTCCATTATATAAAATGCCAGGAATAAGTGACCCTTCTAAGGAAGAGATAAGTTATTCTATAAATATGTGTACAGTAATCCCTCGCTATATCGCGCTTCGACTTTCGCGGCTTCACTCTATCGCAGATTTTATATGTAAGCATATTTAAATATATATCGCGGATTTTTTGCTGGTTCGCGGATTTCTGCGGACAATGGGTCTTTTAATTTCTGGTACACGCTTCATCAGTTGGTTTGTCCAGTTGATTTCATACAAGGGACGCTATTGGCAGATGGCTGAGAAGCTACCCAACCACAGCGCGTATTATGTATTAAATAAAACTCCTCAAATATATTGTGAGCACAGAGGCTGTTCGCACCCCTAGAGGACACGGCCGCTCCTCAAAAAACGCTGAAAGATTACCTTCACATTGCTCCCTTCTTTGCTGGGCTTACATGTGGCTGCTTTGCAAGTGATATGCTTCCCGCATGGTGCTTCGCATACTTAAAGGATCAAACAGCACGTATTGATTTGATTGTTTGCTTTCCTCTCTCTTGCTCGCTCTGACGGAGGGGGTGTGAGCAGAGGGGCTGTTCGCATACTGGCCTAGAGGATACGGACGCTCCTCTAAAAAATGCTGAAAAATGCTTGCTCCCTTCCTTGCAGCTACTTTGTCCGGCAGCACTTCGCATACTTAAAAGCCAAACAGCCCTATTGATTTTTGACTGTTTGCTTTTTTCTCTCTCTCTGACACGCATTCCTTTGAAGAGGAAGATATGTTTGCATTCTTTTAATTGTGAGATGGAACTGTCATCTGTCTTGTCATGGAGCACAGTTTAAACTTTTGAAAAAGAGACAAATGTTTGTTTGCAGTGTTTGAATAACGTTCCTGTCTCTCTACAACCTCCTGTTTTTCTGTGCAAATCTGTGACCCAAGCATGACAATATAAAAATAACCATATAAACATATGGTTTCTACTTCATGGATTTTCACCTTTCGCGGGGGGGTCTGGAACGCAACCCCCGCGATGGAGGAGGGATTACTGTATTTGTAAATAGATTTCAATTATAGGGCACAAAAAAAATAATTACTGTATAGCCTACTTATGGAAAATGTAGGCCCACCATATTCTGAAATTAAGCACAGTTTCCTAAAATACTGACATTTTACATTTATTTCCCTCGACATAACTTGTTGAAACTACCCTAACAATTCACAATTAGCTAACAAGGTAAAAAAATCTCTTAACATTGGAATGTAAATTACTGAATTCAAGCAATAAAGTAAAAAGATGACTGTCAGATCACATAATTGTAACAAGCCTGCTTCTAGGCAATGTATATAAGCACTTGGAAAGGCAAACAACATGGTGAGATATACTGTATAAACTGTTAAATAAAGTCAATTTAAATTATGTTCTAAAAATTATTCTCTAACGTCCTGCAAACAGATCTAGTCAGCAAAAACTAGAAACCTGCAACCAACTATATTCTTAGACTAAAATGTAACCGTTTTTAAAAATTTTACTGATGATAAACTGCAACAACTTAGATACTAGTTAGTCAATTATGTTTGACTAACTGAGCAGTATCCTTCTTGCTAATATTCTTATTCCTAGCAGGGTTGTCACAATACCAAAATTTACTTCGATATGATACATTATATACTGTATTAGGTATTTAAATTTAAATACATAGCAATTCTGAATGTAATAAAATCTTAACACCGAAGGAAACATTGAAATTTTAGTCATTAAATGCAAATATTTCAAGTACTACAAACTTCACAGCAAAACCGTCTCACAAAATCCGAAGACCATGCACAACTGTAGTTCTGAAGTAATTAATGTGCAGTTTAATTACAATATTTAACATGACAGAAATTATCCTTTATTATGTCATAATTTATATTTATTTACATTGAAGTAGAAAAGGAACGCTTTGTATTTTTGTAGTATTATATTGTACCGTCAGCACCAAGCACCATAATGGCTCTTTGGTGGAAGTGGCTGGAGAGCCAAGGCTCAGATCTGTAACCTGGAGTGCCGTTTGCAGTAGCAGTACAGGGAAGGAAACGGCTATGAAAATTGTGAAGCCCCGTCCATTGACACTCACTATTTGCATATTCAGAACTTGAAAATGAAAATGCAAAGTGGAAAATGAAAATTCAATGAGCATCAGGTGGCACCAGTGTTTGAGTTTTACTTTCATTTTTGGAACTTCATTGCGATTCCAGCTGAAAATGAAATGGCTAATTGTTTTTTTTTTTTGTTTTTTTTTTAATTTTCATTTTAATTTTTGCAGCATTCTTGCACACAGACATTGAAAATGAAATTGCAAATGGGGTTATTTCATTTTCATTTTTGCAGTACGTTTCTGTGCAGACTATGAAAATGAAATTGCAAAACAGAAATGCAATTTTATAATTTTAGTTTTCATTTATGCAGAAAATACCTCCCGTATTACTAAGGTAGTACAATGAAATGTTAGAAGTATTATTAACTATTAATTTAATAAGATCTGCAATCTTAATAATTCGTATGTGTAAAAATTTTAAAAACAACTTTAAATAAACACTCAAGTAAAAAACATCAAAATTGTCTTTTACAAACAGGGAAATTACATCAAAACAGGCAACTAACAACACTGAAAGGCTTTACATAAATGCAAGCAGAGCACACTGCATTTTTCTGTAAAAAAAACTACTTTGTAACTTCCAAATTTTTTTGCAAGGAAGACGTGTCAACATACTCTTTTGTGAGGATATGGCATACTTTTGTTGGACTGCAAATGAGTTGTGACATACTAGATACACACTCTGAAGCACAGCTGGAAGTATGTGAGCACACGGAGAAATAACACCACTGTTTATGCAACTGAGCACTAAAAAGCTGGTGCCTAACATCATATAGATCAAGTTTTTATTTATCATTCCAGCCACATGTGGGATGAAATTGCATTAGTCAATAGTTAGGGGAAACACACACACACACACACACAAAGATAAACCAAGACAATGCTAAATTCACAAAGTCCAATCAGTACTTATGTAAAATGAAATACTATGGCTAAAAATAAACAATTGTTTGTATAAAAACTGCCTTATGTGCATGTTACAGAGAGTTAAAAATGTCCTCAGGAAAGGGAAGAAAGACCATAACACCACTCTCAGCCATCCTCACCACTCGTTGCTGTCTTCTTGTAGGACACACTGAACCAGGATGCGATGTAGCTTGTCAGGACACTCTCAAAAGTGCCCTGCAAGAAGATGGTGAGGATGGGAGGAAAGATTCTCAATCGCTTCACGGTTATTCCATGTCAAATCATCACACTTTTGAACCTCATTTTTGGACCAAATTTTCTGGAGATGTTATAAGCTAACTTTAGTAAAACAATTGACCAATTTTAAAATAGGTTTTTTCGCTATTCAATTTTTAATATTACAATCACTTATAACATGGTAATTTAATAAGTTCAAACTTCGTTAGCTTAAATCTCCCTTAATATTGATCCAAGACCCATGCAATTTCAGTTCCATTGGCTGCTCATACCAAAACCAGCAAGCCATGTTTTGTTAAAACCTCGGATGACAAGGTCCAAAAGTGTATTGATTTCACATGGAATTACTCCTCAGCCTTTTAAGGAAGTGCAACCTCTGCTGTGCTTTCTTGACCTGATGTCTTGTATTAAGAGCTCAGAAGAGATCCTCAGTGATACAGACGACCAAGAACTTTGTGCTGCTGACCCTCTCTACAGGAAAGCCACTGATATGCAGGATGTTCAACATTTGTCCTGAAATTCACAATCAACTCTTTTGTCTGACATGAAGGGACAGATTATTGTCCCCACACCAGCTCATCATCTGTTCCACCATTGCTCTCTAAGATGTTTTGTCTTCATTACTAATGATTTCTACTTCTATTGCATCATCAGCAAACTTAATGAGTTGATGTGTGCTGGATTTGGCAGTACAGTAATGTGTTAACAGAGTAAAGAGCAATGGACTAAGCGCGCAGCCCTAAGGGGCCCCCAAGCTCAATCTGATGGTCTGTGAGGTATTACTGTAAACATGTATTGTCTGCTGCGTTTCTGACAATAAGTCCAAGATCCAGTTACACGGTGAGGAGCTCAATCCATAAATGTGATGAAATATAATTAAATATAATTTTAAAATTGCACATTAAAAAGAAAGTAACATGCTTTGGCAGCAGACTTTGTGGTGAGACTTTAAATGTGTGGGAGTGATGGAGCCCTAGTGCAAGAGAGTCTTGTACAATTTCCCCTGTGAACAGCACTGAATAAAACTGGCCATGCAGGTAAAAATATTAGCAGAGCTATTTCTTAGTGTCTTAAATGTTTAACTAGTCACACAAAAAAAAAAAAAAAAAAAAAAAAAAAAAAAAAAAAAAAGATTGGAGCAATAAGACAGCTGGCGGCATCTCAGCTTTCAGAGAAAAATACAAGTTAGCATCCTTATTTAAAACACGTTTCAATTACCCTATATTAATATGCTAAAGCATATCCGTAAACATTTCAGAAGGTAATCATTAAAGAGCAGAACTATTGTTTCTGATTAAAGGGTTAAGTAGGAAATACAGATCTCCAGTGACTTGTAATTCAAGTTTTTTATTTATGTATTTTTTCTAATAATTTCTTTAAATATTACTGAGAAGTCAAGTAAAATAAATATTAAAATAAATAGCTAAATATTACTGTTTTAAATATCTTTCATCCTTGAAAATAGTTAAACTGTGTAATAGGTTGGCTATGAAACTCTAAAGGGTAAGTGTTGCTTACCTTCATTCACTGCTTTGCCTCTCAGAAATATCTGACCATTGTCAGTTTACAATTTTACTGTCTGCTGTTAGGTGGCATTAAGTCATTATCTTATCTTCTTGGCTAGGGGCAAAGGCAATCTAAACATAGCACATTTAATTCACAATATTCAAAAAGTACAGTATGATTAGTAAGCAAATAGAGGATGCAATAGAGTCACAAGTCTTTTTACCCAACCCTAGACTAATGACTTGCTAGGTACAAAAAAAAGAGTTCAATGTACATTTTAAATTGTTCCTGGAGCACACTTTCTTCTTAATGAAACACAAGAGAGCTGTTTTTTTCACATTTTGACAATGGTATAAGTCATACACAAATGCCAAAGAGTTAAGAGCCTTCAAACTTCACACATACAGTGTTTGATATGGCAGAAAATTAAGATAAAATCGTTGTTAACCAATGACACCTATTATTAGACCATTCTGACCCTCAAGTTACAATGCTCAAAAATATTAAGGTAACATTTAAATCGCACATTGGATCTCGAACAAATAATCAAGTGGAAAATCTTTACTAAGTAATGCTGCCTAATTCACTGAGAACAAAATGATGTAACAACGGTCAATGGAAAGCAAAACCACAAACCCACTGAAGACTGGATTCAACATCACAGCGAAAACCAAAGTCAAATATTGAATCACAGGCTCATACAATTTGCTTGAATTCCATCTCGGCAACTCATAATGTGACTCAGTAGTGTGTATAACCCCCACATGCCTATATGCACTACCAACGTCATCTGGGAATAACACTTATGAGACGGCAGATGGTGTCCTCAGGAGTCTACCCCCAGACCTGTTTCAGTGAATCAGTGACCTCCTGGAGTTGATGACTTTGCTACAGATTACACTGTGTGTTGGAAACTTGCTGGTACAGTAGTGAGGACTGCTGTCTCTTGGGTGCATGGTCCTGCGTTTCAATCCAACACCTGACAGTTATCTCTGTTGAATTTGCTTTGCACTCGTCAATGAAGAGTATCTTCATCAGATCTAAGAATATCTTAACCTTTAGACTTGACTGTTATCAAGTCCAATACAGATTAAAATGTGGAAAATGATCAGAGGGGACAAAATGTCCACTTGTCCAATTTTTTTATCTAGCAAATATAAAATAAAAGAGAACAAGCAAACTGTACAAATACAGTAATTTGGCTGTACATTTCAAAATAAAAAACTTCATTTTTTTCTTAGAAAACACCTGCAGTGCATTGGTAAAATATTCATCCCCTTCGGTGTTTGTTATAACTTGACATTAAAATGGATTTTCGGGAGGTTAGCACCATTCAATTTACAAAATATGTCTACCACTTAGAAGGTGCAAAATATTTATTGTGACACAAACAATACAAGACATTATTTTAGCATTTTTATGGTCACTGAATAAATAAGCATACAGAATTTCATTTGGTTAATAAAAAGTTAACACCTGTGATCTATAATTTAATTATAAAAATATCAAAGTTAACACTTTAATATAGGACAAAGCTTCTATGTTTCTGGTTATTCAGATACTTAGTGTAAAATGTTTTTTTAAAGAGATAAAGAAAAAAAAAACTGGAATCAATATCAGAATAAGCTAATTCAGTGAAATCGTTGATCGGTGTTGATCTAACAAAAATCTAATTGGAGCATCCCTAGTCCTGATATATAGCACTAAGCACAGAAGGGGAGGGCCTTAATCCAGAAATCACAAGTGGGACTAAGCGTCCTCATTGGATGGTTTCTCCAAACTGTGGGTAAACAGGTTGTAAGCATGACTACATCCTATTATTCCAGAGTGGTACTGCTTATGTCAGTTGAGCCTTGGAGGTGATCCCTAGGCACGCATACTTGACACCTAATTGTATAATGTGCTTCTGCCCTTCATCTACTATCTCAGAAAGTTAGGTTGTACACATTCTGCTTCTTAATTAACCTTAAACAGTGTATAGAGGATTATGGAGTCGGAAGAAATTACTGGGTTAATGGAGTTGAAGACCGAGATGGAGAAAATGTACAGACTCCAATCAACTGCAAATTGTAATATAATGTGTTACAAATTTACTTTCACATATACTAATCCCGGCTGTCAAATTAGCCAAAAATAAGGTTTGAATATGTATTACAAAAATAATATTCAAATATATTCAGACAACATTTAGTGATTCTAAATATTATAAGTACATCTGTATATTTTTAATACATTATTATTACTACTATGGTAATGAGGATGGCACTGACCTCAGCAAGACCAAACCCATAAAGGAAAAAATCCTATAAGTATTCAGGTGACATTTATTTAAATACAAGAGCTATCAAACACAGGATTGACCATATACAAAAAGGGAAGAATATGCATCACCATCTTGTCTTGATTCTAAAACTGATGGCGGGGTAAGCAGATGCTTTTTTGAATAGCAACCACAAAAATCCTTATGAGCTACATGCACTAACACTATGCCTAACCAAATTAATACGTATTTTTTTTCTCCTGGTGTACCTAAAAACATGATGCATTTATGACACTGACATGGGAATAATGAAGCCTTCAAAATTTAAAAAAAAAAAAAAAAAAATCAGAATCCTCGGCACATACAAAGTGACTTGATCAAAAGCAAGTAAAACCGGACACATCTAGAACTGGCAGTAATGTTCAGTGTTCTCCCTAGCGTCTTGCGCCCGGCTAATTTAGTTGAGCGCCCGGCTGTCATCTCGCATGACATTGTGAGATGACAGCCACAGATCTAATGATCTGCATAGATGGAAAGGGACGAGCAGGCAAATATTTTAGAAGTAGGATCGCAAGTTGCGAGGGGAGAAGCACGGAACAGGATGTTGCCAATCACTCGGTGCTAAAGCTAATAGCGGGGATGTGGCAGAGCGGAGTTCACAAGCAAAGAGTATGGGGAGGTGGGCTTTCGAGAGGGGGGTGTACATGGTAATAGCGGGGGCATAGCAGTTTAATTACAGTAGCAAGGAGTATGGAGGGGTGGGCAGGCGAGAGGAGGCTGTACATGCTAATAGTGGGAGCGGAGCGGCACTTCACAAGCAAAGAGGATGTGGAGGTTTGTCATTAAAGTAGAAAATCGTAAACTAAACTTCATCTTAAAATGAATATTCAATTTACTAGATTTTCTCAAACTAATTTCTCAATAAATTAAGTAGCGCATGAAATGCTTTGTGTTATCGTGTGGTGATTGGTTATGTGGAGAAAGAGAAAGGAAGGATAGGAGTTGGGGTTTTGATATGTCAGATAGAGACAGCACGCATGCAATAAAGAAAGCCCGCTCAGAAGAACATCCATTGAATTCTGTGTTCATGTCTCCGACCACCAGATCACAAACCCAACATTTAGACAATTTTTAAGTTAAACCTGTGCGATACCCATTCATACATCCAGTTTTTTGGAGCCTTGACACACCTGCCATAAAAGTTCTCTACACTGAACGTACACCTGGGGACCCCTTACTGCAAGGGAGCAGCACTACCGCCAATACATGCTTTCATGCATTTCATCATGAAAATGACATCAAGTATTTATCTTAGCATTGTAAATGTTCAGAGAGCAGGAATATCATGAAGTGAATGTATTCTGTGCAGCGATCCCTCCCGGTGACTCCTCAGTGCAAGAGGAAGTCCGTTTAACAAGCGCATAGTGATTAACAACTGGGTCGGGGAACACTTGACACAAAGCATTTCACGCACTACACTATCTTATGACGGGGTTTGAGAAAATCTAGTAAATTAAACATTGATTTTAAGATGAAGTTTAGTTTACGACATTCTACTTTAATGACAAAATAAACAGAATAAAGTGGAAATGTCGATTTTAATCTTGACATAAACGGCGAGAATAAAGTCAACATGTCGACTTTATTCTGGACATAGATTTTTTTTTTCTTCAATGTGCTCGTATTTGTTTTCTTTACCATGGCCCTAATACGCTTCCGTAGTTTTGTTAAAGTGACCCATCTGCCATTCCTTTTTTTGTTCATATCTTGCCCTGCCGTAGTGCAAGTGTGCATTGAATATCCAACAGGCTCTCACTTTCCCAGTCAAAAGTCTTATTCATAGGTACTTTTAATTTTTTCCAAACGTTTTACCAACATGAGCAAAAAAAGTGTTCAGAAAACAACAATGCTCAGTTATTTCAGAAAAGAAAACTAATGAAGGTGCGGCGTCAACTCCTGATGTGGCAATTTCAGACATTGCAGAGGCTGGTCCATCAGAGGAAATCTCTTCAGCACACACTCTACCAACTGATAAATCTAAGCACCGCTTATACGGCATAAACAAACAATGGTTTAAAGATTTTGATTGGATAATGGTCAAAGAAAATGGTATGTGGTGTTCATTGTGCATGTTTTGTGCAAATATTCAAACAAACATCCCCCAAGGAGGGAGTTACCTTGGGTTAACATGCCATGCACAAGAATTCGAAAAGAAAGCTTGCTGGACCATGAAAAAAGTAAAATGCACATCGAGTCTTCTGCTGACCTTTTAGGAAAGTGTGTACTGGAGCAAACTGGAAATCGGTCAAATTGAAGGATCTCTATCTGTGTTAAATAACTTACAGAGAGATGCCTTTGTGGGAGCTTTAAGGTCCATGTATTGGTTGGCAAAAAATGAGTTGCCACATACAACATTGTTTGAAAAGCTGTTGGAACACTGTAAAGAAATGGGTTGTTCCTTTTCTAGGAAGAAAAGAAGAAGAAATATTTAACTAAAGACACCTTCTGCATATGCAAGTTGGCTTTGAAGAATATTTAATTTTTTTCATTGTTTTCACTTTTATTCCCGACAGCGACAATACTTGTGCCTCTTGGTTTATGTCATAGCAATTGTTATTTAAAATTTTTGTTAGGGTTGCAGGATCCTGAATTGGATACTTCTTAAATTTAATAAAACATATTCTAGCACAAGCGTCAAACCTTAAGAAAGGAAGTCATATTGCGCATTGGAAAATAATTAATAAAAATTAACTAATTAAAATAGTGCACATTTAATTTTCCCCACCACCAAATTTCCCCGTCCCGCCCCACCCGGCTACTTATTCATGCCACCCGGCTGGAAGAAATTTCTAGGGAGAACACTCAATGCTTATATGAAACTTGTATAAAAATTATTTCTTAAACACGCTAAACACAGTCTTATTTTATTCAACCACAGCTAAGCAGTCGTTTGATCCTTGAGGGAGATCACAGTCCTCTCTTTTGTAAACACAGAAGCACATGTCTCACAAAAGTAGCAAGTGAATGTACTAAATGTTGCACTGTAATGATCTTTAAGGGTGCAATCCTCATAATTTTTATAAAATGAGCCTGAATGTTTACCAGAAAACTACAAAATTAACAAATATAGAAAATTTATTGAAGAAAATCACAAGATGTGTAGAACATAGTTAGTTGAAAAATAAAATGCCGATGGTACAAAGTTGAATATGTGGATTCTGACTTGATGTAGCAATTAACACCAGGAATGTGCTCTTGACATTTGTCAGATTAACAGACAGCTTTAAAGATGGGTCTTTTCGTTCCTTTACAGATGCAGAAAGCCGTAATAAATGCTGCCTGAATATTTTTAATTACGCTTCATTGTTTAAGGCATTATTGCATCAAAAGCCAGCAGCCTTGGTAGATGGAAACACAGCCAACTGAGGCAGGTACCTAAATGTACATTGGTGACACTGAAGAGACACATTACAGTTGAGATTTAAAATTGTTAAAATAAAAGGGAAAACAGACTTACAATCATTATTTTCATATGCATTAATTAGAAAATCGTAACATTAAAGATTCAAGAACCACAGGTTTAGGAGTAAACCAGGACAGGATAAGAAATAGAACAATACTTGTACGGTTTCCATTCTTCAGCTTTGAAAAACTCTTTTTGGGATACAGCTTCTTGCAGGATGAAGCGTGTTTGGAGGCATTTATTGGAACTTGAGCAGGTGTTTCCATACATCTCAGAATTTACTGTACAAGTAGCATCAGCACTTACATCATCAATGAAGATTGATGTGGCAGCCATACATGATGTGGCAGCCATACATGTCCAAGCCAGAACACATGCACCAACATGTTTATCAAATGAGTTGATATGCTGTGGATCTTGGGAAGGTCCTTTTCATCTTCACACTGTGCTCTAACCATCACTCTGATACAGGTTCATCTTTGTCTATCTGTTCACAAGACCTTAATCCAGAATTCTGCAGGCTCTTTAAAAGAACTTTTTCGCAAACTGTAATCAGGCAATCTGTTTTTCTGGCTAACTAGTGGTTTGCATCTTACAGTGTGGCCTCTGTATTTCTCTGTCCATAGTTTTCTACAGATAGTAGTCTCTAACACATTCACATCTGCCTCCTGAAGACTGGCTAACCAGCTCTTGTTTTCTTTAATGATATTCAAGTCGATTTAGGTAATCCTAATGTTTTACAGATGTCTCTATAATGTTTTTGTCTTATTTTTCAGCCTCATAATGGTTTCTTTGACTTTCATAGGCACAGCTCTTGTTCACATGTTGAACAATGGCAAATACAGACAGCAAAGGGCAGAAGCATACCTACGTATCTTATCCCTGCACTAATTAAATAATGAAACATACCTGAGTAATCCAAAACCAATGACACCAGCTGTCCCAAACATTATGCTGATGTGAAATGGGGGTACCATGTATAAAAAGTGTTGCAATTCCTACATGGAGTAACTGAAATGTATGCAAATACCCTTAAAGTCTGCAATGTGCGCTTTAATCATTGCCAAAATGTTTGATCTTTAATTTTAAACTGTGGAGCAGAGGGGTAAATCAAGGAAAAACGTGTTCTTTATCACACTATGAAGGGCACTGTGCATACATACATACATACATACAGGTGCTGGCAATAAAAGTAGAATATCATGACAAAGTTGATTTATTTCAGTAATTCCATTCAAAAAGTGAAACTTGTATATTAGATTCATTCATTACACACAGACTGATGTATTTCAAATGTTTATTTCTTTTAATGTTGATGATTATAACTGACAACTAATGAAAGTCCCAAATTCAGTATCTGGGAAAATTAGAATATCAATTAAGACCAATGCAAAAAAAGGATTTTTAGAAATGTTGGCCAACTGAAAGGTATGAACATGAAAAGTATGAGCATGTACAGCGCTCAATATTTAGTTGGGGCTCCTTTGGCCTGGATTACTGCAGCAATGCGGCGTGGCATGGAGTCGATCAGTCTGTGGCACTGCTCAGGTGTTATGAGAGCCCATGTTGCTCTGATAGTGGCCTTCAGCTCTTCTGAATTGTTCGGTCTGGCGTATTGCATCTTTCTCTTCACAATACCCCATAGATTTTCTATGGTGTTAAGGTCAGGCGAGTTTGCTGGCCAATCAAGAACAGGGATACCATGGTCCTTAAACCAGGTACTGGTAGCTTTGGCACTGTGTGCAGGTGCCAGGTCCTGTTGGAAAATGAAATCTGCATCTCCATAAAGTTCGTCAGCAGCAGGAAGCATGAAGTGCTCTAAAACTTCCTGGTAGACGGCTGCGTTGACCTTGGACCTCAGAAAACACAATGGACAAACACCAGCAGATGACATGGCACCCCAAACCATCACTGACTGTGGAAACTTTACACTGGACCTCACGCAACGTGGATTCTGTGCCTCTCCTCTCTTCCTCCAGACTCTGGGACCTTGATTTCCAAAGGAAATGCAAAATTTACTTTCATCAGAGAACATAACTTTGGACCACTCAGCAGCAGTCCAGTCCTTTTTGTCTTTAGCTCAGGCGAGGCGCTTCTGACGCTGTCTCTTGTTCAAGAGTTGCTTGACACAAGGAATGCGACAGCTGAAACCCATGTCTTGCATACGTCTGTGCGTGGTGGTTCTTGAAGCACTGACTCCAGCTGCAGTCCACTCTTTGTGAATCTCCCCCACATTTTTGAATGGGTTTTGTTTCACAATCCTCTCCAGGGTGCGGTTATCCCTATTGCTTGTACACTTTTTCCTACCACATCTTGTCCTTCCCTTCGCCTCTCTATTAATGTGCTTGGACACAGAGCTCTGTGAACAGCCAGCCTCTTTAGCAATGACCTTTTGTGTCTTGCCCTCCTTGTGCAAGGGGTCAATGGTCGTCTTTTGGACAACTGTCAAGTCAGCAGTCTTCCCCATGATTGTGTAGCCTACAGAACTAGACCGAGGGACCATTTAAAGGCTTTTGCAGGTGTTTTGAGTTAATTAGCTGATTAGAGTGTGGCACCAGGTGTCTTCAATATTGAACCTTTTCACAATATTCTAATTTTCCCAGATACTGAATTTGGGACTTTCATTAGTTGTCAGTTATAATCATCAACATTAAAAGAAATAAACATTTGAAATACATCAGTCTGTGTGTAATGAATGAATCTAATATACTAGTTTCACTTTTTGAATGTAATTACTGAAATAAATCAACTTTGTCATGATATTCTAATTTTATGACCAGCACCTGTACATACATACATACATACATACATACATACATACATACATACATACATACATACATACATAGAATGACCAATCACACACACACACATCTATCTTTTCTTTTTTCCTTCCCCCTATCCTGCCGGGCCATAAATATATACGTCTCCGTGGGCGCAACGCCTTATTCACACGCCGCAGTATATAAAATAATTTAACAACTAACAGGGGTAGACTGCCAAGAAATTTACAGCTTAAAGCACTGCCATGGATTTATAGTTAAAAACTACTAGGATATACTTGTTGCATTCAACAAAAACCTCCTCCCACATTTTCTGAAATTGACAATGTCCTTCTCTTTAAAATTATTATTTTGGAGTATAAAACATATTTGATATGATTAAAAAAATGCAGGTTAATAACCCTCACTTGCAAATATGCTCTATATAGTAGATATTAGTGCTGGGCGGTATACCAGTTCATACAAAAAAACAGTTTTTTATTTTTGTTATGATATGGATTTTTCTTATACCGAAACACCGGTTTAAATTGCCCAAACAAAGTTCGGAATGTGGCGCAGCGGGAAACTGCTAAAGGGGGGACCTTTTTCACTGCTACACCGCTAATCATATACAATGGAGTACATGCGTTAGTGGAAGTGTTGCGCGGGGGCTCTTTTTCACTGCTACACTGCTAAATAGGCATGCAACGGAGTACATGCGGTAGTGTATGTAGGTACTGCGCAGTGAAAATGGACAGAGAACATTCCGAAACTGAAGCTGTAGCTGACGATAAAGTTGAACATGATGACACTGAAGAACTTTTGACGAAAAAAGGTGCCATGTCTGTTGTCTGGAGATATGTTGGTTTTAAAAGATCGGATGTGGACCATTATGTTCAAATGTGTAAATACTGTTTCTATACAACTGGATAATACTGCAAGCCAAGTTGTACTTGATTTATTTTAGTTTTTTTCAATACTGTGTAATGTACCTGGTTACTGTTTAATAGTGTCATGATGCCGGTCCCCTACAGACTCCCTCTTCCCATATGGGAGTCTTTTGAACCAACACCATCGATAGTTATGACCGAGATGAGCTGAGAAATCTCAGTGAAGCCAGGGGAGGCGGAAAGTGCTCAAGTGCTTTTGTTAAAAACAAAGTAAAAACCAAAAATGTTCATTGTGCAGTGTTCAGAAAAATACAGTACCCAAATAAATAGCAAATCCATAAAGCCAGTGAAACGTGGGGATAAAATCCATCTATATATATAATTCACTAAGCCGGAAGACAAGTAGCCACCCATGGAAAGCACGGCGGAAGGGGCGTGGATTCACTAAGCCGCCGACAAGTAAGCCGCCCATGGCGCATGCAGGAAGGAACCACGGCCACCAACTCTAAGCCCATTGGATATGACGACAACTCACAGAGCCACGCCCACCAACCCGCACGAGTCGACTGGGAAAAAAACGCCGTCATTTATCTTCATCTGGGCTACAGTACACATGCACATCTAAGCCACGTTGACTTTTCGCTTACGACGCACGACCGCGTGCACCATAGCAAACTGTTTTACACGCTACATGCAGCAATTCGTTTCCGCGACAAACATGCGTCTTCTTAGATAGTCCTGCAGGAACAGGGAAAACGTTTCCCGTCCACCAATGCAGGACCATGTAAAAAGAGGCATGTTTGTCGCGGATGTGAATTGCTGAATGCAGCGTCTAAAACAGTTAATAGGCTGCCACAAAATTATGAAAGTACAGGCGCATTTTTTCACACAAGCTGTGTGGGTGGGTTGGTGTTAGTCAGTTAATTAGTTCCTCGAAGGATTTCAACATTTAATATGCACAAGCGGTAACACTGCAAAAGCAGCCCAAACCAGAAAAGATGTCTGGCAAAAAGTGGCCGACAAATTAAACCCGTGTGCATTGTACTTACTGAAAGCAGCGTTACGGATTTTGCAAATGTTCATTTTTTTCCCTCTGCTTAAAAACATTTAAAAAGCGGCGTGATTATGCAACGTATTCTACGCCGCAGCTTGGTATGCAGCGTTTATAACAGTTTGTTTGTCACGGATAATTTGCCTTTTACTATATAAACGCGTGTGCATTGTACTTACTGAAAGCAGCGTTACGGATTTTGCAACTGTTCATCATATATAATCCACCAAGTCGTCCGACCGTGCGGACGTATTTTTTCACACAAGCTGCGTGGGTGGGTTGGTGTTAGTTAGTTAATTAGTTCCTCGAAGGATTTCAACATTTAATATGCACAAGCGGGGTTGGTGTTAGTTAATTAGTTCCTCGAAGGATTTTAACATTTAATCACCATCACATATAATCCACCAAGTCGTCCGACCGTGTGATACAAACGACAGAGCACCGCCCAAGAACTCGAACCGCTAGAGAGACACTCCACCAAGTCGTCCGACCGTGCGGGCGTATTTTTTCACACAAGCTGTGTGGGTGGGTTGGTGTTAGTTAGTTAATTAGTTCCTCGAAGGATTTCAACATTTAATATGCACAAGCGGGGTTGGTGTTAGTTAATTAGTTCCTCGAAGGATTTTAACATTTAATCACCATCATATATAATCCACCAAGTCATCCGACCGTGTGATACAAACGACAGAGCACCGCCCAAGAACTCGAACCGCTAGAGAGACACGCCAACCAACTCTAAGAGCACCAATTCTAATACGCCTGCCCGCCTGACTGTTACCAGCGTTCACCGCAATGTGCTGGAGTATAAAACCATCACAACTATCAGACGCTGTCTATATCTAAGAAGATATATAGATACTCATTATTCATCCGGCACACGTCCACCCACGCTCTCAAGGCATTCACAGTGCCTGCTCATGTGCTCGAACACAACAACTCGCCACACACAAATCTTGCTTTATTTCACTCAACACAAGAAACCTCACCCTGCCCGGACACGGAGAGGATTGACAGATTGATAGCTCTTTCTCGAATTGTTCCCCACGAACGAGGAATACCCACTGAGTGCGGGTTATACGCTCCCTCTGAATACGTCCCTGCCCTGTGTACGCTCCCCACACCCTCCTACTACCGTGGTCGGGTGACTTGGTGGATTATATATAGAAAAGCAGCCGAAACCACAAAGAACAATGAAAGGACAACGTGGCTCAGCGGTGCACAGACGACAGCGACTCAGGTGAGGAGTTGGGGGCAGCAAGTCTTTGATAGGCTGCAACAAAATGATGAAAGAACCGGCGCATTTTTTTCATACAAGCAGGGTGGGTGGGTGTTAGTTAATTAGTTACTCGAAGGATTTCAAGATTTAATATGAACAAGCGGTAAAACTGCAAAATAAGCCCAAACCTGAAAAGACGGCTGGCAAATTAAACACGTGTGCATTGTACTTACTGAATGCACCGTTACGGATTTTGCAAATGTTCACTTTTTTCATTCAAAGCGCTATCCACACAGGGAGGAACTGGGAAGCGAACCCAAAATCTTCCACAGTCTCCTTACTGTTAACCAGAAACACTACCACTGCGCTACAAGGCAGAAAATACAGTTAAAGAATGCACCGGGCTCAATTTTATTTTCACTTCTGTTTGGACAACTGTTTGGACACGTTCAAGAAGTGTTCACCCATCATACATAATTATGCGGCGTATGCTACGCCGCGGGTTGGCTAGTAATAATTAAATCCTTTAAAATGCAGTCTCACTCAGTCGCTCCTCCGATCCATTGGGAGGTCTTACATTTCGCTCACCCCACTCTACACGTTTAGTCAGTGGGGTGAACCAGCCCCTAGATCGCCTAAGCCTGCACTCCCTCACGGAGCCCCAGCTCGTGCTGCCTTCTCCTTCCTGGTGTCTGGATCGTCTCCCATTACTGCCTTTTCCCTTCTTTAACCTCCTTGTGTTCTATCTTTTCTTTTTTCCTTCCCCCTATCCTTCCAGCCCATAAATATACGTCTCCGTGGGCGCAGCACCTTATTCACACGCCGCAGTAAGCCGATGAAGCAACTGAGAATGATCGGGTGCGACTCGCCCCAATCACCTCATCAACTTCCTGCGGTCGTGCAATCACACCCACTGAAACGGACATGGCGAACTGGATTTAAAAACGGACCTTTTTGTTTTTTTGAAGCCGCGGACCCACTATTCCACAAATAACATTATAAATGCAAGTTGCAGTTTTATTATTTATGTATATAGCTTAGCTTAAAGAAAGGTCCATATTAATGCAATTTGCCTTAATGATGGTTCAGTTGGTACAGATGTCATCACCAAGTTGCACTTGTTTTATTTTATTTTGGTGAATACTGTGTAATGTACCTGGGCTTGAAGTTTTGAAGTAAAAGTATTATTACTGGAAGTTGCACTATTATTTATTTTGTTATTATTTATTAGTTTAAATATTATGCAGTTTAATAATGGTAAAGTTGTTTAACAAGTCACTTTAACGTGTCAGTAGACAGAGATTGTTAACATTAACAGAAAGTGTAGTTGGTTTACAAAAAATATTTACTATTTATTCCTTTTCTAAGACACTGTTCAGTGCAATACAACTTTTGACAAGCACCTCTGGATATTTTACTAAGTCTAAATGCCTCTTTGGATGGTTGACAATTTGTTTTCAAAATTTTAGTTAAAGTTGTTCACAAAATTTGTTCAATAAAAAGGTTCTATATTTTGACAGCAACTGTCATGCAATGTGATTCCTTCTCTTCATTAGTGCCTCATTAGTGCCCCACTCCTTGAACTTTATGGGGCCATGTAAACCTGTATTAATACTTGTGTGCACATTAAAATGTTTTTTGTACAATGTACAGATCTCATGACAGTGGAATAGGTTATTCTTAGCCAGTTTACTGCAGTAATTGCACTGGAAAATGTGGTTAACTCATGCATGGGAAAAAAATACCGTTGAATACCGTGAAACCGGTACAATTTTGAAAAATACCGTGATATAGAATTTTGGTCATACCGCCCAACACTAGTTGCCATCATTTATAACAGTTGTTGATGTCAGTGACTGCTTTAACCATTATAAACACTGATGGTGTATTGTGCAGCTGGGCAAATCAGGTGTGTACATCCATTTCAGAGTAAGAGTAGTTCTGCGTTATATGGGAGCTGAATGCCACACATGTAAACTAAAAACTGTTGTATTTTTCATGATATGTCTTATCTAGCTGTATAAAATTGAACCAATTCACCCTTTCAAATTCCTTTAAAAGCAAACAGCAACAGGTAGAATCAACTGCATGTGACAAACTAAAATCCACTTTGGATCTGCCCTAATTCAGAAAAAAGCAAGCAAGAACACAAGCAAAGCAAGAATGAAAGAACAAGAAAAAGCTGAATCCCCAAAGTGTAAGAACCAACCACCTAAATGAGTTTAAAACATGGAATAAATCACAAATCCTTTTGTCTCATGATAGCAGACATTCTAGAGACATTGTGCAATTCAAGTGGCCATCCAGTGCTTAGCCAAATTTGTCAAAAATAAGAATAAATCTACTGATTCTGAGTTGCTATAATATAATATGACTTTAATTTTAGATTTCTTTGTAAATGTTTACATGTTTCTGATTCTTTGCATAAAACAGATTCCAAATTTCTTGGGATTTTAACATCTCTACTTAATATGGTGGTAATTTTATAAAATAAACACCCGCATAAAGACGATGCGACTCTTGGTGGTTAATGGTCACGACTTGAGGCAGTTCTTCGGTCCTACTTGCTTTCCCTAATTCTATACCTCTCATACCACCTGAACTGCACTTTTTTTTTTTTTTTTTAATTAAAAAAAAAAAAAAAAAAAACCTTATGCATAACCTTCTGAAATAAATAGATGCCATCCATTTCGAGAAGTTCTCACTTTGAGGTCTCCAAACCCATGAAGAAGTCACAATATACAGGGTGTAAGCAAGCCAACAGTTCAAACCTGCAGGCCCATTTTAATAATTTTGAACCAGTTTATGGTAGATTTGCTGTCTGTCAAACACAAATCTCAAAAGCAGAGATTCCAGGCTGAGCAAAAATGATGTACAGGAAATGAAAACCGGGTGTAAAAAGCTGCTAGAGATAGTTCGCCACCATGAAAAACAAATATTTTCCTGCACAGCCAAATAACTGTTAAACTCACTGAACTGAATGAAAGAAGCTGCAGAAACAATGTTCTGTTCTAGGAATTAAAGAGAATGCTAAAAGCAGAAATGCCATTGAATTTCAAGATCAGCTTTGGCCAACTTTGTTTCTAGCCTTCCACTATTATTCATCGGTTGTGGTGAAATATCACAGGATTTACATACATAATTAAAATGTATCCCATTCGATGCTATTAATTTTGAAGTTTCTCAACTTTAATGACCACCAGGTTATTTTGAAGGAGGGTAGAAGACACTATAAACTGTCCTACGATGGCCTGTGAATTTTCTTTTTTCCTGACTTCCTTCAGTTAGGCAGAAGCTCAGTCCAGGAAAGCTATGGCTCCAGTCATACAATATGCATGAGGCTTGTAACCTTTTTTTCACTACATATAGCCATCTCACAATTTCCTTAGAACATGTAATCTTTGACCACACAAAGTGTGCTTTTGGACTCCATCAAAGACTTAGAAGAAACAGGCACTTTTCCCTTTTAATGAATGATCTATTGGTTTATTGCAATATACTACTTCCATTAAATAGACTGTAATTAAACAAATCACCATGACCAGTAAATACTTATCCTTGACTTCTTAAGGGGGTTAGTGAATACACATATGAATCCTCAACACATGTTTAGGAAGTCACTGCACTTTTGGGAAAATGTAAAGGACTGGAAAATGGCAATTATCACCCTTTTAAATAAAAATGGTGATCGCAACACTTAACCCTATAAAAAAGGTAAGATGAACATTCATCACAGATAAATTAATGGAAGGAATTATTAAGTAAAAAAAATAATGAGCAACACATGGCACAATTATGTGTTTTACTGCACAGTCAGCATGTGTTCAGAAAAAGGAGGTTGTGTTTTATTAACATGCTGGAATTCAGTGAGGAAGCAATACAATCCAAATGATATTTATCTTGACTTTCAGAAAGCATTGATAAAGTGCCACATGAGAGGTTGGGAACCAAACTAAAAAGTGGGAGTTCAGGGTGTTGTGTGTAGATGGGTGCAAAGTTGTCTTAGACATATTAACTCTTTTAGGGCTAATTTTTATTGTTTCGTTTCTCCCAGGGCTGAATATTTTTTCCAAAAACTAACAAAAAAAAACAACAACAACATGATGCAATGGTTTAACATATCACATCAACAAAAAATATTTACTTTTGACAAATGTTACTGTCTTGCATATTATATGAGCCTGCATACTATATGATTTCACATACTAAATATTTTCTCATACATGTTACACAGCAAAGTCCTGCAAAGTATGATATCGCTCAAAGCAGCCAATTGCATGCATTGCCACATTGCACTGCTTACAATATGTGTTTCACTGGTGCTTCCTTTTCAATTGTGTGTTGCTGCACTTTCTCACATATATTGTTAGTGTGTACTGTAGAGAGACAAGTCACCCGTTTGACATCGTGCCATGCCACTGCCACAAAGTTTTCCGCCCGCATGAAAACCGTATTGTCACCTCTTTTCATCTTCAGCCTGTCTGACTTTAGCTGTGTCTCCTGTTCACCCTCACTGTGCCACAAGTTCCAATTCCACTGCTCTGTAGCTCCATGAACACAACATGACCTAAATGTTCATAGCCCTGAAGCAGCTCCAGCACAACTTGACTTGTCAAGGGACAGTTCTCTCTTTGAAAGAAATACTTTCCTGTATATGTAATTACTTTCAGGTAGAAACCAGTGTTTGCTTCTGCCTGTACAAAATCCTTTATGCCATACTTTGTGGGCTTGTCTGGCATATATTGGCAGAAAAAAAAAAAAGGCGTCCCTTGTATTTTATCATAGATTCATGCACAGACAAATCATGGCCAGACTGATAAAATTGTTTATATGTTGGTTCCACAATGTCAAGCAGGGGCTGAACTTTATACATGGGGTTATAGCCTGGCTTACCCCTTGGGATCTGCTCCTGGCTATCACAAAAGTGAATAAAACTTTGTAGCAGCACGTACCTATCACACGGCATAACCTGTCCAAAGCCACCAGGGTACAAAGCACATTTGGACCAATGCTCCCTGAAGTTATATCACCAGTCTAGTCCCATCTCTATTTGTAATGCCACAAAGCCCTTCATTTCATCTTTTGTTGTGGGCTTCCATGTTGAAAAATCGCGGATTTTTTGCTGGTTCGCGGATTTCTGCGGACAATGGGTCTTTTAATTTCTGGTACATGCTTCCTCAATTGGTTTGCCCAGTTGATTTCATACAAGGGACGCTATTGGCAGATGGCTGAGAAGCTACACAACTTACTTTTCTCTCTCTCTCTCTTGCGCTGACTTTCTCTGATCCTGACGTAGGGGGACTGAGCAGAGGGGCTGTTCGCACACCTAGACGATAGGGACGCTCGTCTAAAAATGTTGAAAGATTATCTTCACGTTGCTACGTTCTGTGCAGCTGCTTCGTGAAGCGACATGCTGCACGGTGCTTCGCATACTTAAAAGCTCGAAGGGCACGTATTGATTTTTGATTGTTTGTTTTTCTCTGTCTCTCTCTCTCTCTCTCTTTGTCTGCTCCTGACGGAGGGGGGTGTGAGCTGCCGCCTTCAACAGCTTTGTGCCGCGGTGCTTCGCATACTTAAAGCCCTATTGATTTGTTTGCTTTCCTCTCTCTTTCTGACAGTCTCTGCTCCTGACGCGCACTCCTTTGAAGAGGAAGATATGTTTGCATTCTTTTAATTGTGAGATGGAACTGTCATCTCTGTCTTGTCATGGAGCACAGTTTAAACTTTTGAAAAAGAGACAAATGTTTGTTTGCAGTGATCGAGTAACGTTCCTGTCTCTCTACAACCTCCTGTGTTTCTGTGCAAATCTGTAACCCAAGCATGACAATATAAAAATAACCATATAAACATATGGTTTCTACTTTGCGGATTTTCACCTTCCGCGGGGGGGTCTGGAACGCAACCTCCGCGATGGAGGAGGGATTACTGTAGTCGGTTCCCAATGCAATTTTCCAGCACACCAGACCCAAGTATATTCGGTGACGTACATTCACTGAACGCCACAACCGGCTATACAGTGGTGTGAAAAACTATTTGCCCCCTTCCTGATTTCTTATTCTTTTGCATGTTTGTCACACAAAATGTTTCTGATCATCAAACACATTTAACCATTAGTCAAATATAACACAAGTAAACACAAAATGCAGTTTGTAAATGGTGGTTTTTATTATTTAGGGAGAAAAAAAATCCAAACCTACATGGCCCTGTGTGAAAAAGTAATTGCCCCCTGAACCTAATAACTGGTTGGGCCACCCTTAGCAGCAATAACTGCAATCAATCGTTTGCGATAACTTGCAATGAGTCTATTACAGCGCTCTGGAGGAATTTTGGCCCACTCATCTTTGCAAAATTGTTGTAATTCAGCTTTATTTGAGGGTTTTCTAGCATGAACCGTCTTTTTAAGGTCATGCCATAGCATCTCAATTGGATTCAGGTCAGGACTTTGACTAGGCCACTCCAAAGTCTTCATTTTGTTTTTCTTCAGCCATTCAGAGGTGGATTTGCTGGTGTGTTTTGGGTCATTGTCCTGTTGCAGCACCCAAGATCGCTTCAGCTTGAGTTGACGAACAGATGGCCGGACATTCTCCTTCAGGATTTTTTGGTAGACAGTAGAATTCATGGTTCCATCTATCACAGCAAGCCTTCCAGGTCCTGAAGCAGCAAAACAACCCCAGACCATCACACTACCACCACCATATTTTACTGTTGGTATGATGTTCTTTTTCTGAAATGCTGTGTTCCTTTTACGCCAGATGTAACGGGACATTTGCCTTCCAAAAAGTTCAACTTTTGACTCATCAGTCCACAAGGTATTTTCCCAAAAGTCTTGGCAATCATTGAGATGTTTCTTAGCAAAATTGAGACGAGCCCTAATGTTCTTTTTGCTTAACAGTGGTTTGCGTCTTGGAAATCTGCCATGCAGGCCGTTTTTGCCCAGTCTCTTTCTTATGGTGGAGTCGTGAACACTGACCTTAATTGAGGCAAGTGAGGCCTGCAGTTCTTCAGACGTTGTCCTGGGGTCTTTTGTGACCTCTCGGATGAGTCGTCTCTGCGCTCTTGGGGTAATTTTGGTCGGCCGGCCACTCCTGGGAAGGTTCACCACTGTTCCATGTTTTTGCCATTTGTGGATAATGGCTCTCACTGTGGTTCGCTGGAGTCCCAAAGCTTTAGAAATGGGTTTATAACCTTTACCAGACTGATAGATCTCAATTACTTCTGTTCTCATTTGTTCCTGAATTTCTTTGGATCTTGGCATGATGTCTAGCTTTTGAGGTGCTTTTGGTCTACTTCTCTGTGTCAGGCAGCTCCTATTTAAGTGATTTCTTGATTGAAACAGGTGTGGCAGTAATCAGGCCTGGGGGTGGCTACGGAAATTGAACTCAGGTGTGATACACCACAGTTAGGTTATTTTTTAACTAGGGGGCAATTACTTTTTCACACAGGGCCATGTAGGTTTGGATTTTTTTTCTCCCTAAATAATAAAAACCATCATTTAAAAACTGCATTTTGTGTTTACTTGTGTTATATTTGACTAATGGTTAAATGTGTTTGATGATCAGAAACATTTTGTGTGACAAACATGCAAAAGAATAAGAAATCAGGAAGGGGGCAAATAGTTTTTCACACCACTGTAGTTGCTTCCCAGTGCAATTTGCCAGCACACAGGAGCTGATCAGTTAGTGCCGTATATTTCTTGAGCAGCCAGCTCATGACCTCTACCACCTCCTAAAGCACTACAGCATCATTGTCCCTGGGATTTAGCCACTGCACTAGACTAGCCTGCAAGCATCAGTGTTTACCTCTGTGTGCTTACATGCAGCCAGTTCAAGCAAAGTTGGCTCAGTGATTTACTGAATTTCCTCAATGGCGTCAGTTGCACCTTGTATATATTGTTCCAGTACTTTTTTTTTTTTTTGTAGATTTTATAGTTCATTGGCAGTGTGTAAAATGATCAGTGTTGCAGTACTTGCGGTGCTCTTTGCATGGAAAAAAAATGTGCTCCATTAAAATTTCACTTTTGTTGTTGAATTGTGACGTTTACTTTAAAAGTGCAACAAAAAAGTATTTGGCGCCCAGGGGTGCATTAACCCCCAAGTATGTGGCAGTTTAAGGGTTAATACAGTGGATTACTTTAAAAGGAAATTTGTTAAGGGTCAAATTCACACAAATATTAGGAAGTTTACACAGAGAATCATAAATACTTGGAATAAGTTGCCAAACAGTGTGGTAGACAGTAGAACTTTATTGACTAGACTCAATGTTATTTTGGAAGAATCAAGTGGATAACACTGGTGAGCTTTGCTGGGCTGAATGGTCGGTTCTAATCTAGACTGTTCTGTTAACACTAGAATCCCTGAAGCCTACGAAAAAAGTCAATCCTGGGCGACTTTAAATTCCCTCACACTTCCTCATCAGCATCTTTGTCTTGCAAATGTGTCAATTGGCAATGGCAGCAGGCAGCCTGCTCACTCATCCCCCCACCAAGGCAGCTGAAGCGAAATCAAACGCTGAAGTCTCTTTATCTGGCAGTGAGGCATCTGAAATTGTATAGGGTAAATAATATATCGTTATTTGGGATACATACATTTCATGTGTGTTTCGTTGTTGGATGACAGGGAATACAAGGTAAGAAATGTTGAACGCCTAACTAAAACAGAAAATTTTTCATCTGATGATGCTGGGCATTACATGTACATATGTACTTGCTTTTTTTATACTTTACTATTGTGGTAAACTGCACCCTATAAAAGAGAAACATCAGCAATGCCGTATTGTCAGCACATTAAACAGTTAGGGATCTTAGGTTTAAGATTAAATGGGGCAGGATTAAATAGATATTTTTTAACAAGAGGTCAGTACCATTTTAAGCAGCAGACAGGCTCACATCAAAACAGCATACCTCTCGCTTAGACACCTCACAACAGTGTCTAAGCGTGTCAAACAATAGCCCTAAGCCGAGGCTTCCAAAATAATAATAAAACCACCAATAAATGCATTGCAGGCTTCAGAATATTAAATCGAGTGCTACAAGCTATATTACTAAACACATAGGACGTCAGAAAAGTATGAATAAAGCAAAAGAGACAACGCGGCAGCTGCGCACACGGATAAGCACAGAACGAGACCAAATCAAAAACGATGCTCTGTATGGAGCTCCCTCGGTACAACTTGGTTAGGACTGTCCATGCCCAAGTCATCTACAGTGATCAAACTTGGCCCATGTTATTCAGATAGACTGTTTGGAACCTTCATTCATACTATTTGATAGCTAAATTTTGTTTTCAATTTGAGGATCATCCAATAAATTATCCGGTATACAGTCTTGTAATTAAGGAGTGGGAGCAATTATTAATGGTCCACATTGGTAACTTCTGATGTATGCACAACCTCCTGTCAAAAGGTAAAGATGAGTTACTGTCCATGCTAATTAACCAATGCAATCATACTTGCTAAAAGGGCACCTATCAATCAATCAAAAAAAAAAAAAAACTTCAGTTCTTTGTTAATCTACATGTACAGTATGTACATTTTATACAAAAGAGCATTTTTTCTCCCTAGCAATCTGATTGGAGGGGCATGGCCCCCTAAAGCCCGCTCACAGCAAGAGAACAGTAGTGGGTTGGGTCAGGTTAAGGTTGGGTAGCACTGCTACAGTGCATTGCCACACCGATCACATGACAAAACAGCTTGGGACACACGCAGTCTAGTCCCACCCTCCAGAAAGGATCGTCTATCTGCCACAGCCAGGTGTAATGTGGGTGTTCCCTTCGTCTGGTCCAGCCAGTCAGGTCATCAGAAACGAGGATCCTGCAAGCTGGATGACCGTCGGGGAATTACGCTGTAGTGCCGTAACTGACACTCCCTCATAATGCAGGTGATGTGCGAGCAGTACCAGAAGCACCCAAGGATTCTCCAAAGAGAGACAGTACCAAAAGAGTCCAGTCTTCATCTCAGGTCACTGGAGAATGTCCATGTCTTGCAACCATATAGCAAATCAGGAAGCGACAGGGCAATGGGAAAAGGGAAAAAAAAAAAAAGAAAAAAAGTTTTGTCGGAGTCTAGCTGTAAGTTTTACTAATGACAAACACAAATTGCATAGCATGTCTGGAGTATCTTAATGCCTAAACTAGTGTGGATAAAACAAACCGTTCTTTTACAACTGAATGTCAACTTCTGCCGTTAAATAAGACCTTTTGTAAATAAAGTAGAATTACAAATCGAACAGCAGCGTTCAATCTGACCGCTGTATTGATCAGTCATGCTGCATAACATATGTCCTAAATCCTGGCCTTTACAATTTGCTAAATCGTATTGTTTCAAATCGCGATTTCAGTTTGAAATCAATTAATTGTTCAGCCCTAGATGGAATTACATTCTATTTTTTTTAGAAAGGGGGAATTGCGAGTGGCCCGTTTTGGCACTGCCTTGACCAGAAGATCTGCTGCCCAGACTTGGGCGCTATAGAGCTGGGATACTTAGTTGGGTGGGTTCTGTCTTTAACTTGTCCTGTTAGATTTTAATTGTCATCTCCGTGCAGAATGGTGGGAGATGAGTGTGTAGATTTTGTGAGGTGGACGGTTAGTGGGTGGGTTGTTTGAGGGTCGGGTCTGGGTGGGAGCTCTGTGAAGAGTTTTGGATGCTTGTGTTTCTAGTGAGGAGGGGTTATGCAGACACAGGGACACTCTGGTTCTTATCTTATTAATTTGTTTCTGCTCTTTCTTTACTGTGCTATTGGCCAACAGTAATAAGTGAACTCTGCGGAATTCACTTTGCCTCAAGTTTGGGGAAATTGCGAAAATGTTAAGGAACTTCACCAGTCTCTGTGAAATGCATTTAAAATCAATGAGGAAGAAGGAATCGAACTAGCTTCGAGTGGATTATAATGGTGCAATGGTGTTTTACTTCTAATTATCATACCAAAATTGCAGCCTTCACATTGGATGACCTGACTACTAAAGTGTGCCATACTTTCAACATGATTTATTACAATTTTTGTGAAATTAATACAAGAACGATATTTCAGTAACAAAAAAAACACGATACAAATTTTGCCAACAGCTGTGGTCTCCACATAACAAAAAGAATATAGTGCAGCTAGAAATCCCCAAAAAAGTCCAATTCTACAAGGAATAAAACAGGAGGAAACAATAGATGAGTCCGCTATTTCCATCTTGAACAGGGAGCAATACATGTGACAAAATCAGCTGAGGTTGATGCTAGCAGTTATTTTAACATTATCTCTTCAATAAAAGTACTAAATCAAAAATGGAAGCTACTTAGGAATAATTTAGGAATAAACATTTGAAACTTTCCTTCACACTTAGAAATTAACTGTAAAAAGTTAATAACTAGCCTTACTAATCATACTATTTTGGGGACCTTCAAAACTTGACCTAATGGCTTTAAAATAAATTGAAAGTGTGAGATAGTCTGATTGACAGAGGTTCTTTACAGATGTGTCACTCCCTGCAAACTAACAGCAGAAAAGTCCTCTTCTTCATTAGAGGTGATGGTGGAAAAAAATAAACTATACAAAATTATATATCTCATACTGAAATTTATACAACAGAATTTTTTTAAATGGAGTAACCATAGGTTGAGCTAAATACTCTACAAAGGGTTACAATTAATATGACTAGAATAATGGAATACTTTAAATAACTAAAATGTCAGATCTGTAACTCCTGAACCACCGCTGCTACTATACACTGTTTAGCTGGAGGACATATCTGAGATACTTGAGTGGGAGTGGGCAAACAGCAGTATTCTAATCTCATTCCATGGATTGCCAAGACACTAACAGAATTAAATCTTACGTACCTTTCAACAAGAATTTGTAAATAAGCCATGGTATCTTTGTCCTACGCATAGGGCTGCACGATAACAGAAAAAATGATTATCATGATTATTTTGCTCAAAATTTTTATCACGATTAATAATGACGATTATTCCTTTGGTAAATGAAGTCTGTGACCAAAGCAGTGTAGCCTCGGCCAGTTATTCACAGATGCTGCCCTAATCATATTAGCTGCGTTGTCCGTTGTGATGCCCCAAGCGGACATCGCTTCTTTGAGGCCCACTGCAATAAACTCCGCTGTATGGTCTTGTGGGAAAAGCGAATGTTGCAAAAACTTGCTTTTCATCTCAAACTCGCTGTCAATAAAATGAACTGTCAAGCTCAAATACGGTTCCGCAGTTCTGCTTGACCATAAGTCGGTTGTGGCAGCAAAATATTCAAGGCTGAGCCTGAGAATTTCTCTTTCTATTTCTTTTCGGCATTTCGCATACAGCGAGGGCAGCGCAACATTGGAAAAATGGTTGCGAGAGGGAATGCTATATCTTTTATCAAATGTTGCGATCATTTTGTTAAACCCCTCACTGCTCACGGTGGTTATTGGACACATATCCTTGGCTATATGGTACGTGATCGCCTCTGTTATTTCCTGGTGTCTTTGCGAGCTAGGTACAGGGCCGCTGCTGGCCAAATGGGTGCCCTAAGCAGAAATTTACTTTTGTGCCCCCTCCCCCAAATATTACGGAAGTAAAAATAAAATAATAAAAAAAACACCTACTATAGGGGCCAAAATAGAACTTTATTCAAATAAAAGTAAATACATAAATAAATTGTATCATTTATAAATTACAATTGTAGCTCTACAGCAAAAAATACAAACTAAAATTACACTTTAAATAAAACATTTATAATAAATAAAATAAACAATAATAAACTGAAATAAAATCAACACTGTCATCTGCTGGAGCTTTCCAAAGTTCAAAATTTACAAAGGCACACTTCTGCTTTTTCTTGAGGCAAAGTCGTAAATGAGCTCTTCATATGATAAAGCCTTTGCTAATTCAGAGTTGATGCTGACAATTGCCAGACCACTCATGCGCTCTTGTGCCATAGATGAGCGCAAGTACGTTTTGATGAGCTTCATTTTAGAAAAACTTCGCTCAGCAGAGGCAACAGTTACAGGGAGCGTCACTGCTATGCGCAGAGCAATCCAGAGATTTGGGTACAGAGGTGAGGGCGCGCGCGTCATCACGTGTGCTTAGCCTACTCTGCGTTCACCGTAAAATGCAATATATACGTTTATATTTTTGTTTATTTGTATATGTATATTATTAATATTAATTTATTATTATAATATATAAAAACGATTTTTTTTGAGCAGCTGGGATGGTGCCCCCCTGGGAGTTGGTGCCCTACGCAGACTGCGTACTCTGCGTATAGGGAGCGGCGGTACTGGCTAGGCAGATATGGTATTGCGTTGAACAATGTCCCTGATATTGTTGTTTGTGTTGTGGATGGCTGGTAATTTTTTGTTGTTGCTGTTTGTGCCTTCAGTCATTGAAATTCTTGATAGTGTACTTTGTGGTGGCTTTTAAGGTGGTTGATGAGGTTTGTTGTGTTACCTTGGGATGTTTGGACGGAACAGGAGCAAAGTTTGCACAAGACTCGTACCTGATCAACATCACATTCCTCGAAATTGAAATAGTTCCAGACAACTGAGTATGACCCCTTTTTAGGAACTAACGATCGCACTTCTGCACGTTGCTCCGCCATCATATGTTTATTCTGACTGACTGTTATTGCTGCTATTGACTTCTACTGCTTCAGAAAGCGCTTGCAATCTAGACGCAGTAACGTCATAGTGACGCAGTCCAATCCGTAAACTCAGCCCATAAAAAACAGTTTGGTCTTTATACTGTAAAATCGCAACGATATTTATTAACTGATCGTGGGTCATAAATATCGTTATCATGAGAAAAAAAAGATTAATCGTGCAGCCCTACCTACGCATATATATCACACTCCAATCAAAAATGCATTAACTCTAAAACTTGCATGAGATCTTGTCATGGAGCACTCTTTTGTTTTGAGAATTGCATTTTGCATCTATTAGCAAACAAACCTCTTATAAAGTATTAAAATGAAAATCTTTTTACATTTTTGTAAACAAGTTGCTCACTTTTATCCACTGTAATTTGTCTAATTTAGTCAAAAAAAACCTCAATTTAAATATATATTTTCTGTTTGAAATGTTGTAATAGAGAGAAAAGTCAAGCAAAATGACACCTTTTATTGGATAACTAAAATAATTACAGTATGCAAGCTTTCGAGGCAACTCAGACCCCTTCTTCAGGCAAAATGTAATCAATGCGGTAATACAAATTCATGAATTCAAGCTGTAAAAATTACAAAATTTCAAAGTATCATACTTGCTTTATGAAATTTGCTGATCAATTCAATTGAAGAAACCCATACCGAAAAGAAACTGACTCATGCGTTAAGTGACCACTGTGTGACAATTTCTTCTTTATGCATGAAATTTGTTCACTACTAAAACAAGGTTGCTGTGACAATTAATGAGTCTTTGGCAAGGAAATTAACAGTGTTGAATAAATCATTTCCTTTACAGAGATAGACTAATGTCAAAAATCCCAGGTTTGTAAACCACCAAATGAAAAATAAAACCATGTACAGTGGAACCTCGGTTCATGACCATAATTCGTTCCAAAACTCTGGTCGTAAACCGATTTGGTCATGAACCAAAGCAATTTCCCCTCATAGGATTGTATGTAAATACAATTAATCCGTTCTAGACCGTATAAACTGTATGTAAATATATATATATATATATTTTTAAAGATTTTTAAGCACAAATATAGTTTATAACACCATAGAATGCACATCGTAATAGTAAACTAAATGTAAAAACATTGAGTAACACTGAGAAAACCTTGAACAACAGAGAAAACTAACATTGCAAGAGTTCGTGCTATAGCCTTACGACCTGATCGCTGTAAACACTTTTTTTTAATGATTTAAGAACTGGGAAAAAAGGAACATTTGAACAAATCCGAACTTCATTTAAAAACCAACCAAGAAAGTAACATTGCAGGAGATCACGGTAATAGCCTTAAGACCCAATCGCTGTAAACACTTTTTTTTTTTTTTTTTTTTTTAAATGAGTTTTAAGCACAGGGGAAAAAAATGAACATTTGAAAAAAGAGAAAAGTAACATTGAAACAATTCACGCTACAAACCGAAAAATGAACATTTGAAAAATCCGTAATATAAAAACTAACCATAAACCTCAGTGTCAGAACTAGCAGCCTCTCCATGCCTTACCACACTAAGAATGCCACTTCTCTTGCGAAACTTTTCAAACCATCCTTTACTGGCTTTTAATTCCTCACTTTCGCCACTCATAGAAGGATAGTTTTGCAGCAAATCGCCATGTATCTTCCTGGCTTTCTCGCATAACATTGCCTCGCTTACGCTATTCCCTGCAAGTTGCTTCTCGTTCAGCCACACTAGCAACAGTTTTTCCACCTCTTCCAGCACTTGAGGCCTCTGCCTGGTTAACGCTGTAACTCCTTTTGCAACATTAGCTGCTTTAATAGATTCTTTCTGCTTTAGAATAGTCGAAATCGTACATTTTGACTTCTTGTACTCGGCAGCAAAATCAGTAACACGAACACCACGCTCATACTTTTCAATAAATTCTTTTTTTCGATTTCAATTTTCTGCAAAACTTTCTTCTCACCACTCTTCACTTGCTTAGAAGCCATGGTTAACTGCAAAAGCACACGAAATACTGTAGAGCACAAAGAGTTCACAGGTAAAGCACGAACGTCTGACTGAGAACAATGAACAGGGAGAGGCTGAACACATGCTTAAATACAGTAATCGGCGCATACGAACCGGAAGGGAAATGAAATAGAGCACAAAGAGTTCACAACGAAAGCACGCACGCACGTGCAAGCACACACGCCTGACCGAGAACAATGTAACATGTGCAGAAATCATTGACGCGCACAAACCGAAAGGGAAACTGGCTTGTTTGTATACCGAGTGTGTGGTCGTGAACCAAATCAAAAGTTTGGCAAACTTTTTAGTTGTAAACCAATTTGTACGTGTACCGAGACATTCGTGAACCGAGGTTCCACTGTATATTAAAAACCAAGTTTAAAAAAGGGTGACACGTAATAAAATTGGAATGTCTGTTATGCATTAATAATTAATATTGTTCTGGTGTAAGATCTACTTGATTGACATAAAATGGCAATGTATACAGCTCAAAAACTTTTTATTTTGGATAAATTATTTGCTTAATTCATAACTACAACTACACCTGCAAAATTTTTTTAAATCCTTATTTCTGAATTTTTAACAAATAATTTCCTTCAAGTCATCAAATAAATGACAATACTATACAGTTAACATTCCTATAAAAATGATCTGCGTTATATAGGCTTGTGCCAATGAACATTGTCAGCAATTAATGATTAATTACTTACAGTTGGGCAAAAAAGTATTTAGTCAGCCACCAATTGTGCAAGTTCTCCCACTTAAAAAGATGAGAGAGGCCTGTAATTTTCATCATAGGTATACCTCAACTATGAGAGACAAAAATGAGAAAAAAAAATCCAGAAAATCACATTGTCTGATTTTTAAAGAATTTATTTGCAAATTATGGTGGAAAACAAGTATTTGGTCACCTACAAACAAGCAAGATTTCTGGCTCTCACAGACCTGTAACTTCTTCTGTAAGAGGCTCCTCTGTCCTCCACTCGTTACCTGTATTAATGGCACCTGTTTGAACTCGTTATCAATATAAAAGACACCTGTCCACAACCTCAAACAGTCACACTCCAAACTCCACTATGGCCAAGACCAAAGAGCTGTCAAAGGACACCAGAACCAAAATTGTAGACCTGCACCAGAAGACTGAATCTGCAATAGGTAAGCAGCTTGGTGTGAAGAAATCAACTGTGGGAGCAATTATTAGAAAATGGAAGACATACAAGACCACTGATAATCTCCCTCGATCTGGGGCTCCACGCAAGATCTCACCCCGTGGGGTCAAAATGATCACAACAACGGTGAGCAAAAATCCCAGAACCACACGGGGGACCTAGTGAATGACCTGCAGAGAGCTGGGACCAAAGTAACAAAGGCTAACATCAGTAACACACTACGCCATCAGGGACTCAAATCCTGCAGTGCTAGACGTGTCCCCTTGCTTAAGTCAGTACATGTGCAGGCCCGTCTGATGTTTGCTAGAGAGCATTTGGATGATCCAGAAGAGGAATGAAACCAAAATAGAACTTTTTGGTAAAAACTCTACTCGTCGTGTTTGGATGAGAAAGAATGCTGAGTTGCATCCAAAGAACACCATACCTACTGTAAAGCATGGGGGTGGAAACATCATGCTTTGGGGCTGTTTTTCTGCAAAGGGACCAGGACGACTGATCCGTGTAAAGGAAAGAATGAATGGGGCCATGTACGTACGTACAGACAGACAGACAGACAGACAGACAGACAGACAGACAGACAGATACTTTATTAATCCCAAGGGGAAATTCACATTCTCCAGCAGCAGCATACTGATACAATAAATAATATTAAATTAAAGATTGATAATAATGCAGGTAAAAAACAGACAATAACTTTGTATAATTTTAAATGTTAACGTTTACCCCCCCAGGTGGAATTGAAGAGTCGCATAGTTTGGGGGAGGAACGATCTCCTCAATCTGTCAGTGGAGCAGGACAGTGACAGCAGCCTGTCGCTGAAGCTGCTCTTCTGTCTGGAGATGATACTATTTAGTGGATGCAGTGGATTCTCCATAATTGATAGGAGCCTGCTGAGCGCTCGTCGCTCTGCCACAGATGTTAAACTGTCCAGCTCCATGCCAACAATAGAGCCTGCCTTCCTCACCAGTTTGTCCAGGCGTGAGGCGTCTTTCTTCTTAATGCTGCCTCCCCAGCACACCACCGCGTAGAAGAGGGCGCTCGCCACAACTGTCTGATAGAACATCTGCAGCATCTTATTGCAGATGTTGAAGGACGCCAGCCTTCTAAGGAAGTATAGTCGGCTCTGTCCTTTCTTGCACAGAGCATCAGTATTGGCAGTCCAGTCTAATTTATCATCCAGCTGCACACCAGATATTTATAGGTTTGCACCATCTGCACACAGTCACCTTTGATGATCATGAGGTACATGAGGGGTCTGGGCCTCCTAAAATCCACCACCAGCTCCTTGGTTTTGCTGGTGTTCAGGTGTAGGTGGTTTGAGTCGCACCATTTAACAAAGTCATTGATTAGGTCCCTAAATTTTGAGTGAAAACCTCCTTCCATCAGCAAGGGCATTGAAGATGAAACATGGCTGGGTCTTTCAGCATGACAATGATCCCAAACACACCGCCCAGGTAACGAAGGAGTGGCTTCGTAAGAAGCATTTCAAGGTCCTGGAGTGGCCTAGCCAGTCTCCAGATCTCAACCCCATAGAAAATCTTTGGAGGGAGTTGAAAGTCCGTGTTGCCCAGCGACAGCCCCAAAACATCACTGCTCTAGTGGAGATCTGCATGGAGGAATGGGCCAAAATACCAGCAACAGTGTGTGAAAACCTTGTGAAGACTTACAGAAAACATTTGACCTCTGTCATTGCCAACAAAGGGTATATAACAAAGTATTGAGATGAACTTTTGTTATTGACCAAATACTTTTTTTCCACCATAATTTGCAAATAAATTCTTCAAAAATCAGACAATGTGATTTTCTGGATTTTGTTTTCTCATTTTGTCTCTCCTAGTTGAGGTATACCTATGATGAAAATTACAGGACTCTCTCATCTTTTTAATTGGGAGAACTTGCACAATTGGTGGCTGACTAAATACTTTTTTGCCCCACTGTACATCAAAGGATGTTTGCTGATGATCTGAACCACATTATAAAACATGTAGTAAATACCATGTTTACAACAGGTTCTTGTATCCCAGTTGCATATGGATAGCCTGTACATGCAATGTACACATTGCCTTTACAAAAGAAACTTCAAATGCATCTTCAGCATACAGATAAATATCCAATTACATTTTTCCTTGCAAAATGCAAACAAGTAATATGACAAATTCCTGTGCTGTGGAGTTCAACATGGCAGATGCGCCAGGGCTTTGTATTCTTCATGAATTTATACTAGGCCTGTCAGAGCAAACAGATTTCGAAATCGTATGAAAAAAACATCCTATTTGAAGGCAAACACTGACATTCAATTGTAAAACACCATTTTTTTTTCTAATCTTGCACTAATTTTGGCTTTGTGTTACTCCACACATGCCATCTTGCAATACCTGTGTTTTTTTTTTTTTATTTGTTTTGTACATCACTTCCACAATAAGCATTTTTATAATTTTGAATTGTTAGTTTGGAAAGATTTTTCTACTGCACTGCTTACTTTTTCGATTAACGGTTACACTAACACCACTTCACCAATGCCTCTGAAGTGTCATTCTGCTCCTGATCCTATTTCATTTCACTCCTGAATCTTGGTGCCCCAAATTTTCTGTTGTAAAACCATTAAGTGTTCATCATAGAAAAAAAAAAAACCTAATGGAAAATAACTGCCATTTCTCCATTTTCCTTTTATTATTATAACAGTGTTCAAATCACCATTTCAAACAGCATTTTTAGTGTCAGGAAACATATATATTTAGCTACCTCAACAAACATGTCTTTGAGGCTGAAATAATGGTGGTGTAACAGAGGTGAAAAAAAATACATGTTATATGGGTTATATTATAGACAAATCTGCAAAGAGAGAAAAGAATCCCGTTTAGTTTAATACCCATCTGTTATTCTTTGACTACCAGTGCACCACTCTGCAAACATGTCAAACAGGGCTATGCTCAGCATGCTTGATCTGCCTTCCACAAGCTTTTTTTTTTTTAACCTATAAGCAACACTCTTTGTGAATTACATTAAAATTTTGCTGTGCTTAAAAAAAAAAAAAAAAAAACACACACAAGAAAACTTGGAGGTGACAGAGTTAAAGATGTTAAGGTGTGCATTGATTGTAATGAGGATGGATAGGATTACGAATGAGTACATTACAGGATCAGCTCCGGTTGGACGGTTTTGAGACAAAGTCAGAGAGGCGTGATTGTATTGGTTTGGACATGTGCAGAGGAGAGATGCTGGGTATATTGGGAAAAGGACGTTAAGGACGGAGCTGCCAGGTAAGAGGAAAAGAGGAAGGCCTAAGAGAAGGTTTATGGATGTGCTGAGAGAGGACATGCAGGTGATGGGTGTAACAGAGCAAGATGCAAAGTACAGGAAGATATGGAAAAAAGATGATCCGCTGTGGCGACCCCTTAAGAGGAGCTGCCACATGAACAAGTACCAGAATTTTTAAATTGACGTTAATGCAAGTGTATGCCAAATAAAAAAAAAATATAAGATAGAAATACTTAACACTAGAATCCCTGAAGCCTGTGAAAAAAGTCGTAATGCCAGGCCACCTTAAATTCCTTCGCACCTCTCCATCACTGTCTTTTGTTTTGCAAATGTGTCACTCAGCACAAGCAGCCTGCTATCCCATCCCCCACCGACGCAGCTGAAGTTCTCCCAGCTCAAGTCTCTTTATCTGGGTGTGAGGTGCCTTGAGTTCTATAGGGTAAATAATGCTATTATAAATATCGTTATTTGGAATAAATATATTCCGTGTCTACAACGAACTGGGTAAATGTAGGATGATAGGAAATGAGAAGCAAGAAATGTTAAACACATAACTAAAACAAAAACGTTTTTCATGTAATGACAAAATGCTGATGTGAAATCTAACTAAAGTCCAAATATCAAATAAACACTTTCACAAAAGGTATAACAAAACAAATGTGCCTTTATTCAAGAATATAACTGAAGAAAAAAATTATTTAATTCACATGTTACTGTGAATATGTACAAATCGAAGCCCAAATATCAATTGCATGGCTGGTGTAGAGGTAAGAACGGCTGTCTCTAAATGAAGAGGTCTAGTGTTAAAGATCATTACAATGAATAGATTCACAGTGCCACATCTAATATAAAATATAGACAGGCATTGACTTGCATTTGCACCTGAAGAAAGGCATATGGTGGAGCAGGAAGCTGGAGGAATGGGTGGGGTAAGAGAACTAATGTAATGTATGTGTTTAACATTTTCAGTAATCGTGAGTGATTTGTTTGGGTTTCAAATATGCACTACAAGCATGTGAAGTCTCCCGGTTCCACTTTTTTCTTTGATCATATCACATTCCATGCATGGAAAACCAAATTTTGTAAAAGACTGTCAATGCATGGGTCATATGTACTCCATGCAACACACCACAAGCATCAGCGTTGGGAGCCTCGTGAACCCAACACCGTCAATAGTCATGACCGGGATGAGCCAGCAGATGAGAACACACAACGCACTGCAAGGGGTAGCTGCAAAAGTGAACTGTGCTTTTATTAAAACAAAATCCAAACAGTGTTCCAAAGTGCAGTTGCACCAAAATGTTCAATAAATAATCCAAAAACAAAGTATTGGTGGAGGTAAAAAAACAGCTCAATAAATAATCTATTAAAAATGAGGAGTTTAAAACCAGACATAGTCCATAAAAACAGTGATCCCCAAAGCTTCCCTTTACACCTAGAACCAATATCCTATCTGGACCTTGCAACAAATGTAGTCAACCTTCATATCAGGGCTCTGTTCCCTGTCGCCCTTCCCTTGGTGTGTGCAGGGCAACCCATCGAGCCCTACATGCATCTCCCATCGCTCACCTTTGGCCCTTGCGGGGAGATGCAGTCAATAGGGCTGCTCTTACTCCCAAAAAAAAAAAAAAAAAAAAATGCTCAGCAGGTACGTCCCTTTCACAACCTCTGGCTCCCACGGCCCACTCCCAATCACCTTAAATTCCTTCACACCTCTCCTGATCAGCGTCTTTTGGCACAAGCAGCCTGCTATTAAATGTGTCGTTTTTCACACGTTCTGCGCGGGTGTCTTTGTTGTCAAAGCGCCAGCGCCACATGGTAGTCTGATAGCGGTCACGGGACATTGCATCTTTGATTGCCTGTACAATAAACAGTTCTGAGCAGGCATCAACCACAGTTAAACTGGTACATATGATTTCTTAATAATCACCAATTCATCCATCTGTTTTTTTATATGTTAAAAATAAGACTACTGTTCAATATAAAAATGTAACAGCAATTTTTAATTGAAATTAAATGCATATTTAGTAGACATTAATCAAAGCATTACTCATATTTCCTTCAAGCATATTAATATTATTCTATAACGCAGAAACAACTAATTACTTTCTAATAAAAAGCAGTCTTAACGAGTACTTGCCTAGGTATATTGAATTATTTCAGTTTATTGAGCAGGTTTGTATAACAATTACACAGTGAAACACTAATCAGTCAATAGCACAAAGTTTTGTTTATCATTTTAATTTAAGCCATGATTACAATGCAAATTAGTCTAACACTTTGGTTCTGTCAAAAGTGCAGTCTTTACAATATGAAAAGAAAATGTAACAAAAGAAGAAAAAAAAAAAGCATCCATACATAAACAAGGGACCAGGGGCAGGAAACATTACTTTTAAAAGTAACTTAATTACATTACTTACAAAACAGTAACAAATATGGAATACAGTTACAGTGGAACCTCGGGTCACAAACGTCTCTGAACACGTACAAATCAGGTTACGACCAAAACGTTCGCCAAACTTTTGCATCTGCTCACGACCAGACACTCGGGTGACAAACAACCCAGTTTCCCTTCTGGTTCGTACGCGTTGATGACTTCTGCACATGTTCAGTCTTTCCCTGTGCATTCGCTGTGAACTCTTTGTGCTCTATTTCCTTTCCCTTCCGGTTCGTACTCACCGGTGATTTACGCACGTGTTCAGTCTCTCCCTGTACAGTATAGGGTGGTCCAGATCTAATTATGCAATTGTGATTATGCTACAACTTAAGTTTATTACACCTGAAAAATCCTGGACCATCATGAAGTGTGCGAACTGACGACATGAAGAATAGTCTTCACGCCGAACTGGAATCGTCCCCGCATAAATCAAAGACATCCAGACGATCTGGATATGCATAATTAGATCTGGATTGCATCGCGCAGAGGGACTTTGTGGTATAGCGGGTCCACAGCTGACGTCAAGAGGCCAGTTTTACATAAATAATCGCCGCGCTACAGCTGCCACGTTCTCTTCATAAATAGAAACACGCTGCGGCTAAAGGGAGGAAAAAGAAAAGAAAGACGGAGGTTGCGGAGTGAGGAAGTAAGCAGGAAGCAGTGTGGAAAGAACCGGTGCGAGCGAGCGAGCGCATGCTCGAAGGCAGGCAGGCAGGCAGCTGGACAGTGAGCCCAAGTAGTGGGGCAGAAGGAAGTGGCCATTCCAGCTGAGCGATCAAGGAGCTATAGTGACCAGAAGAAGGACAGCAGGCCGCGTAAGGCCAAGAAGGCAATGGGGGTCACCAGTTAAAGAATGCACTGGGCTTGTTTTTAAAGAGACTGCTTCCAGCATTGTTTTAACCTTGTTGTATTTAATGAAGACTTTTTAATATTGGATTTTAACCTCCACTTCACTTCTGTTTTTATGGGATTTATTGAAGGATTCTGAAAGCACTGCACTTTATTTAATTTGGACTTTGTTTTTGATTGTTGTTTTGTTGATTTTTAATAAAAGCACTTGACACTTTTTCACCATCCCCTTGCTCCATTGTAGTGCCTCACTGTCATGCTCATTGGTTACATTACCGATGGTGATGGGTTTACCAGAGCCTACGAAAAAACTCGTAGATCCGGCCCACCTTAAATCGCTTCTTAAATCCGTTCACACCTCTCCGCCAGCGTCTTTTGTCATCTAAATGTGCTGATAAAAGGTAAGCTGCCAGCAGCCGGCAATTCCATCCCCCCTCCGACTTAGAACGTGCACGAACTTTTCCCAGCTCATGCCTTGATTGATTATCTGGGAGTGAAGTGGAGTTTTAGAGTGGAAATAATAGATTGTTATTTGGAACACACGCATTTCATATGTGTATAGTTTCTACAGTAATCTGTGTAAACACATTGTTAAAACAGAAACCTTTTCATATTTTAGTAATAAATGTTACAAAATGTAGGCATAAACTATAGAATGTGTAAAGCCCGAGTTCCAAAGATCAAATAAACACTTTCACAAAAGCTTCAAGAACTATGCAACAGTTTCCGTGGCGTAGCACATTAAGATTTGCCTCTCAGAGCGCAGTAGCTTTGCTGTGCCTCACAGACACGAGTTCAATTCCCCGCTGGGGATGAAGTGTTACTTCTTTTTTTCTTTGTAACCTCAAACGGACATAAAATTTATAAATTAGTATGCACTGTCAGTTAATGAGATCGTTATATTTTCATGTGGGATGCTCCTTTTAAAATATTTTTTTAACAATTGAGACTGCAATTAACATGAACAACTGTCCTTATAACTTATTTTTTTCAAGATCCATAACACACAGACAGACAGAGCACTGCGTAATACAGAGACAGACAGGCAGAGATATACAAATAAACAGGGAAGGCACATGTACTGAAAGAAAAAAAAGATCAACATGTGCGTTGTTCCTGCTGCACTGAATAAGCTCACGTGCTCTAACATCACCCCTCCCCCCCCGATCTGACTCTCTAAGTAACAGCACAAGTACAGACACAAACCAAGTGCATGTGTGTACTGTATAATATTAACAAAAAGAGCAGCTTACTACTGAAAATGGCAAATATAGGAGTGAGTGGGGATCGAATTGGGAACTCTTGATTACACTTGGTTTGCGTATGCACATATGCTCAACCTCTTCCTTACTAGTTTTGCAGGGCCAGACGAGATTCTGAAATGAGAATACACATCTAGGGACAACCAGTTAAAAAAGGCTACACCCACTGGGCTTCTTCCCAAAACACCCGCCCCCAATTCCACCAGTCCATGTGTTTTAAATTACTGCCAGGGTGTCAGAGAGAGGGGAAAAGATGCTGCACAAAAGACTTGACACTGAGAGCAAACAAAAACCTAAAATTTGTGTTATCAATTCAGGAGCTCAGTAGCACAAGGAAGCTTGGGCTGAAACAACTAATCATAATAATTGATAATTAATAAAAACGACAGGAACGACCACTTTCCATTAATTAGTTGATTACATCATTAGGCTGGGTACATTGTGCCATGTAATTGCATCACTACTTCATTCAGTTGTGAGCGCATTTGAAAAAAGGTATACGGTAAACAAGTGCCAGTAAAAACAGTGCGATCTAAGAATTTAGGAGCTCTTTACTCTGAACGCAAAAAAAAAAAAAAAAAAGTTGCGAGTTGCAAAATATGTATATCTGATCTCGTATGGCACAAGGGCACAGCGGACATGCACAAAGAAACATATTAATTCAGGCTCTGTAGAGGAGGAAGATTCGCCGTCATCCCAGTAAGTTGAAGGTTACATTACTCTACTAAATTACAGTGCTGCATTACACGCTTGCAAACACGTGTAACATTACTGTGCGTGTGTGCTTACAAAAAATGGTTGCAAAGAAACACAGGTCCCTGTCTGAACAGAAAACTTTTCCAGTCTCATATTCAAAGGAGATCAAAAACTCCAGGACAGTACAGCAGTGAATCTCACAACACATCTGCCACAACTCAATGGCATAACGCTCATTCCGAGTCAAAAGATAGAAACATGGTGGAAAAGAGAAAGTTCCACAACTAGCTTACTATTGGACTTTAGTTGGCTGTTATACAATCTGGATGAAGATGTGATAATGTGCCAGTACTGCTGCAGCAAACCTGATATAGCTGGTAGAACAAATTCTGTGCATCACACAGTTTCAAATGTGATAATCTAACCACACACTCCCAACAGCAAATGACATAAAGAAGGCTGTGATTGTGTGTTGACTCTAAGCAAAGGTGCCAAAGAATCTGCAGTCGTAAAAGGTGTCAAGACACAAAAAAGACAAGTGATGATGCAAAAAGATATGAACTTTCAGTTAACATAAACTCAGCATATTGCTCAGCAAAGAAAGACCCACTTTTCACACAAATGAAACCACTTGTTTTGCTGGAAAAGGAAAACAACCTGGAAATTTACCCAACATATGACAACGATGTTCGTTGTGTTGAACTAATTTCAAACAATACACCAGACAAACAAAGAAACTAATAGAGTTATGATGGTGCAACAGATTCTTCTGTGGTGGAATATTGTGGTGGTCAGATATTTACATGAATCTTTGCCAGTAAACTCTCTCACAGAAACTGCAAAAAAAAAACAAACTTAAATTACATGTTTTACTTTAAGAATTGGTTTAGTGCGATTATATATACATAAGCCAAACTGCAAGTTTAGTTAATTTATTAAAAACTGTTGTGTTTTTAGGGAAATTTTGTGTCTGCTCATTGTACAACCAGAACCATAAGTACTAGTGTTTTACTTCTATTTAGTACTATTTAATTTTGAATGTATTATTAGGTAAATGTTATATAAAAACCTATATTTTGTTTAAAATATCTATAAGTAGTTTATTTTTAAAAAAACATTTCTGAAAATCTTACACAGACTATTTTATTTGGTCCAAGGGTCCATTTAATGCACTTCATCTGTTTAATTCCAAGTGAAAAAAAATGTATTAATTAATAAAATACTCGGCAGATTAATTGATTATCAAACTAATTATTAGTTGCAGCCCTAAAGGTAACTAAAGCTTAATTAGAGACACACACACAGACCACCTCGGCTCCACACAACTGAGAAGTACTTGTGTCTACTACGATATTTTTCAGTCACTTTAACTATTGCATCACTATATAACATAACAGCAAAGAGTTTTGATAAGCATTGTGGTCTATGGATATTTAACGTGTTAAAACTAAGCGGATATTTTGTCATGGCATGTGTGTATTTTCGATTACCCAGTACTGCTACATTTCTTTAGTTATTTGTTTAGACATCCTGTCAGGAAGTGGAGTCTGTGAAGATTTTTCCCGAATTTTACTGGTGTTGTTAGGCAGCTTTGTTGATTTGGGCATTTTGAGTACAAACTCTATCTTCTGGGGTTCATCATTATCAACTCTCTTAACAGCAATCCTTTTGATGGGGTATGACACACCGCTTACTTCAAAAGCACATTTTGTAGTTCATATTTTCACAAGCATAACTGCAAATTCTTTCAAACATACATCAACTCCTACACTAAAATCGTAAAGCTGAACTAGAGAGTACACAATAGCACCTGCAACAACATACTGGTCATCATTTACCAAAATGCCAATGTATAATCTGAAACTACAGAACGGGGTTTCCCTGGTATCAGGTTATGATTATTTTTCAAGCAGGTTAGGTTTATTTTTTAAAACATATAATGTGCTCTCTGCATACATGATACACATGTACATGTCCAGTAGGGTGTTTTTAGGAGACTTTTCAACTATAGACAAATCTTTCTGTCTGTCAGACCAGGTTAATGAGAGCAAATCTCATTTTTGCAGTTCAAAATCACCACCAAATTCACTCATGGTTGTCTCCAGATGTATATATTTTACGCATGACTTCGGCGAGACTAATTCCTTACTGCTAGAGCCAGGAAATGTTCACGGGTGTGCACTGCCACTATTTCATGAAAAAGTGAGTACATGCAGGTGAGAGGTTAGCTTGCCTGTATAAAGGAATTCATGCACAGGTGACAGGTGAATGGCTGACTAGGTCACTTATCAGCTGAAAGCAGGACAAGATTACAAAAGCATTACAAGACAAGTTAGGATACAGTTCAGGTAGTAACTAAGAGCACTACGGACATGAACACGGTTTGCTGGGAAAGATGGGCAGAAAGTAATTTGTAACCATGACATGTTACTACCATTAACAGACTTGGACACATTTCGTACTGCTTCATTAACAACATGTAAAGAACGGTCTTATTATCCAGATTAATTTAACACATTCAGAGGTTGCTTTAAAAACTTTCATTGCAGAAATTTAACATGTTAATCATGTGTATTAACTATAATTAATCAGCAGCTATAGTTAAATGATGTACCTTTGTACCTTGTACTATGTATGGCTATTAAAAAAGGGAATATGCTGTGGCCAAACTGAAATTAGAGAAACTGTAGAATGGCTATATTGTTATAAAATGGTGAGGCACCACAACCAACAATAAAATCATCAATAGGCAATGTTTAAGGAGAGTTTTGTATATTGCTCAACTTTAACATGTGACTGTACACCAATATTATAGTTAACGAAAACCAAAACTGAAACTATTATATTAAAAAAACATTTTCATAAACTGAAATAAAATAATTAACAAAACTGAAATGAAAAACTAAAATTAAACAAAACTATTAAAGTAGCTCGAAGGACTAACAAATAAAATAATTTACTAAAAATAATTTTAGTTTTTGAATTAATATTCTTGCGGTTTGTTTTTAACCCTTATAACCTTTAACTCTAAAACTGAAAATCATCCACCACCAGCCGCCCGCACATATTCATCCAGTGAACGGCGGCTAGTGAAGGAGGCCGGGTGTTCACACAGCATTTGCAGTGCCACAGCAAGCTGAATACGGGTGCGTGAAGTGTGCAGAATAGAAAGAGATTTATGTGCCGCCTCTCTTTGCGCTTGTTGTATATCAAGATGTAATTCAAACTCCTGAAATCAGAATGTGCTGGTCAACAAAAACTTTACCGTATGGACAGAAAAATCATGAGTGAGTAACGTTTCAGTTTATTTCTCTAGTGCCTGTTTTTTGTTGACAGTAGTTCACTTGCCACTTCACACACGAAGTATACGAAGTGCAGAGAAAGTATAATGATCATGAAAAAATTCGACTTCAAGATTTTGATGAATCTTGATGTTTTAGACCTCCCCGAATCTAAAAATACCGTTTTTTGGAATTATATGTGTGTGTGTGTATAAACACGATAAAAGCGCCTTGAGCATGGGAAAGACACTATATAAATATTTAACTCAAAAACACAACTAGATAGATGGATGAAATTTGGCATGTGGTTGTTACACCAGAATTGTATTAACTTTTGGACCAAATCCATCAACCGGAAGTGGTACTTTACCTGAACACGTACTCAATTTTTTTATTCATGTAGCTGCAGATGTCCCATTTATTCAACTTTACTTCTGTAATAATTGTTCAATATTAGTGCTGGGAGGTATACCGGTTCATACCGAAAACCGTTTTTTATTTTTGTTATGATATGGATTTTTCTCATATTGAAATACTGGTTTAAATAGCCTAAACAACGTTCAGAATGTGGCGCAGCGGGAAACTGTTTAAGGGGGGACCTTTTTCACTGCTAAACAAGCATGCAACGGAGTACATATGTTAGTGGAGGTATTGAGCGGTGAAAATGGACAGAGAACATTCAGAAACTGAAGCTGTAGCAGACAAAGTTGAACATGATGACACAAAGAACTTTTGCCGAAAAAAGGAGCTGTGTATGTTGTCTGGTGATACTTTGGTTTTAAAAGGTCGGATGTGAACCAAACCACTATTTACTGCAAATGCTGTCAAGCTAAAGTTGTCAACACGAGTAATATGCTGCACCACCTTAGCCGCAAACATGCTTTGGAGTACCATGAATGTATGGAACTAGGATTGGCACCCTCCACGTCCTCAGGTAAAACTGAAAAAGCTACAGGACACTCGAGTCAGATGTCATTTGTAGACGCGTTTGCTAAGGGTACTGCCTACAACAAAAAGAGCAAGCTGTGGATCAAGATAACCAACGCCATTACAATCCAGACAGCTAACATGTCAGTGAACAGAGATTGTTAACATTAACAAAGTGTAGTTGGTTTACAAAAAATATTTACTATTTATTCCTTTTCTAAGACATTGTTCAGTGCAATACAACTTTTGACAAGCACCTCTGGATATTTTACTAAGTCTAAATGCCTCTTTGGATGGTTGAAAATATGTTGTCAAAATTTTAGCTTAAGTGGTTTGCAAATATTGTTCAATAGAAAGGCTCTATATTTTGACTGCATCTGTCATGCAATGTGATTCCTTCTCTTCATTAGTGCCACTCCTTGAAAAGTATCACTTTATGGGGCCATGCAAACCTGTATTAACACTTGTGTGCACATTAAAATGTTTTTTTTGTACAATGTACAATGCTCATGACAGTGGAATAGGTTCTTCTTAGCCAGTCTTCTGCAGTAATTGCAGTGGAAACTGTGGTAAACATCCACTCATGCATGGGGAAAAAAAATACAGTTGAATACCGTGAAACCGGTATCATTTTTAAAAATACCGTGATATAGAATTTTGGTCATACCGCCCAGCACTATTCAATATATTATTAATTTGATTTGTTGTTTATGGTTCTTTAATGTATAGAATATAATCATTGTCTTGCGGTTTATTCCTCAAAATATCCATCCCATATCAGAGTGCATGAGAAAGTCTAGGGGAGACCACTCCCGATTTTTGAAAATAAAACGGCACTGATTAAGAGACTGACGGTCATCATACAAGATCAGTATATTGTTACTGACCAATCACTTTTGCTTTAAAAACGTCGTTTAACAACAAAGCGATACAAACCTTGTAAAATTCCTGAATTGGCAATGTTTCTACTGAACTACAGGTACGTAGTCTGCCAAGTGATGAAAATCTAAACATACTGCTTTTGTATTTATGCTATATTTATTACTTTATCTTTTTAGTTACTATTCACAGCTCAAAATACCTGTGATTGTGAAAATAATTCAGTCAACAGAATTGTATTTTAAAATATCTGTCCCAATTTTTTCAACGTTTCTCTCTCTCAAAATAGATAGTTGAAATATCATATTCTTTTTGTTAACATCAGCCATATCATACATATTGCATACCAGGGATTTTTCCTGCTTTGCATCCAAACCTGCTGGGGTAGGCTTCAGGTTTCCTGCAATCCTGCTCTGGATAAACAGGTTTAGATGTATATATTGTTCTTAATCTCAGATGCTGTCTGTCATTTTGTGCCTGTCAATAGATAGATAGATAGATAGATAGATACTTTATTAATCCCAATTCTTATTACCTGCTCTTATTCTGTTCATTACGGGTTTACGGTTCTTATGATGGGCTATTCAAGCCTCACTGCCCCGAACCATGACACTACATGCTTCTTTTTCTATGTTTCCCTCAATACAGCTAGGTGGGGTCTGCACACACATTCAAGCCTAAGAGCCTTGTTCTTCCTAAGCCCGTGATTTTCTTCATCACAACTGTCAGAACAGAGTAGAAGTTTTCTAATTTTTGATATCTTTTCAGGCCTGCAGGTGGCAAAATTCTGTCTATAAATTGTTTGTGCCCGAGATGGAATCAGAGCTCAATATGGCAGGTAGAAAATAACAAAGCCCAGTGTTTGAGATTTTTGAATGCAATGTTGAAGGCATTCATTACAAGCACATTGTCAGAGCAGGATATGTTGTGTGCTGTAGACATTTAGAGTAAAAAACCCTCATCTTAAAATTCACCTAAATTTCATTACAAATTGGCCCATTCTGGGCAATAAAAGGAAAAGAAAAAAGTGCCAACAGTCAGTGCAGATTTGTTTAGCACAAATGACATAGAAAATAGTTTACAAATTATAAAATTGTTCATATTCAGTACCTGGTTTTGATTATGTTTGTTTTTATCAGACAAAAACCAAACCATGTAGTGTAGTGAGCTTCTGCTAACATTAAACTCATATCCAAACCCGTTAAATGTACAGTTCTGTATCATTGCGACACAAAACTAAACTCCATAGTAGCTCTTTAACTGTACCATAATTACTAAACCTGAAACTATATTATATATATATATATATATATATATATATATATATATATATATATATATATATATATATATACATACAGTGGACCCTTGACTTACGAACTCAATTCGTTCGCGAGGGCTGGTTGTAACTCAAGTTGGTTGTAAGTCAAGACTATTTTTCCCATAAGAAATAATGGAAATACCCATAATGCGTTCCGAACCTCCCACTGCAACACTTACTTAACCTTTTCATAATAAAAAAAGGGTTGTATAATGTGCATAATTTACCAAAACACCAATAATTTTTCTAATGTACTAACCAAAAAGTAATAAAAAGTGCCTAGCCTACCAGAAACAACAATTTCATACTGTACTCACCATTTAATTTGACATCTTTGGGCTGCAGGAAGGGAGGAGGATGATAATGAAACTTTTTAAAGGCTTTCTTTAACTTGCGCTCAGGCATTTGCAATCATTGCAATAGCTTCTATTGCGTTAATTTTAATCTCCTCCTGCCTACAAGTTATTCTGACGAGAATTTTTCTCAGCATTTCCTTGCGATGATACAAGGAACTGTTTCTGAACTCTTCTGAGACCCCCCCTCCCCCTCAATGGGAACGACATGCTGAAGTGCGTCCTGAAGCGCGATTGCCGCGACTGTGGAAGCTTGCTTGTCCATTGCCGGGCAGGGATATCACATGCATATCACCCATCGATATCTTTTCTGTTTGCTTTAAGCCGGCTGTTGCCTTAGCAACAGGTAAACAGTCTTCCATACGGAGTTTGGACTTTGGCATGTCTTCTAGTTGGGGGAGGTCCCAAGAGAGTTTACAAACCTGACATTTTATTGAATGAGTGCCTCATTAATAGGAATGTTTCTGTTTGTTTACAATCGCGCAAGCGGATACACGTGACCGCATTCAGGTCGTAACGCAAGATGTTGGTCGTAAATCAAAATAAAAATTTTGGTCGTAAATCAAGTTGTTCGTATGTCAAGCCGGTCGTATATCAAGGGTCGACTGTATATGTGTATATATATATATATATATATATATATATATAAGAAATGTCTATGTAAAATAAAAACTAAATTAAAACTAAAAATACACGATGAAGGAAAACTAAAACTAAACTGAATTTCTAAGTAAGGTCAGAAAAAATATAGAAATAAAAACTAATATAAAAAGGCAAAACTATAACTACCTTGCTGTACAAGTGATTTACCAATCCAGCCACAATAACCTCATATTACGTAAGGCCAAACCCTTTCCAGAACAGTGTAGTTGGTACAGATTTTTATTCAATTTCTTAAACTTCTGTCCATTATTATTAACTGAATCTCTTGTTTAATTAGATGACATTTCACCAGCTCTGCAATTTACATAATTACCAATACTTAGCATTTTGCTTCTATCAACAAAAATTCTGAAACATCCATATTTCATGCTGCAGCTAAAGGTGACCCAATTCAGATTTTATTTTTCATTCATGTGACACAGATGTGATATTTTTTATGAAAGCAGGAAAAAAGCAAACTACTGTATATACAGTTGAGTGCCAACTTCCAAACTGGATTTTGATCACATACAATACAAAACTTGATATGGATATTAGAGTGATTTACATGAAAGCTCAGGTCAGAGTTGCCTGGTAATTTAACTCATTAGGGCCACTTAGCTTAACTCAAAGTAAATAAGTAAAATAAAAGTGAAATATTATCCTAAACATCCTTACCTGAAGTGTCAACAGAAACTTGCAGACCAGCAATGCTTGCCAATCCAATTAAAACAAAGGGTATTTGAGGTGGAGGCAATGATGAGTATATGATTCATATTGATGGTACATGTACCTTGTGAAAACTCTTAACATTTTCAATGGTCCCCAGGACATGCCAAAGGAAGGAGGCACCCTGATGTAGCCTCAATGTTAAGTCCTGCAGTGAGTTGGGAGTTGTATGTAGCAGAGTATAATTATGATATTATAGCAATAATGGAAACCCCATCTAAATAACAGATAAGAATGACTATAACATAGAGGGATACATATTTTTAGGAAGGGTACTAAGAACAGAAAAAGATATGGGGTTGCTGATTATGTCAAACAGAATTTTAACGCCAAGTTTAAATCTTAGTAAGGACATGTGGCTTAGCCTGGAAAGCATTAGGAAAAGAGGTCTCATTTTATGAGTGTGTTATTGACCACTCAACGCTGACAGTAATTGCAACACATATCTTTTTAGTAATATTAAGTTTACAGGGGGATATTATAGTCATGGGGGATTTAAATTATCTGAATATTAACTGCCATAACCTTGCAAATGGCGGAGCACAAGAGCAGGAGTTTTTAAGAAGTAATCAGTGACTGTTTTTTAACACAGCATGCTAAAGCACCAATGTGGAGTGAAGCCTGTCTGGATTTAATATTTTGTAATAATCAAGATAGAATTGAGGGTGTTGAGTTGATTGGATCAGTAGGGTCAAGTGACCATAATATAATACAAATCTCAGTATTTTTTAAGAGTGCAGATGCAAAAACTACAATTGTTAAGTTTAACTTCGGAAGGGCAAATTTTGAGAAGATGCGGCAAAGTCTAAGAAGGATAGACTGTAATAGGCTTTTTAAGTGTGGAGACAGTTGAGGAGCAGTGGAACAGGTTTAAAAATATTTTACATGTAATGCAAGACAAGTACATACCTAAATTTGGAATTAAAAGGTAATTTTAAAAAACTCTGCAGTGGGTTAATAAAGAGTTAAAGAAGCTGCAAAGTAAAAAACAGTTACAGTATATAAAGTGTATAAGACTAATAACTCTAAGGTGAACTGTAGGGAGTATGAGAACATGAGGGCAAACATTAAGTAGTATATTAGAGTGGCTAAAAGTCATCTGAAGAAGAATATAGCAGATAATGCAAAAGACGACCCTTAAAGATTCTTTTAGTATTTTAGTAGTAAAAGAACAGGCAAGGAGGAGGAGATGAAGTGCATCAGAAATAGTAAATGGGAATTAAAAGAAAAACAGCAAAATAGCAGACACTCTAAACTTGCATTTTTCTGAGGTCTTCACAAGTGAGGAAATGATAACCTCCCAGCTATAAATGAGATTACTAAGGAAGTTCTGAGTGATTTAGAAATTGTAGAGAGAGAGAGAGAGAGAGAGAGAGAGAGAGAAGTACTGCTTGGATTAAACAGGCTGAAATTAAATAAATCACCAGGACCAAATATTTACCGTCGAGTTTCTTAAGGAGGCTTGCGAGTACAGACATAAAACCTAGATACATATTTTTAAGAAGTCAATTTACACTGGGGAGATTCCAAAGGAGAGGAAAATTTCAATTATCATCCTGTTAAAAGGATGACTGGGAAGATCCAAGCAACTATAGGCCAGTAAGCTTAATGTGCAACACATGAAAATTAATAGAAGGATTATTAGGGATGAGATTGAGCAAAACATGGCAAGTACAGGAACAGTGAACATGACTGCAGAAGAGGGAGGTTATGTTTTACTAACATGCTGACATTCTATGAGGAAGCAACAAAAGGATATGATCAAAGTGGAGCTTATGATATTTATCTGGACTGTCAAAAAGCATTTGATAAGGTGCCACATGAGAGGTTGGACATCAAGCTAAAAGAAGAGGGAGTTCAGGGTGTTTGTAGATGGATACAGAATTTGCTCAGATGCAGAAAGCAGAGGGTTATGGTGCAAGGAACCTTATCACAATTGGCTGATGTTAAGAGTGGTGTTCTACAGGAGTCAGTGCTATGGCTGCTGGTATTTTTAACATATATACAGTGCATCCAGAAAGTATTCACAGCGCATCACTTTTTCCATATTTTGTAATGTTACAGCCTTATTCCAAAATGGATTAAATTCATTTTTTTCCTCAGAATTCTACACACAACACCCCAGGATGACAACGTGAAAAAAAGTTTACTTGAGGTTTTTGCAAATTTATTAAAAATAAAAAAACTGAGAAATCACATGTACATAAGTATTCACAGCCTTTGCTCAATACCTTGTCGATGCACCTTTGGCAGCAATTACAGCCTCAAGTCTTCTTGAATATGATGCCACAAGCTTGGCACACCTATCCTTGGCCAGTTTCGCCCATTCCTCTTTGCAGCACCTCTCAAGCTCCATCAGGTTGGATGGGAAGCGTTGGTGCACAGCCATTTTAAGATCTCTCCAGAGATGTTCAATTGGATTCAAGTCTGGGCTCTGGCTGGGCCACTCAAGGACATTCGCAGAGTTGTCCTGAAGCCACTGCTTTGATATCTTGGCTGTGTGCTTAGGGTCGTTGTCCTGCTAAAAGATGAACCATCGCCCCAGTCTGAGGTCAAGAGCGCTATGGAGCAGGTTTTCATCCAGGATGTCTCTGTACATTGCTGCAGTCATCTTTCCCTTTATCCTGACTAGTCTCCTAGTCCCTGCCGCTGAAAAACATCCCCACAGCATGATGCTGCCACCACCATGCTTCACTGTAGGGATGGTATTGGCCTGGTGATGAGCGGTGCCTGGTTTCCGCAAAACGTGACGCCTGGCATTCACACCAAAGAGTTCAATGTTTGTCTTATTATTAAATTCTTTGGTCTTTCTCATGGTCTGAGAGTCCTTCAGGTGTCTTTTGGCAAACTCCAGGCGGGCTGCCATGTGCCTTTTAATAAGGAGTGGCTTCCGTCTGGCCACTCTACCATACAGGCCTGATTGGTGGATTGCTGCAGAGATGGTTGTCCTTCTGGAAGGTTCTCCTCTCTCCACAGAGGACCTCTGGAGCTCTGACAGAGTGACCATTGGGTTCTTGGTCACCTCCCTGACTAAGACCTTTCTCCCCCGATCGCTCAGTTTAGATGGCCGGCCAGCTATAGGAAGAGTCCTGGTGGTTTCGAACTTCTTCCACTTACGGATAATGGAGGCCACTGTGCTCACTGGGACCTTCAAAGCAGCAAAAATGTTTCTGTAACCTTCCCCAGATTTGTGCCTCGAGACAATCCTGTCTCGGAGGTCTACAGACAATTCCTTTGACTTCATGCTTGGTTTGTTCTCTGACATGAACTGTCAACTGTGGGACCTTATATAGATAGGTGTGTGCCTTTCCAAATCATGTCCAATCAACTGAATTTACCACAGGTGGACTCCAATTAAGCTGCAGAAACATCTCAAAGATGATCAGGGGAAACAGCATGCACCGGAGCTCAATTTTGAGCTTCATGGCAAAGGGTGTGAATACTTATGTACATGTGCTTTCTCAATTTTTTTATTTTTAATTAATTTGCAAAAACCTCAAGTAAACTTTTTTCACGTTGTCATTATAGGGTGTTGTGTGTAGAATTCTGAGGAAAAAATAAATTTAATCCATTTTGGAATAAGGCTGTAACATAACAAAATGTGGAAAAAGTGATGCGCTGTGAATACTTTCTGGATGCACTGTAAACGATTTAGATGGAAGCATAAGTAACAAGCTGGTTAAGTTTGCAGATGATACCAAAATGGGTGGATTGGAAGATAATTTAGAATCTGTTCAATCTGAAGGACTTGGGCAGATCTGTGGCTGATGAAGTTTAATGTCAGAAAATGTTTTTACCGCCTATGTGTAATACTTTACAATAGGTTTAAATACACAATGGGAAGTCTGAAAAGCGATAGTACACCTTATGAGAAGGATTTAGGTGTCATAGTGGACTCCACACTACCAACTTCCAGACAGTATTCAGTAGCCATTAAGAAGGCAAACAGAATGTTTGGTTATATAGCACAATGTTAAGAGAAGATGTCCAAGAAGGTTATGCTCAACCTTTATTACAAACTGGTGAGGCCTCATCTGGAGTACTGTGTGCAGTTTTGGTCTCCAGGCTACAAAAAGAACATAGCAGCCCTAGAACAGGTCCAGAAAAGCATGACTAGACTGTTTCCTGGGATACAGGGGTTGAGTTATGAAGTAAGATTAAAAGAGCCAAGCCTTTTTAGACTAAGCAAAAGAAGATTAAGAGGTGACATGATTGAAGTATTTAAAATTATGAACGGAATTAGTTACAGTGGATTGAGACTTATTTTAAAATAAGTTCATTACGAACACAGGGACACAGTTGGAACCTTGTTAAGAGTAAATTTTGCACAAACCTTAGGAAGTTTATCTTTACACAAAGAATGATAGACACTTGGAATAAGCTACCAAGTAGTGTGGTAGACAGTAAGACTTTAGGGACTTTCAAAACTAGACAATGTTTTGGGGGATTTCTTTTTTTAGAAGAATCACAAAAATTTAGAAGAATAGGAATGGCCTGTTCTCGTCTAGATCCTAATGTATAAGGAGTACAATCAATCACATTCTCAACACTAATGAGGATGGACTATACTATGTCAATCAATTACACTGCCTATTCTTAAGCACACATTTCTAAGAGAAATGCATGCTGGTACAGTATGTCACTACATACTTTCTAAGAACTGTCAAACCAACGGTTTTCCCCCCAAGCCCTTTACATCTCACTCCCATTAATCCAGATTCCTCTCTCCTGTCCACATGTTCCTAAGAACAGAGATGGAAGAGAAAATTATTCTCAAATCAAAAGTTATGATCTTTTGTTTTTGATTCGTCTCCCTTGCCATCAAAGGCTAAAGAATTTGCAGGTGGCCTCCACTGAAAATATTTCAATGATCAGGGCATCACCCATTTTTTTAGCGTTTGTGGTGGGTCTATCAGTCAGACATATTCATTTTTATTAATTACTAGCTGATTACCCAGTGGCTTTGCTCACTGAGTGCAAGGGAAAAAAAATAAAATGTAATCTAAGTTATTAAACAGTAAAACATTAACATTTAAGAAGTAAAGATACATTGAGCACCACTGGAGTGGTTTCGGGTAAACTACATTTTAAAAGGCGCTATAACACAACAGGTAAGTAGTAGATCCCTTGTGAAAGGCGCTACACGACCGCTGTGGTATAGAAATTACATTTTCTATGTGATCGTCCAAATTTCTGCCTGACAACTTTGCACTACATGCCTGTGATTTACTTCTTAAAATAATTAATCACAAAAGCAACCTTGAATGTTGTGGGGTTTTAGTGACCCGAACTTACCTTAAGGGATAGTAAGTAGTCGTGCAGGGCAATTTACAAACAGAGTCCTGCTCCGATAGCGCCGATTACACTCATTCGCAAAGATTTCCACTCTCCCTGGAGCCGACAGAGGACTTGAAGTATCACGAACAGTGTGAGAAGAGAGGACGCTGCCCGAAACTGCGACGCTCTCGACTCGGCGGAACAGCCCTACATTCCGCACCTTCCAGCGTCCACTTTGTTCTCACGACCCCTCGCCGGTGAAGGCAGTCTCGTCTTCACATTGTTTACAGCTCAGCACAGTTAAAAAGTAGAAAGACGCAAAGCTGTTTTCCTCATCTCTTTTACTATTAAGTACTGCCAACTAAAAAAGAGTTACAATGTGGCAGTTTCCGCGACAGTCACGTGGACGAATAAATAAAACTTCTCTGTCAGAACGCACCTGCCAGTGGACAGCTCAGCGCTGTAGTCCAGAGAGGAAGGCTGGGAGAGGGCGACATGGGGCGCACTTCTATGGGATAGATTGGCATGTTTGTGTTTACTTCTTTTCAATATCAGTAAAATAACTCATACAAATAATAACAATTTGTAAAGACGATATAAAAATGGCGTCCACAAACGAAGTGATTAGTTCCTGTATTATAATATGTTCTGTGGTCATACGTAATTTCCATATCACGTGGTCATACGTAATTTCCGTTTCAAACACGAAAAGAATTTTATATATGTGCATGCATGACACATTCAAGACTGACATCAGTTCAGACAGTTGAGTTAGTTTCAGCTGCAATTTGAACACAGGCCATTGTTTTCAGAGTTTTAAGAATTAATCTACATTGGTTTATCCTGAATGTAACATTCTTTATATTGTTTAAACTATTGTTTCTTTGTTTATAATTATATAGCATACAGCTAATCAGGTAACCTATGAATCTATGTGCTTTCTGTTTTCACAAGTAGTTGCCTTTCTGAAATATTTAGTATTAAAGGAAGAGAGAAAATAAATTTCCAGTTAAGTTCACAAAACTTTCTGTGCCACCATTCTCTATATGATCATGGCACTGTGCTGCCAAGAATGATGCCAAAAGAAGGTGAGTGCCTTGTCTGGCCACTACACCCACTGCATCAAATCGACTGAAACGAAGCCTGGAAACAATGAGGAAAGACCCGAGGATGTTTATGTTAGGTAGAATGCCCAGTGGGGGCTGAGCAATCTTTTTGGTCTTGGAACCCCAGCAAATTATTTTTGTTGCCCCCAACTTACCTAGACATTTTTTTTCCTCTCTGTCCTCCCAGCCACCTGACCTTATTACTCGACTCAACTTTTGAGACTTAAAATATATATAATGACAGGTTTTCCACTATTATATATGCTCATATTGAATTTTTTTGTTGTTCTGTATAATTCATATGCAATTTCATTTTTCTTTTCTTGTAACTATTTCTTTGACAATGTTTGCAACACTTTGAGCTACATCCTGTGTAAATACGTGCTACAGAAATACTGTAATTGTTGTTAGTGTTTTTTTCTTAAAAATGCACACACAAAAATGATTAAACAGCATGATCCATTAATAGAAAGGACTGGCTCCTAATTAATGCTCTGGTCAAAAACAAAACCTGAACACCCTAGCACTATAAACTTCCAGCAACAATCTTAATATTCTTCTGCATGTGAGAATAGAGCTGCAATACATTTTAGAGCAGCGAATAACTTGTCTAGGGCCTACTTTTTTTCCCTTTACAGACCACTATTTTTGGAAAAATGTTGGTTACATAATAAGTTACAACATGTTTATAAAAAAGTTTTCCACTACACAAAGACAGCAACCAGAATCGGATCAGAAGCCTGATTTCAAGGCAAGCTTGTTTTGCCTGTCAAGCTTACCATATGCACATTAAGATTATTTATATCACTTAGAAAGTTTACCATTTCTCAACACTTCTTTTTTCATAAACAAAGAGATCGAAATTTACCGTAATGGTGTTACCTTAATGTAACTATCTAAAAATACATTGCAAGCGACTGGTATGCCATCCAAGGTTTGTTTCTGCCTTGTACCTAATATTGCACGGGATCAGCCTGGGCCCCTGTTGTCAAATGAATTAATGAATCAAACTCTGGAAAAGTACAGAACCAGTGACCACAGGCTGACACTAGAAAAAAAAGTAACAAAAACATACTTTGTACTCCACTTGAAGCATACTGTTACGTCCAAGTTTACTGCCCCAGCCCTCAAGGTCTGCAGAAAAGGATATACTCTTAATGACCAAGCGTATTTAACAGCAAGATGACAGCGGGAGACAAGTGGCATTCAGTGTGCCCTTTCTTAAATACTAGGTGGAAACTGTCAAAGTTATTAACACGGCGATTGATTCTCTACTGATCGCCAGGTGCTCGACGTTACATTGAAGTTTAACGACAATCGGCTACAAGGTGGAATAAAGTAAATATAATTATGTTCTAGCAAGCAAAAATAAAACAGAAATACGGCACATGCGTTACATCGACACTCATGACGTCAAGCGGGCGAGTGCAAAGGGAAGCACAGATCACCTAACTGTCAAGGGGGGGTGGTTCTGCTATGCCGATGTCACTCTACCGGCATGACAAATATAGCCCTCCTCTACCTGGCAACATGGATTTTGGCGACACAACAATACATTGATACTGCAACTTAAACATGCAGAGCAAAGTTATAAACAAACGCAAGCTCTTCATACAAAAAGCATTCAAGGTCTTGACACGGCCTAGTCAAATCTGCGATCTACAGCTAAAGGGTTGCTCGCAAAAGAGAGATGTTCTAAACGAGCGTTACAATAACGTAAATAAAAATTAATATATACTCAAAAGGCGCGTCAGACAACAAATACATTACAAGAAGTTTTTTTTAATCCCACTAATAAACTACACATACCAACGCCTCATAACTTTCCATGCATTATTATGTGCAGAAAAAACTTCATTTTTGTTTTTAAATTAAGACCGATGAAGTCCTCTCCCCGGTTGCTGAAGATGCAATACATATCCAATTTTGACAGGTTAACTTTTTTTTTTTGTTAACCTGAATCGCTATGAACATCCCCATTTCATATACGCTGCCGCTTCAAGACGCTGTCACTCTTGCATTTTCTATCCTTTCGCTGTACACCTACACTTAAAGATTTCTAACAGTACCCAAATATAAATTTATGCCGTGATGAAATGTACCCACCTTTTTATGGTTCTCTTTTAAACCATGTCTTAATACCTTTCTTCTGCAGGTCCTTCTCCTCCGTCTTGCGGAGTGATTTTTCCGTAAAGGCCACGCACGACCACCGTTTAATCAAAAATAAAAAAGAAGGAAAAAAAGATCCAGTTTCTCCATATACCCTCCAAATTAAAACGCCTCTGGGATTAAAAAAGCAAATTCTCTCTTCTCCGGACGCTGTCAATTTCCCCCAAAATCAACAGCGCCTCTTCAGTAACTACTAAACACAAACTTATGCGATCAAACGCTGGCTCCAGAAAGGAAAAAAAAAAACGTACATTGTTATATTACCAGATGAAATGAGTGACGTCGGTAATAGGTTTCCATTTGTATTTGTATATTCCCCACAGAAGCTCTTCTGTTAAAAAACTCGCCGACCCATTCGTGATAAATCGCGTTTTCTTGGGCAAGGTTTTTCCGTAAATTTCACAAAATGGCGCGCGTTCCAAACCTGCGCAGCGAACCGGCCCGGCGGACCATACACAGAGAGAGAGAGCGAGCAAGGGAGGGGGTGAGTGAGTGAGAGAGAGAGAGAGAGAGAGAGAGCTAGAGAGAGAGGGGAGGGGGGCACAGAACGAGAGAGGTAGACCAAGGCTGACGGAATACCAACCGCTCCGCTCGGTGCTACCCAACTACAAAAAATGAAATAGTTATCTTCTCAAGCATACCTTTCCACGCTTGCCAAAATGTATCCCAACTATGCATTACTGAAGCATCATACGGGCACACATTGCTGTTTGTATAACGCAAATTAATTATTCCGGCGGGAAGGAAAACGATTTAAAAATTAAGCCGAATAACAAAATGGCGGCTGGCGAAGAACGTTGCTATGGCGACTGTCAATCAAAAACTAATTAGTTCCCGGATGAAAAGCCGCGTCGTTAGAAGATAGGCTGGGGAGTTTCCGTTTCCATGGAGACTGTCGGTCAAGTTAGTCGTAGTTGCTTTAGGAGGAGCTGAAATCGCGTCATTCAAAAGCAACGCCATCTTGGCTCTGAAGCGGAGTTGTTGCGTAATACTGCTTAGGATAGATTTTTAAATGCTGGGCATGTTAGCCTAAATTTTTTTTAGCAGTGAGGTATTCGTTTAACTTCTCACCCGATTGTAAGTTTTGTACGACATCATCGCTTATATAAGTTGAGAGGTCTTATATTTTTCTGGATACTATTCAATACTTCTAAGAGCAGTTAGAATCTGTGGCCATGCGCCTAAATTCCATTTAACTTCAATCAAGAAGTGTGGCCTGGTACCAGATTGTTTTATTTAAAAAGAGGCAGAATTAAATTTGGAAATACTGTAAGCCATAGTATTCTTCTATTCCAGTAATATCTTTAGGGTAATGCAATAGAAGTATGCTGGTTCTTTTAACTGTTTATACAGGCAAGGGCCCTGATGGTGATTAGGCGTTACTATAAATTCGAAATAATAGTTTATCCGCACAAATTAGCTGCTGCTCACGATAAATACGGCACACTGTTCACATTTTAAGGCCACAAAACAGATTGTTAATTTGACATTATTACGTCGTCATGATTTTAATTTTCTACAATTATAATTTTCCTGATGTTTAATTTGGTTTCTTCTAACATAATTTGCATTGTCCTTAAGGACATTTTAAATAACGTGTGAAATGTAGTTGACGTCAGTAAGATAAAGATATGTATCGTTATCAATAAATGAGATCAGTCAGCATAGTACGTAATTCACTTTGAAAATCCTTTTACATTATTAACTAGGATTTTATCTGTTCTCTGCATGGGAAAAGCCTCCTGGTAATCCATTGGGACAATCATATTAGAATTTGGAACAGTTCCAGTTGGATTGTCCAAGGTAAAATTTTAAGTGTTTCAAAAGGAAATGTTAATATATTCCAAATTATTCTGTAGGGAATAAAAGGTGTTAATATAGCACTGTTCAATGGTGACAACTTTCCCACTGCACTACAAATACAAAGCTGTAGGACAATGGCATAACTGCATATATTGTAGCGTAGATTAGAAAAAAGGTGTTATTTTCACAGGAGAAAATTGCAGTTGAAAAAGAAAAAAATGTGCAATTTAAATCATTCAGAAGTAAATTTTTTATGGACCAAGTATACTTGAAATCACTGCTCATTTTATAATGTACAGCTAGGTCCATAAATATTTGGACAGAGATAACTTTTTTCTAATTTTGGTTCTGTACATTACCACAATGAATTTTAAATGAAACAACCCAGATGTAGTTGAAGTGCAGACTTTCAGCTCTAATTCAGTGGGATGAACAAAATGATTGCATAAAAATGTGAGGCAACTAAAGCATTTTTTTAACACAATCCCTTCATTTCAGGGGCTCAAAAGTAATTGGACAAATTAAATAACTGGACATAAAATGTTCATTTCTAATACTTGGTTGAAAACCCTTTGCTGGCAATGACAGCCTGAAGTCTTGAACTCATGGACATCACCAGATGCTGGCTTTCCTCCTTTTTAATGCTCTGCCAGGCCTTTACTGCAGCGGCTTTCAGTTGCTGTCTGTTTGTGGGCCTTTCTGTCCGAAGTTTAGTCTTCAACAAGTGAAATGTATGCTCAATTGGGTTAAGATCAGGTGACTGACTTGGCCATTCAAGAATTTTCCACTTCTTTGCTTTAAGAAACTCCTGGGTTGCTTTGGCTGTATGTTTTGGGTCATTGTCCATCTGTATCATGAAACACCGCCCAATCAATTTGACTGCATTTAGCTGGATTTGAGCAGACAGTATGTTTCTGAACACCTCAGAATTCATTCAGCTGCTTCTGTCCTGTGTCACATCATCAATAAACACTAGTGTCCCAGTGCCACTGGTAGCCATGCACGCCCAAGCCATCACACTGCTTCCACCGTGTTTTATAGATGATGTGGTATGCTTTGGATAATGAGCTGTTCCACGCCTTCTCCATACTTTTTTCTTGCCATCATTCTGGTAGAGGCTGATCTTGGTTTCATCTGTCCAAAGAATGTTTTTCCAGAACTGTGCTGGCTTTTTTAGATGTTCTTTAGCAAAGTCCAATCTAGCCTTTCTATTCTTGAGGCTTATGAGTGGCTTGCACCTTGCAGTGCACCCTCTGTATTTACTTTCATGCAGTCTTCTCTTTATGGTAGACTTGGATATCGATACACCTACCCCCTGGAGAGTGTTGTTCACTTGGTTGGCTGTTGTGAAGGGGTTTCTCTTCACCATGGAAATGATTCTGAGATCATCCACCACTGTTGTCTTCCGTGGACGTCCAGGTCTTTTTGCGTTGCTGAGTTCACCAGTGCTTGCTTTCTTTCTCAGGATGTACCAAACTGTAGATTTTGCCACTTGTAATATTGTACCAATTTCTCAGATGGGTTTTTTCTGTTTTCTCAGCTTAAGGATGTCTTCTTTCACCTGCATGGAGAGCTCCTTTGACCGCATATTGTCTGTTCACAGCAAAATCTTCCACATGCAAGCACCACACCTCAAATCAACTCCAGGCCTTTTATCTGCTTAATTGATAATGACATAACGACGGACTTGCCCACACCTGCCCATGAAATAGCATTTGAGTCAATTGTCCAATTACTTTTGAGCCCCTGAAATGAAGGGATTGTGTTAAAAAAATGCTTTAGTTGCCTCACATTTTTATGCAATTGTTTTGTTCACCCCACTGAATTAAAGCTGAAAGTCTGCACTTCAACTACATCTGAGTTGTTTCATTTAAAATTCATTGTGGTAATGTACAGAACCAAAATTAGAAAAAAGTTGTCTCTGTCCAAATATTTATGGACCTAACTGTAATTGTTAATTCATTTTAATGTATCAGAATATCAGCATAGCATAAACAAAAGTATTGTCTGTTTCCTTTTTGACGTGGGACATATAGAATGTAGCAATTTTGCATGTTTTTGTGCATTTGTACCCCAAATACAACAGAACTGAGAAAGAAGAATGTACAATACATTTTTAAACAAGATATGATTCTCTTAAAGAAAAACTGTGTTGTATTAGTTTATTGCTAAAATCACAAGTTTATGTAGTGAAAGCCATGAGGTGGTCACATAATATTTTTTCTTGTAAATTGTGATATATATACACACTGGCAACTTTCTTAGGTGCACATTGCTAGTACTAGGTTGCTCCCCATTTTGCCTTCAGAAGTGCTGTAATTCTTCCTGGCATAGATTCAAAAATGTGCTGGAAAAAATCCTCAGAGATTTTGGTCCATATTGAAATGATAGCTTCACGCAGTTGCTGCACATCCATGATACAAATCTCACATTCCACCACATCCCAAAGGTTCTCTATTGGATTGAGAACAGGGGCCTCATGTATAAATTGTGTGTACACACAAACATGTTACGTATGCCCATTTCCACGCTCACGTCAAGATGTATAAAAACTAAACTTGTCATAACGCTATGCACATTTTCATGGCAGCCTCAGATCATGGGTTCGCACTTTTCTGCTCGGTTTGGCAAAATGGCGGCACCCAGTGTCAAAGCCATGGTACTATTTCTGCGTGGTTTCCCTTATATGTAAGCATATTTAAATATATATCGCGGATTTCTGAGGACAATGGGTCTTTTAATTTCTGGTACATGCTTCCTCAGTTGGTTTGCCCAGTTGATTTCATACAAGGGACGCTATTGGCAGATGGCTGAGAAGAAACCCAACTTACTTTCTCTCTCTCTCTTGCGCTGACTTTCTTTGATCCTGACGTAGGGGGTGTGAGCAGGGGGGCTGTTCGCACACCTAGACGATACGGACGCTCGTCTAAAAATGCTGAAAGATTATCTTCACGTTGCTACCTTCTGTGTGCAGCTGCTTCCTTAAGCGACATGCTGCACGGTGCTTCGCATACTTAAAAGCTCAAAGGGCACGTATTGATTTTTGACTTTGTTTTTCTCTGTCTCTCTCTCTCTCTCTCCCTGCTCCTGACGGAGGGGGTGTGAGCTGCCGCCTTCAACAGCTTTGTACCGGCGGTGCTTCGCATACTTAAAAGCCAAACAGCCCTATTGATTTGTTTGGTTTCCTCTCTGTTTCCTTTGAAGAGGAAGATATGTTTGCATTCTTTTAATTGTGAGACAGAACTGTCATCTCTGTCTTGTCATGGAGCACAGTTTAAACTTTTGAAAAAGAGACAAATGTTTGTTTGCAGTGTTTGAATAACGTTCCTGTCTCTCTACAACCTCCTGTGTTTCTGCGCAAATCTGTGACCCAAGCATGACAATATAAAAATAACCATATAAACATATGGTTTCTACTTCGCGGATTTTCTTATTTCGCGGGTGGCTCTGGAACGCAACCCCCGCGATGGAGGAGGGATTACTGTATTTTTTTAGATTTGCATTCATGACTAGGGCTTTATCAATTACAGGTAAAATTCTGTTACAACAAACTGTAATGAAAATTTCGTTGTAATGAGATTCTGTATTTGTTGCTATAGTGCTTTTTTTAACTTGTGTCCAAGCGTATGCAATCATTTCAATAGCTTCTTTCGCATTAATTTTAACCTTCTCCTGTCTACAAGTTATGCTGACGAGAATTTTTCTCAGCATTTCCTTGTGATAATACACTTTCAAGGTGTGAATGATGCTCAAACCCAATGGCTGAAGCACTGCTGTGCAATTGGGTGGGAGGAATTCAATGCGAAGATTATCTAAATGTGGAAGCATGTAGTGGGCAGCACAGTTATCAATCAGAAGCCGAATCATCCTTTTGTTCTTCTTCATATTGTGAGGTTTCTGAACTCTTTTGGGATCCCCCCCACCCAACGGGAACGTCACGCTGAAGTGCGTCCTGAAGCGTGATTGCCGCGTCTGTGTAAGATTGTTTGTCCGTTGCCAGGGCAGGGCAACAGCAGGCTCACAGCGCTGCAGTGAAGCACCACAGAAGTGAATCCTAAAAAATCGGGGTTGCGCTATAAGTCCCTGTCTTATACCCCAAAACACGAGGCTGAGTATCAGTACTTTAGTAAAACCAGCTTTTATTCAGCTTGAAACAGGAACAGCACAGTTATTTATTGTAGCAGGATCTGCCACTCTCCTATAAACAGACACAGCAGTCAGGCAGGATTGTGACCAGGTTAGCGGTCAAGTAATCCTTTCCCCTGCATTGACAATGTTCCTTGCATCACCCATCGAGATCTTTTCTGTTTGCTTCGGTGATGAGCCGCAGCAGAGCTGTGAGCCTGCTGTTGCCCCGGCAACAGATAAACAGTCTTCCACAGAAGCAGTGATCGCACTTCGGGACGCTCTTTGGCTTGTTGTCCAGTTGTGGGTTGTCCCAAGAGAGTTTAGAAACCTCATGTTTTCTTGAATGAGTGCAACATTAATAGGAATGTTTCTTGAACGAGCATCACTGAACCACATAAAAACTGCTTTTTTGGCATCTTCAGATGCAGGTGTTTGCATACATTTGCAACCTGAGATTTTTCTTCTTTTTTGCTCGGTCTTTCAAGAAAGTTGACAGTGTCGATGGTGAAATTCCGAATTCACTGGCAACGTCTTTTTTCTTTTTGCTGCAATTGAGAGCTACAAAAATTTAAAGCATTTTTTTTTTTTCTAATATGAACTGTTACCGTTTTTTCGTGTCTGCCATTTCTATAGGAGGGTGACATTCCAATGGATGTTTTTCAAATGTTGACAAGCAATAAGCAAAAGGTATTACTGAAAACCACCAAAAACAAAAACAGCAAAAAAAAAACAAACAGTATGGGGAAAGTTCGAAGAAAGAAATTTTTTTTTACAATGTTTCTGTTTGGGGATCGTTGTGCACAACTGAGCTGCGACCACAGATCTAACTGCTCTGTGGATGATTTATTCAAGCATTTCAAGGTCACTTCGTTGTAATGAAAGTATCTGCTGAATGTACTTCATAGTAACGAGATTTCTATAGACTCGTGTCATATGGGGAAACTGTCGGGACCATAAAAATACTTCGCTGTAATGAAAATTTTGTTGTAAAGGTATTCGTTGTAACAGAATGTTACTTGTACACTGATATTAATTTCACATTATTTACAAATTTAAGACACTTGATTGTAATCAGTCTGTAATAATACAACAGTGAATGAAAGGGCCAAACTATTCCAGCTACCATGGCTGCTTTAGCATGGTTAGAAGACATTGCAAATGGAAGAATTGGAAGAGAGTGCATATTTTGAGATTATACTGATTTCTTGTCTCATGATGTTGACTGGCTTCTAAGTCGATTTTGATTTCCAAGAGCTATCCTCTTGTAGCTCTGTGTTGGACTGGGGCCAGCTTTACAAAGGCAGACTTTGAGAAATTGTGCTCTACCTGTTCCTTTGCAAGTTCTGCCCACCCTCGGGTTTTTAGCCACAGAAGCTTTTCAACATGAACTGGCTGACCGATCGGGTGTATCTCAGTCATCACTGAGCCGCGCCATGCCAGCTGTTTGCGATGGTATTATCCACTTCTCTTCCAGATATATAAAATTTCCTTAGACTTTGGTTGAGCAGGCAACCATAAAAGTGCAATTCACAGCAATTTCCAGTTTTCCAAATGTAATCAGAGCGGTTGACTACACGCACATTGCTATGAAGGCGCCTTCAGAGAATGAGTTTCCTCATGTAAATAGAAAGCATTTCCATTCTATTAATGTGCAAGTTATCTGTGATGCGAAAATGTGTCTCATTAATGTTGTGACGAGATAGCCTGGTTCAACTCATGATTCATTCATTCTGAGAAACAGTAGTGTTGGGAACAAACTTGAAACTGGTGTTGTGTGTGATGGCTGGCATCTCAACAAGATAAGACATTTAATATTAGCTCTTTGGTCAAAATAGTAAGTTATCTGTATGAGGTAACCATATAACATGATTTCTTAGGTGACAGCATGTACCCGCTGAAGACGTGGCTTTTTTTCCCCACTCACCAACCCACTGACTGAGCAAGAGCAACATAATAATGACTTCCACTCTTGAGCTCAGGCAGTGGTAGAACGTACTGTAGGGCAGTTTAAGGGCTGTTGGTACTGCCAGGATAAGACTGGTGGAATGGTGCTCTAAAGTCCACAGAAAGTGTACCGCATTGTGCAAACATGTGGCACATAGTCGTGGCTTGCCTGTACCTGAAGAGATAAGGTATGATGACCCTGACTAATAAAATGATCAGCCAAATCAGACAGCCTTACAACTTCGTAATTAGCAGAATGTAAAACTGGGTAATCAGATGCAGCATTTATTTTTTAACCAATTCATTTAATTAGTGGTTAATATCACATACTACAGTCCTTATATTCCTTAGTTGATTAGCCACATCTCTTACAGCATCCACTATTTCATTTTGTGACTCCAGAGAAGCGTCCATCAGCACACAGCCAGTTGATTAGCCACATCTCTTACAGCATCCACTATTTCATTTTGTGACTCCAGAGAAGCGTCCATCAGCACACAGCCAGGTGGTTGTCCTCCGGTTTCCAAAGCAGAGGTGTGTGAACACCCAGTGCCCGAAGATGTATTCAGCACAGCAGCACCATCATCACCTGAAGTTGCATCCCCAGCACAGGGGACAACTTTTGTAATATTGTCTGAAACAGAGTAAACAATAATTTATACCGCATCTGCTACTTGCTTGTTTGTCCTATTAAATATGCAAATTATTTAAACAAGTAAGGATAATGTTAAGTGAAAAAAAATTTAAACTCACCATAGGCTCGTGCATGTGCGTGAAAATTCATGTTGAACTCATTGTCATGTTCAAGAAACAAGTTTGAGATGATTTGAGGTTTGTGACATGGCACATTATCCTGCTGGAAGTAACCATCAGAAGATGGGTGCACTCTGGTCATAAAGGGATGGACATGGTCAGTAATAACACTCAGGTAGGCTGTGGCATGTACAGTTAACAATGTTCAGTTGGTACTAAAGGGCCTAAAGTGTGGCAAGAAAATATCCCCCACACCATAACACCACCACTACCTGCCTGAACCATTGATACCAGGCAGGACAGATCCATGCTTTTATGTTACTGATGCCAAATTCTGACTCTGCCATCCAAATATCACATCAGAAATTGAGACTCATCAGATCAAGCAAAATTTTTACAGTCTGCTGTTGACCATTTCTGGTGAGCACATGTAAATTGTAGGGTGAGTTGCCTGTTCTTAACTGACAGGAGTGGCACCTGGTGTGATCTCCTGCTGCTGCTCCTCCCATCTACTTGTATGTTCAGAGATTCTCTTTTACATGGTTGTAATGACTGGTTATTTGAGTTACTGTTGCCTTTCTATCAGCTTGAACCAGTCTGGCCAATCTCCTCTGACCTCTGGCATCAGCACGGCATTTTTGCCTACAGAACTGCAGCTCACTGGATATTTTCCCTTTTTTTGGACCATTCTCTGTAAATCCTAGAGATGTCTGTTTGTGAAAATCCCAGTAGATTAGCTGTTTCTAAAATACTGACTAGCCTGTCTGGAACCAACAACCATGCCACATTCAAAGTCACTTGAATCACCTTTCTTCCCCATTCTGAAGCTCAGTTTGAACTTCAGCTGGTCATAATGGCAATGTCTACATGCCTAAATGCATTGAGTTACTGCCATGTGATTGGCTGATTAGATATATGCATAGCAGTTGAACAGTTGTACCTAATAAACTGGCCAGTGAATGTATGTATGTGTATATATCCATCCATCCATCCATCCATCCTCTTCCACTTATCCGAGATCGGGTTGTGGGGGCAGCAGCTTGAGCAGGGATGCCCAGACTTCCCTCTCCCCAGCCACTTCTACTAGCTCTTCCGGGGGAATCCTGAGGCGTTCCCAGGCCAGCCAAGAGACATAGTCCCTCCAGCGTGTCCTGGGTCTTCCCCAGGGCCTCCTCCCGGTTAGATGTGCTCAGAACATCTCACCAGGGAGGTGTCCAGGAGGCATCCTGATCACATGCCCGAGCCACCTCATCTGACTCCTCTCGATGCGGAGGAGCAGTGGTTCTACTCTGAGCTCCTCCCAGATGACTGAGCTTCTCACCCTATCACACCCTGCAGAGGAAACTCATTTCAGCCGCTTGTATTCGCGATCTCGTTCTTTCGGTCAATACCCACAGCTCATAACCATAGTTGAGGGTAGGAACGTAGATCGATCGATAAATTGAGAGCTTTGCCTTACGGCTCAGATCCTTTATCACCACAACAGACCGATGCAGAGCCCGCATCACTGCGGACGCCGCACCGATCTGCCTGTCAATCTCCCACACCATTCTTCCCTCACTCGTAAACAAGACCCCAAGATACTTGAACTCCTCCACTTGGGGCAGGATCTCGCTCCCAACCCTGAGAGGGCACTCCACCCTTTTCCAGCTGAGGACCATGGTCTCCGATTTGGAGGTGCTGATTTCCATCCCAGCCGCTTCACACTCGGTTCCAAACCGATCCAGAGAGAGAGCTGAAGATCACGGCCTGATGAAGCAAACGAGACAACATCATCTGCAAAAAGCAGTGACCCAATCCTGAGCCCACCAAACCGGACCCCCTTAACGCCCTGGCAGCGCCTAGAAATTCTATCCATAAAAGTTATGAACAGAATCGGTGACAAAGGGCAGCCCTGGCAGAGTCCAGCTCTCACTTGAAACAGGTTTGACTTACTGCCGGCAATGCAGACCAAGCTCTGACACCGGTTGTACAGGGACCGAACAGCCCTTATCAGGGGGTCCGGTACCCCATATTGCCCGAGCACCCCCCCACAGGACTCCCCGAGGGACACGGTCAAATGCCTTTTCCAAGTCCACAAAACACATGTAGACTGGTTGGGCAAACTCCCATGCGCCCTCTAGGACCCTGCCAAGGGTGTAGAGCTGGTCCACTGTTCCGCGACTAGGATGAAAACCACACTGTTCCTCCTGAATCCGAGGTTCGACTATCCGACGGACCCTCCTCTCCAGGACCCCCGAATAGACTTTTCCAGGAAGGCTGAGGAGTGTGATCCCACTGTAGTTGGAGCACACCCTCTGGTCCCCTTTCTTAAAGAGGGGGACCACCACCCCAGTCTGCCAGTCCAGAGGCACTGTCCCTGATGTCCATGCGATGTTGCAGAAGCGTGTCAACCAAGACAGTCCTACAATATCCAGAGCCTTGAGGAACTCCGGGTGTATCTCATCCACCCCCGAGGCCCTGCCACCAAGGAGTTTTTTGACCACCTCGGTGACCTCAGTCCCAGAGATGGGAGAGCCCACCTCCGAGTCCCCAGGCTCTGCTTCTTCATTGGAAGGCATGTTAGTGGGATTGAGGAGGTCTTTGAAGTACTTCCCCCACCGACCCACAATGTCCCAAGTTGAGGTCAGCAGCGCACTATCCCCACTATATACAGTGTTGACACTGCACTGCTTCCCCCTCCTGAGATTCCAGATGGTGGACCAGAATCTCGTTCTCCATGACCTCCCCAAACTCCTCCCACTCCCGAGTTTTTGCTTCAGCAACAACCAAAGCCGAATTCCGCGTGGCCTGCCGGAACCTATTAGCTGCCTCCGGAGTTCCACAGGACAAAAAGGTCCTGTAGGACTCCTTCTTCAGCTTGACAGCATCCCTCAATGCCAGTGTCCACCAACGGTTTTGAATATTGCTGCCATGACAGGCACCGACCACCTTACAGCCACAGCTCCGGTCAGCCGCCTCAACAATAGAGGCACGGAACATGGCCCATTCGGACTCAATGTCCCCCACCTCCCTCGGGACATGGTCAAAGTTCTGCCGGAGGTGGGAGTTGAAGCTACTTCTGACAGGGGACTCTGCCAGACATTCCCAGCAGACCCTCACAATACATTTGGGCCTACCAGGCCTGACTGGCATCCTCCCCCAACATCGAAGCCAACTCACCACCAGGTGGTGATCATTTGACAGCTCCGCCCCTCTCTTCACCCGAGTGTCCAAGACATGTGGCCGCAAGTCCGACGACACGACCACGAAATCGATCATCGAACTGAGGCCTAGGGTGTCCTGGTGCCAGGTGCACATATGGACACCCCTATGCTTGAACATGGTGTTCGTTATGGACAATCCGTGACGAGCACAAAAGTCCAATAACAAAACACCACTCGGGTTCAGATCAGGGGGGCATTCCTCCCAATCACGCCCTTCCAGGTCTCACTGTCATTGCCCACATGAGCATTGCAGTCTCCCAGCAAAACAAGGGAGTCCCCAGAAGGTGTGCCCTCTAGCACCCCCTCCAGGGACTCCAGAAAGTGTGGGTACTCCAGATAAGGTGGTAGCTCGAGGAGGAGATTAATATATATATATATATATATATATATATATATATATATACTAGGGGGCTGAGTAACTGCTTAGTTAGATGCATACACACACACACATACAGTATATATATATATATATATATATATATATATATACAGTATATATATATATATATATATATATATATATATACACACATATATACACATACACATATATATATATACACATATTTATAGATACACATATATACATTGTGATATATGGCCGGCCATTCATCCCAGCCAATACTCCCAGGCCACCAGATGGAGACCTCCCTGCAACATGGAGGTGCCCCGAAGACCAGCAGGGAATCCTGGACAATGGATGTTTTATCCACAGCCCTGCTGGATACCATGGGGGCCGCTAGAGGACGCTGCAGGGAGGAACAAGGAATATTTTCCCTAAAACCCGGAAGTGTGTCCTAAGCACATGGACAGAGGAAATGATGTGCTTCCGGGTTGAAGAAAAGGAGTTTTTATCTGACCCGGAAGTGTTCCTAGTCACATGGACAGAGAGAGCGAAACAGTTCCAGGTCACAGACTATAAAAGGACTATGGGAAATCCCAGAGATTGAGCTGAGCTGGGTGGAAGGGTGGCAACGCGTCTGGGAGAGTGGAGGATTGATTGTTTATTGAATATTGTTACTGTTTATGAGTATTGTGGAGAGGAGGGTGCTTTGTGCACATTATTATAATAAAACGTCAAAATATTGGACTTTTATCTGGTGTCAGGCGTTTGATCCGAGGGTTCAAGGGAGCAAGAGTGCCCCCAAGCTGTCACAACACATACGCACTCTGTTTTGTTTCTGCCATGTGTAATGTTGAGGGATTTGCGCATACATATATGCTTTTGCATTTACGTCTGTTTTATTAAGTTCAAAATAAGCTATTAATTTTGTATTTCTATTTTTAGCTATCTTTAAATCTTCTGCTTCTTCGCCCTCTTTAAATTGAATCATATTCTGACCTGGTAAATGAATCGTTAATAATTCAACAGAATGACTTCGACCATGCATTGGCAATTCCATTAAATGCCACCCCCTTTCCATTGCACTGACGTACCAAGTATCTAAATATGCTTGAACTTCGTCCTGAGACTGTTCTTTGGATAAAGCTATGTGTACTCTATCGTGCCCTTTATGAATGTACTTGTAGATGTACTTAATACTCATAACCGATACGCAACACTCTACATTAATATGACAATCGAATCATTTGAGCAAATACGGGTTATATGGTACAATCATTGAATTATCGATCGTCACAATTTTAACATCTTTCTTTCCGTGATAAGTGTGTTGTTCATGACAATTATTTCTTCGGCGATAATCAGGAAAGCCAGCCTTAGTCATATCTGTTGATTAAACGAACGCTTTAGGAAATTTAGGAAATACTTTTACTCTTTTGAGTCCCAATGTACTGAATCTTTTAAATGTGGTCCGTGAGACATGTGTTTAATGACTTTGTACAATAATTCAGGATAGGTTTCCCTTTTTGGAATTTGAGCACAGACAAACCGATGTACATCATCAGCAGTTAATAATTCTTTTTGCAAAGTAACCAATAAATGCATGTGAGGTAAACCCCATTTTTGAAATTCGATCGTGTAAATGTATGCTCTGCTTTGACCGAACACTATTTCGATTCTATGTTGCATCGCTTCTCCGTGATCATAAATATACATTGACCGAATTGTGGTTTCTTCTAAATTAAACTTGTCATAGCTTTAATTGTTGCGGGACCATAGATTCTCATAGCGTATGTGATTATTGTGTAAATCTTCGTTTTGAGCATTGAATGATGTGAATGCGAAAAGATTATTGTAGACTCGGATATTTTAACTGTAGTGTTTGTGGATTTCACACTACTTTTCCCTGATGGCAACACAAATTTGACAATCTACAAGTCTCCGACTTAAACTTTAAAGCTGAACAATATCTACGTACTTCTGTCATATCACCTATGTCCATATATTCAATCTCTTTTTGCTGTTCCGTTATTTCACTGAGTAATAATTTCCATCTTTTAGCGCTCATGCGATCTTTACTATAATTTTTTTTGAGACTTTCAAATTTTAGTACTTTCATAATCTCTAACCTGTTCTGCATGCATATCATGCCAACGTTTTTGAACCTCTTTACGACATTTTACTTTGTCTTCTACTCTTTGTCTTTTATTTATGACCCTGCTTGGACCTGCTAGGTTTTCAATTCCACTTGTTCCGGGCTGATTATTACTTTCCTTATTTTCCGAATTATTATTGTTCTTTTTTAAATTCTTTTCTGTCCAACGCTTTTGGGCTGCTGCCCTTTCTTCTTTGCTTAGTCTTTGATGTGTCATCTTGAACATATACAATTAAAGCTACTACAAATTTAATTTCGAAGAAACCACAATTCAGTCAGGTTTATATTTATGATCGCTTATATTTATGATCATGGAAAAGCGATGCGACATAGTATCGAAAGAGTTAAACAATTAGACGTATTAGAAATTCTATGGCCAATAATGGATACAAATCCATACATCCAAAATTATCGCACTTTACGTGAAATTTATCTGCAAAACATGAACAAAGAAGTTTTCTTGGATTTTGGATTTGTTGTTTAGTGAAAGTGAGATCCACAAACATGAGCGGCAGAGACGCGAAGTGGCTGGCACGTAGTGCAAGCAAGGGGTTTGGCAACCGAAGCGAGCAGGGGACGAAACCCCCTAGTGGATATATTGTGAGAACTAGCCTGAACACCATCAGATAGACATCGGTACTATTATAAAACACATGTTTATTTTAGTCTGTAACACAGTCCCGCACAGCACACAGTGCTCCCACACCAATCACCCCAAATCACAGGCCTTTCAATTGCCGTGTGCCACCTTTCTTCCTTGCGCTAGAGCTTCGTCCTCCTCCAGCACCCAACTCTCACTCCCCAACTGTAGGAAGACGGCCCCTTTTATAGTCACCCGGATGTGGTCAAGGTTCTCGCTGATGTCCTTCCAGCAGCACTTCCTGGTGTGGCGGAAGTGCCGCATGAGCACCCAGAAGCACTCCGGGCATCCCTGGAAGGTCCTTCCTCCACCTTCCCAGGTGTGGCGGAAGTGCAGATCTCCCGGGCTGTATGAGGCTTGGGGTGCCCCCTGGTGGTGGCCATGGGCCCCAATGGGTTTAAGCCTCCTTGCTCCGTCCCCATAGTCCCCACACTATCCAGGGCGGTTGCAGGGCAGGGTGACATATAGACAGCCTTCTGGTCTTTCCAGGCGTCCCTGCTGGGTCTGACCCCCAGCCTCCTTCCACAATATATATTGTTGCAAACAAAAGCCGCAAGAGTCATTAAAAGGTTTGGGGCAGCCACCCATATAATATTCCCTGGCTGCGAAAGGGTAATTTTTTAGCACTGATGAACTCAGAATGGAGTTCAAAACAGAACTGATGATATTTTTAAAGGCCAGAAAGGGAAGTGAAGTCATCAAGGGTGGAAGCGGAAGGGTCCTCTTCCATAGGCTCGGACCCGGATGTGATGTCATCAAAGGGGCTGGAACCGGAAGGCTCTTCGTCCATGGGTTTTGTAGTGGAAGTGACATCATAAGGGCCAGGCTTAATTTCCCATGAACGGTCTGCAGGAAAGCCAGAAAAAAGGTAGGCACACCCTGCCACCCCCTGGTCTGGTGTGGAATTATTCTCATTTAGACCCTTTAGCTGCCTTGAATGTGCACATTTGTGACAATATATATATCTTATATTTAAACGTCTGCGCGTGGAAGAGTGTGTGTCTGTCTTGCCCGGAAGTAAGAGGTGGATTCGGGGTAAGGTCTCCGCCTCCAACGAAACAGAAAACTCGCTTAGCCGCTAATAACACAAGTGAGGCCAGCACGTCAGCAAAACAAAATCTCATAAGAAAGACAAAGTTGCTTAGCCGCTAACATTGGCAACACGGTATCCCTTTTACTTTTCCTCCTGCTTGTAATGCACAAACAATGCGAACACATCAGCAAAGGGAATCCTGCTAGGAGAGAGATGCCCAGAGTAGTTCCTTTCAATTACCTGACATCTCTACATTTCAATTTTTTTTCTGGCGATTTCAATGGTTTTTAGGACCCCAGGCTTTTTACAGCACGGGCTTACACAGCTAGTATATATATATATATATATATATATATATATATATATATATATGTTAAATATATATATATATGTTAAATATATATATATATATATATATATATATATATATATATATATATATATATATATATATATATATATGATTAGTTGTTATCCACTGTTGCATTTGTTTTACTTATATAAGCTTCAATACCTTTCAGGTTTTCAGTCTACCAAACAATCACTTCTCACCATACTATATACTAGTGAAGCCCCTAGAATGCATAAACCATGGTAATTCCAGAGTCATATATTGCATAAGCATCCACTAATTCCAGAGCATAACCAAGGACATTGGTCTTGGATCCAAGGCAGGGGAAATGTTATTTTGGAAAAACTTACTTTTTCCAGTATTCTTGTGGTGTAATTACTACTGAATACTAACTGACTGTTGAGATCTATGCTGATTGTCAAAAGCAGCTAAGTTGACTTAATGTAAATGATTTTTTGCTACACTGATTTGTGAAGTGTGAAGTGACCAGGGATTAGTACTGTAAATGATAGCAAATGATCGTTGACCCAAAAACAATATAACAGCTCTCATTATTTGATGTTATAACTAATGAATTGTATTGTTTTTTCAAAAATAATCATTTTTTTTTATATTGACACTTCCAACATGTTCTGAAAAAAGTTTGGACAGTAAATAATTACCACTTTGTAGCCTTGCCTTTCCTATTTGCAATACTTAATACATGTTTAGGTACTGAAGACAGCAATTTGTTGAGTGTTTCAGGTGCAATTTTGTCCCATTCTTGCAAACAACACCTTTAAGGTATGCGACGGTATGAGGCATTTATTGTTGTATTTTGCATTTCAATACATGCCGCACATTCTCAGCTGGGATCAGATCAGGACTGGAAGCAGGCCAGTTGAATACCTGCTCCTTCTTCCTATGCAGCCGTGCCTTTGTAATGCGTTCAAAATGTGGTTTTGCACTGTCTCACTGAAATATGCATGGGTGTCCATGGAAGAAATGTAGAAATTTTTCTCCAAAATTTGTATGTACTTTTTGTCATTAATACTGCCTTCACATAAGTGTGATTTGTCCTTGTCCTTGGCACTGACACAACCGTATACCATAACAGATGCTGACTTCTGGACTTGTAGCTGGCAACAGTCTGGATGATCATTTTCTTCTTTGGTCCATAGGACATGATATGCATTTCTTTCAAATAAGGACAGAAATATTGATTTCTCCAACCACAATTCACATTTCCACTGTGTGATGGTCCGTTACAGATGCCTCCTAGCCTAGAGAAGTCAATGGCACTTCTCAACACTGTTATCATTCGGCTCTCTTTTTGCACAGTATAGTTGTAACCAGCATTACAATCTTCAATTGAACATCATCTGTTTCTACTCACAACATTTTCTTTTTTTAACTCATTATTGGCCCTAAATTGCCCTATCCCAACTTTTTTTGGAATGTGTTCAGGCCTTCAGTGGTAAGAACTGATGTAGATTTACAAAAAAATGGAGCTGACCAGACTTAACATTAAACATCATGATTGTATGCTGTTTGTGATGGACTGCAAGTTAAAGTGAATTTTGAAATCACTGCTTTCTATTTTTATTTGCATTTTTCATTCCAACTTTTTTTACTTTCTCGTATATGAAGTATATGGAAAGTATTGTAATCTTCCAAAGATTCGATGTCAAGATTTTAGTATGGCAAAATGAACTTCTACATTGGGGCACCAAGGCTGTGTAGTAATTAGTGCTTCTGCCTCATAGATAGGCCTAAGGTTAAATCCTGGCTATATAGAGTCTGCATGTTCTTCCAATGTCTCAAAGAGTTTTTTCCTTTGAGTACTGTTGTTTTCCTCCAACATTCCAAAGATGATAATATTAAAATTAGAAAATAATAATCGTCCCTGTATGAATGAGTATGGATGTGCCATGCAGTGCAAATGTGCCCTTTGCTGTTAGGACAGGCCTCTGTACCCCAGAACAGTAGTCAATGAGTCTGATGATGTTGATGCTTCCATTAATCACATTGCCTTTATATTAGTTTTGACATTTTTATTGTTATTTAAATTTGAATGTCATTTCCAAAATGAAAATCAAATAAAATTAGTAATTACAAAGTATTTATTAAATACATTGGACAAAAATGAATCAAAATTGATAATTATAAAGTAATTTTTAAATAAGATAAGCGGGGGAAGTAACTGGATTTGCATATTTTTTTACTTCCTTTAATCTTGAAAAAAATAATCAGGACAAAAATATTACTTGGTGATTTCTAATGAATCTTAGTAAAAGTTATTGGGCAAAGTTCACTTACAGAGATAATTGAAACTGAAAACTAAATCGCTATTAGAAAATGTAGCTTGCTCATCTTGCAATACAGTATTTTTTCTTATTGAAGTAAAGTACCCATACAAGGTTGTTTCATTTACGCATTGATAGAGAACATGGATTAGTAATTAGTAAATAATATACATCTCACAGTGCTTGGTTTAACATGATGTCTTATCCTTGGAAATGAGATGTGATAAGATGTTGCTCCCCACAATCCAGAAAGCTGGATTAGTAACATTCTAAAAGTGTATGTATGGAGAGAGAAATTCAAAAATGATGATTCAAATAATGAGTCAAAATATTACAGACAGGTAGTATCTGCACCCCATAATTAATTTGAAATCCTATTAGACATATATATAAACCAAAGACCTGTGTGTATGAAGCAGTCCGCTCTGCTCCTACAGCCACTAGATGGCGCATGCATGTACTTTTAATTTTTTTCAGTGCTTGCATACACCTCACTTCTCACTAGCAATAGCAATCTGTCAACGTTGAGCTAATGACACAGCTGAAGAGACACAACATCGACACAAAGCAATCGCCGTGCAAGTGAAACACCTCAGCAACGGAGTGCAAGGCTTGAAGCTTTCACTAAAAACATTGTTTATCAGGAGGTATGTTCTCAAGACAAGGATTAATAGGACTCATATGCCAGCTAAGATATGGTATCGCCAGTGAGACAGCAAGCACAGGTGGGTCCACATCCTCTACACTGGGCAATTCTTAAGCGTTAGCTGACGCCTCTCCAAGTTCACAAATACAGTAAAACTGCTAGGGAGTCTCCGGGTTGTTTTTTGTTCCAAAGACCACAAACAGCTAGTTTACATTATAAACTAATCCTATTCTCCTTTTTTATATCTTTTTAACAAGATTTAATCTATCAATATTTCAGAGATCCAAAAATCCAAGTTTACTATTTCATAAAAAGATAACAAAGTTTATTTAGTTCTAATGATCACAGACATGCCAGTCTGTGATCCCAAAAACAGATCTGAGTGCCAGTTTCAGAAAAAAAGTCATACATTTTTAGGTTCTATTCAATAAGGGCGCGCACAAAAAGGCGACCTTCAAAAGGGCGACCTCAATTGGGCGCGGAGAATAAAAGCGCACATAAATAAAAGCGATCTTCAAAAGGGCGACCTCAATTGAGCGCCGAATAAAGGCGCGCGTAAATAAAGGAGCGCTTCAAAAGGATGACATTCGGAGCGAATTAAATTAATTGTCCTTGTGTGGTAATGTGCCTTACTGGCATTACCTATAAGTAAATAAAATTTGTCAAGTGTCCTCTGCAGTGTTGAGAGGCATTTGTTTGGGGAAAAAATCAAAGTATAAAGAAAGGAAACTTGCCTTTTCCTTTTGTATAGAATGCAGATGGACATCTTCACTGACCTTATTAGCGCCTTTTGGAGAGTGTCGCGGTAGGTCTCGTGCAGTATGGAGAGACAGCCTTGCCATTAACCGGCCGGGATGGCATTAACGGTTTTCCACTCTTGCGTGTGCCTCCTGCGACCCCATAACTCTAAAAGTGTAAAAGAAAGGGTGAAGCGTCATAATATTAGTTTACCGCGGTTTAGAAAAGGGATCCCATGTGTGAAGTTGTCTGGGCAGTAGCTCAGGGGAAGGACGTAAAAATTTAAAAGTGCTTACTGTAACTTAAGGCAGAAGCGCAGTTGCGTCTGAAAAGCCGGCACAGGTATGCGCGCGCGCGCCGGCTGCTCGATTTAATATAGCATTTTTGCAGGGCAAGAGACGCCACTTCTCGCCGACGAGTTCTCGTCATCGCGCGGTTGTAGAGGGATGACAATGGACAGTTTAATTGGTCGGTACAAGGGCACCGATTATAAAAGGAACGCATTGCCCCAGAGCATGGTGCTTTTTTGATTAGACCCTCTTAGAGAAAGGTACTCAGTAGGACAGTTCGGATTTACCAGACATGACGGCTTGTGCATTGTTTTTGTAAAGATTTGTTTTTGTAAAAATATCTCTGGAATACTTTTGTTGGAGGTATTTATTTGGGTTATGGGTTTTGGTGCACTGTTTATTTTTGTATATAGTCACTATTTTTGAACATCATTTATTTACTGTTTTTGTGTGTCTTTTGCGGTATTGAACTGCGTTTTAATATATAAATTCCGCAGGACATTATTTTTGTTAAGTGCACCTGTAAATAAAACTTCACTTTATTTTTAAAAACCCAACCCTTTTTGTGTCCGTGTCTCCCTGTCATCCATTATCATCCTGGTCACGCTCGGTCCCATTTACTAGACATCCAGAGTGTAGACTGGTGATTTGATTCCCACTACACGGGGTGTCACACCTTGATTATGCTAATAGACCGCATCTCGAATATCTACGTGGCATTGCACATAATCTACAGCTTCAAGTGTAACTTGCTTTCACCTTTTTATACATTCAGTCATTGCCTTTATGTAATAAATTTTCTGTAACAATTTTGTTGCGTTTGCCTTTATTCGCTGCGCCCAATTGACGTCACCCTTTTGAAGCACTCCTTTATTTGCGCGCGCATTTATTCGGCGCTCAATTGAGGTCGCCCTTTTGAAGGTCGCCTTTATGTGCGCGCCCTTATTGACGGATACCACATTTTTATATGGTTCTATGCCGTTTATGAACAAATTATAAATATTCTTGAAGGATGGCACCTGGCATAATGTGATCTAATGAGTTTCAGAAGGGAGACGTTCATGGTGATATTCACAAATCAATTCATTTCCATTGTCAGGCAGCAGCCATGCTAAATCGACATTATAAACACAGGCTTCATATGGGCATCATGTGTATGATCTAGTTAGTGCTTACCAGTGTATTGTAAAAATACTTACTTTGTTCTTAACTTTTAATTCCTTTAAAGATTTACCAAGGCATCTATGACTAAAATAATATTTCATTCTTGTTCCTAAAATTAGCAAACTTTGTTCCTTCAGTCTAAAATATTGTAGAAGAAGAATGTTCTCCTCAGCACTATGTATTTTGTGTGTTTAGTAAATTAGAATTTTTATAATAACTATTTTTCTAACTTGCCAGTGAGAGACGCTTTGGTTTATGAACTAACAAAAATATGTTATTCCAGGGTTCAGGAGAAATAGTGTCCAGATGAATAAAATCTAAGCTGTTTCTTGTTTTCCCTTTCTCAGAGTGAATGTTTCAGGGACAAGGTCACAAGGCTGCAGAAAGTACATGTGGTTTATGCAAAGGCGTCTCTCCTGTGCTTAGCTTTGAGAACACAGATAATGCTTAGCTCAACAGACATATTGTTTAACTTTACTGTTTTGATAAGGATGTTCTTTCTGTCTTATTAATCATGAGATGCTGAAGTATAAAAAAACCCCTCCTGGCTTTTGATCAGGGTTCAATTGAGCTTTGTGGCAACAAGTTATGCTCTTTTGAATCTCTACTTACTGCGACTCCAAATGAATAAATAAAGAGAATTGAGAAAATATTATCTGCCTGCTTTTCAGTGTGTCTTTTTCGTCCACAATATGAATCACTTTAAATCATATATTTATTATAAAATATAAAAAAAAAAACTTAAACATTATATTTAGTAAATATTCAGCATTCATGTAAACTCACATAAAACAATCAACAAAACTGTAACACACGCGGAAGTTCTTAATACAATTAAATGGATGTTACACTTAGGTAAGCAAAGAAGCTGAATCACTGCTAACTCTCCAGTTATGTCATAATTTGTGAACAACTGTCTCCCTTTCCTTATAATAACTCTACTCCATTTTTGCTCTCTTCTGCAATTTAGGGGTAACTTAACAAAACTGTTAGTGTTATTATGGGAACAGTGCAGCAATCTGCATTGGATTAAGTATGTCTGACAATGTAATATATTAATATATTGATCTGTGATATATGCATTGCAAAGATAGGTGACAAATCTAAAAGGGTAAAAAAGAACAGCAAAAATAGAGCAAATTAGTATTAAATAAATAAAAAGTATTGAGAGTAATTAACAAACTGCCTATGGAGTCTATAAAACATCTATGAACTTCGCTAGAAATCATCATGTTAGTGAATCAGTTAATGAGATAAAAACAAGCATAGGCTTAAATGAATCCAGAAACCGTAGCAGGAAATCATGTATGCATTTACTCACTTGAAACGTGATTCAGATTTTAAGTCTACCATCAGGGTTTACTTCAAATCAGGTCCAATTCAAATTCAAAGTCACTCATGCAGACTTTGGTTGTCAAACAGCAAGACTCAAAAATACTCAATATACAATATAAATCAATGCTTCTTGACATCAGTCATAAGCAGAAACCGATGACTGAAAGCTGTGACACAATAAGACACCAGACATAATAAAGGCTTGGGGCAGCCACCCATATAATATGTCCTGGCTGCAAAAAGGCTGAATTCTCAAAATGAGTTGTTTACAAGACTGAGTCCAAAACAGAACTGATTAAACAAAGGCAAGATGGTGGCTTTAAAGGCCTGTATAGGAAGTGACATCATCATAGGCCCCTGGACCAGAAGCGATGTCATTGGAACTGGAAGTGACGTCATTTGAGACATCAGAACTGGAAGTGACATCATCGAAGGTGCCAGAACTTGGCGGGATTTCCCAGGAAGGGTCTGCAAGAGACTGAGAAAGACAATCAGTGCACCCTGCCGGCCCCTGGTCTGATGTGATATTACAATTACTGAGCCCTTTAGCTTCCTCCTACTTGCACATGTGTGACAAAGCGTAAAGTAGAAACAGAGGGTGTAAATCAGAGACTTCCATCCAAGGACACTCTTTAAGTCTATAACTGTCACAATGAACTGTACAATAGATCAACTTCAGTTGAATTAATGCTTGCGTGACCTGCTACAAAGAGCACAGCTGATTGGAACAAATAAATGGCGAAGAGGAGTGTGAAATGAAGGCAGTTCATACACAGAACCCAAAAAGCACAACTGTCTTCCCAAAGAGGATAATTTAATGTTAAATATAACCTGAAGAAGTTATGGTTTCCTGTGTTTCAGGAAGCTCATGGTCAATGAAACTTCATAGAAGACTATCTTTGGTTTAACTTTTACTCATTTGTTATTTTCATTTAATGCATTTTACGTTTCTAATTATTGTGTTAATGTTTTGTATGGCTATTTTGTAAACTCTATTGAATGTCCTCCTTTTTTCGTAATATGTCAAACCTAAGGGGGTGGGGCCTCCTAACAGTGCAGCTGGGATGTCCACCCTCAGCCTATTTACGCTAAGATTTGTTACTCTTATGTTTGGATGCTGAGGCATTAGTTCATTCTCTTTCTGTTTTTTTCCGGTTTATCAACTCTCTGTATTAGTTGTTAGGTAGTGCTCTTAGATTTCAGTTTGGACTTATTTGCCTTTGGATTGCTTTTTGACAGCTATATTTTTCATAGATTTTAAATACTTTTTTGTTTGTTTTGCATTGAATTCTGTTTTTGAGTATTTGTTTTGTTTGCCAAGGATTTTTTTTTTCTTCAAAGTTTTCCGATTGGATTTTTGGGAATTCTACGCTTTGGCCTTTTTGTTTGGCATGGAGGCCACAAAACCTGTTCTTATATTTCAGGACCAAGCCTATTTTATGTGTTTAGGTCCCACTGGAATTCTGAGGCTTTGTTTTGACTTTGAAGCCTTTTTTAAGTTTCTTGACCCAGATAAGCTACAGTAATTTGAAAATTTCCTTCATTGTTTTTGCTGCATCTACAAAACGATTTTATAGACAAGAAAAAAAACATACTATACAGTACATGGATTTCATATTTATCCAAGTATTTCAGCATATGGTTTTTTCTTAAAAGAAAATTAAACTCACAAGCATAATGTAAGTAATCATTTAAAATGTAATTAATGTATACTGTTATGATTAGTATTTTTTGTTTTTTTTTTTGCATTGTGCTGAATGGATTGTGTTTCATTGTCTTTTTCTGAAGGTTTGAAAACTTAAGAATTCCGATTTGAAGTATGGTACATTTTTAAATAACATAAGTTATTAATATTTTGCTGCAACATCGTTTTGTTTTGTTAATGGCTGCTGCCATTTTGTGGATCCCTTTTATTATGATGTAGGTCCCAGTTGCCCCTGGTGCGGCCTTTAGGGTATCAACATCTGTGGGCCCATTAGGTGATGGTTTACATTAAACTGGAAATATTTGTAAAGAAAACTTGGCATAAGACAGTTAACTGTCCTTTGCTCAAAAAAGTATAAAATAAAAAAATGAAGTCCTTGTTTTTCAATGTGAGCTTGAAAATCAATACAACATCTTCAACTAAAAAGAACAGACCAATGAGAGACCTAGACCTATAATAAAAACTTACTATTGCTAATGCACATGGTATAATTCTGTAACCTTCCCCAGATTTGTGCTTCAAGACGATCCTGTCTCGGAGGTCTACAGACAATTCCTTTGACTTCATGCTTGGTTTGTGCTCTGACAAGAACTGTCAACTGTGGGACCTTATATAGACAGGTGTGTGCCTTTCCAAATCATGTCCAGTCAACTGAATTTACCACAGGTGGACTCCAATTAAGCTGCAGAAACATCTCAAGGATGATCAGGGGAAACAGGATATACCTGAGCTCAACTTCGAGCTTCATGGCAAAGGCTGTGAATACTTATGACCTCAGACTGGGGTGACGGTTCATCTTTCAGTAGGACAACGACCCTAAGCACACAGCCAAGATATCAAAGGACTGGCTTCGGGACAACTCTGTGAATGTCCTTGAGTGGCCCAGCCAGAGCCCAGACTTGAATCCGATTGAACATCTCTGGAGAGATCTTAAAATGGCTGTGCACCAACTCTTCCCATCCAACTTGATGGAGCTTGAGAGGTGCTGCAAAGAGGAATGGGCGAAACTGGCCAAGGATAGGTGTGCCAAGCTTGTGGCATCATATTCAACAAGACTTGAGGCTGTAATTGCTGCCAAAGGTGCATCGACAAAGTATTGAGCAAAGGCTGTGAATACTTATGTACATGGGATTTCTCAATTTTTTTATTTTTAATAAATTTGCAGAAACCTCAAGTAAACTTTTTTCACGTTGTCATTATGGGGTGTTGTGTGTAGAATTCTGAGGAAAAAAATGAATTTAATCCATTTTGGAATAAGGCTGTAACATAACAAAATGTGGAAAAAGTGATTCGCTGTGAATACTTCCAGATGCACTGTATGCCATTGGCACACCTATAAATAAGGGAACAGCACAATCATAATGAATGACAGACACGGTGAAATTGCATACAACCGCTAAACGCAATAAAATTATTAAAAAGCAAATCATCAAGAATAACAAAGGTATAGTGAAAAATTAACATATATTTCTGCAATCACTTATACTGAAGAATTTTGAAATTTTCCTTAAGCAAGAATTTCTTTATTTCCATTTCCAGTGAATTATCAAAAATGTAATTTTCGGTATTATTCTGACATTTATTTTTTTCTTGTTTCTTGTTTCCTCAGCAGAACTAGGCTTCTGTAATTTTCCCAACTAGAAATAATTCATTTTTTAACAAATGGTATCCAAAAAAGGGTATTTTTGTCAAATAGATTTTTTTGTCCTGTTTTTAAGGCCCCCAATTTGAAAATTAAAAGAACAATAAACCATTCTATAATACCTGTACCAAACAGACTTACCATTGACAATATGAATCTTAATGAAGCAACATAATTAATAACTTTTTTGTTAACAAAATAAAAGATTGATTTACAACAGAGAATAACTTAATAAAGTGTTTATTTTAAAGAGTTTGCCATTAACAAAAGAAATGGAAACTAATACAATACAATGATTTTTTCCTATTTTGGGAAAACAGAACTGCTCATTACTGAACTACTCAACTTTTCATAAAAAATGTTTCCCAGAAGAAAAGACAAACTTATTCTGAGATGTTCCTTCTTCCTACAGTGTTCACGTAACGGTTTGACTATTCCCTCTTCCTTTAATACTCAAGCATACGACTCTTTAAAAAGGTTTACTAGTTGAATGGTAGTAAAAGTTAATGCTTTAAGGTTATTACTGGGAACATGACAAGTCACGTCATTCTTCAATATTCATCAGTTTTCACTGTTGTAATCTGAGTCACCTAAAACTCTTTTTAAATTTAAGCAATACTGTAATCAATTTTATTCTAATTTCTTAAGATTTAGTAACAGAATGATTTCTGGGACATTACATAAAGCATCAATGTCTCCAAAAATAGTACAAAGCTGTGTGGTTCCACAACTGGAATATGTAGCATTTGTGTAAACTACAGCACAGCGAGTCAGCAGCGCCATTATATACCGTAATCGATCTTTGCCTCGTCAGTGGTAACTGAAACATGCTGCAGATTGAAAAATCAAGAACACTAGGTAAGGGAAACTCGGTTCCCAGCAATTTCAGATCTTTCAGGCTGAGCTCATTTAACCTAACTGGAAGCAATAGCCTGATTATCAACAGGTGTCATGTCAGCAACAGCCACAGGAATGGCAAGCAGCTGAATAAAAGAGGCTTGTAACTTTTTACACAAACACTTAACCATTGAATAGCAATGTTCAGCGATACCCATACGTCTCCTTTTACGCTGTCTTTGAAAGAGGCCTAGACATATATCAAGCTGCCAAAGTGGACTATAGAACACTTGAACGATTCCCTAGGAATCCCCTTGAAAGTCAGCATAGAAAAAAACGGTCTCTGTCTCTTAATGTAGTTAATCAGTCAAAGAGCCAAAAGATAAACAGAAGTAAGAATACATCTGGAAAATGTAGCCAAAAAGGAAAGGCACATTTACTCACTTGGAACACATGTTATGAATTGTGATGTTCTTTAATTTTTCATGGATTTATACTACTAAATAAAATTCAAATTCATATTATTTTGGGAGTTTGACAACCCAAGGAATTCAATTTTGGTTTTTGTCTTTGCTAAAATGCTTCCTTTAAAAGATGTTAAATATTAATCTTCATTTTCAATGTAATTTCAATGTGTTTTATTGCTATGGTAATCCATCCCATAATCCTGTAGAAGTGTGTAATGGCATAAAGGTTGCCGCGTACATTTCCAACCTATCCGAGTGGCTTTGTTTTTGACTCCGTGATTGAATCCTGCTTGTCATTATTGACTTTGATTTTTAGTATGCAGTAGTGACTTCAACAATCTCAGTTTCTTTGATCTCCCAGTTTTTGACCCATGAACTCTGTTTTTGAGCTTTGTAAATAAATCAGTAATTCAAAGCATAAAGTACCATTATGTAAATTTGTCATAACAATAACAGATTCTGACATTTCCTTCCTGAGGAAAGGACAGACAGAACAGAAAAGGAGAAGGGTTCCTGTTTATGTAAAAAAGAATTTAAGTGCCCATCTTCTTCAGTTGGATGATGAGCCACATCTTGGTGAGGATGTCCAGTTTCATCTGGAAAGCATTGTTTTAGGAGTGTGTTATAGACCCCTCAGAGCAAACAGTAATTTCAATGTGCATCTTTTTAATAGTATAAAAAAGCCAAGTGTACAGGGGGGATATTATAGTCTTGGGGGACTTTAACTGCCTAAATATTAACTGAGCTAACCAAACAAACAGTGGAGTACAAGAACAAGAGTTTTTAGAAGTAATCAGTGACTGTTTTGATCACAGTATGTTAAAGCACCAATGTGAAGGGAGGCCTGTCTACATTTTGTATTTTGTAATAATCAGGATAGAACTGAGGGTTTACATGTGATTGAAACACCAGGGTCAAGTGACCCTAATATAATACAGTTCTCAGTGTTCTGGAAGAGTGCAGATGCAAAGACTAAAGCTGTTAAGTTTAACTTTGGTAGGGCAAATTCTGAGCAGGTGCGACAAAGTCTAAGGAAGACAGACTGGGATAAACATTTAAGTGTGGAAACAGTCGAGGAGCAGTGGAACACATTTAAACATAATGCAAGATAGGTACATCCAAAAATTTGAAATTAGTAGGAAATAAAAAAAACAGTAGTGGGTAAGTAGGGACATAAAAAAGAAGCAGCAAATGAAAAAGCAGCTGTATACTGTATCTCTATATATATAAAATCCAATGTCTGTCCGTCTGACTGTCTGTCCGCTTTTCACGAGAGAACTACTTAACGGATTTAGATCAGGTTTTTTTCTATAATTTGCTTGAATATTTCGGTTGATTTTGCGACTCCTCTCATCACGCTGAGTATCATAGTTCGCCTGCAGGAGTGATTTATTTGTGCTAATCTGAGACAGAGGGTGTGGGCTGAGGGAAGGGGGATGTGGGACATCAGGAGTAGGGAGCCAGGCGGGGCCCTCCTCACTCATATGCCAGTCTCCGTTCAAGTTGGTCTACTTATCACCACATTTTGGAGGGGACCTTGCCTCCACTATGTGGGCGGGGCCGCGGGGGACAACTAGTTATGTATAAGATTAATAATTCTAATGTGAATTATAGGGCATATGAAAACATGAGGGCAACCATTAAGAAGAATGTCTGGTAGGTAGGTAGGTAACCATCCAAATAATTAGATTGTGATTCAGATTCAGAACCATGAACATATATATATACACACACACACACACACACACATATATATATATATAGCATTCTTAGTTCTGAATTGCAGTCTGATTATTTAGGTGGTTGCCTACCAGGTAGCGCTTCTGGTTGGTCGGCCATTTGGCAAACATCTGCCATGTCCTACCAGTTGCAAGAAGCAGCTCCCAAATAGCAGCTGCTATTTTTAATATACAGTCGTGGCCAAAAGTTTTGAGAATGACACAAGTATTGGTTTTCACAAAGTTTGCTGCTTCAGTGTTTTTAGATCTTTTTGTCAGATGTTTCTGTGGTATAATGAAGTATAATTGCAAGCATTTCATAACTTTCAAAGGCTTTTATTGATAATTTCATTAAGTTTATGCAAAAAGTCAGTATTTGCAGTGTTGGCCCTTCTTTCTTTTTCAAGACCTCTGCAATTTGCCCTGGCATGCTGTCAATCAACTTCTGGGCCAAATCCTGATTGATGGCAGCCCATTCTTGCATAATCAATGCTTGGAGTTTGTCAGAATTTGTGGGTTTTTGTTTGTCCACCTGCCTCTTGAAGATTGACTACAAGTTCTCAGTGGAAATAAGGTCTGAGTTTCCTGGCCATGGACCCAAAATTAAATTAAAATCACTTAAGCCTTATGGCATGGTGATCCATCATGCTGGACAAGGCATTGTTTGTCACCAAACTGTTCTTGGATGGTTGGGAGAAGTTGCTCTTGAGGATGTTTTGGTACCATTCTTTATTTATGGCTGTGTTCTTAGGCAAAATTGTTAGTGAGCCCACTCCCTTGGCTGAGAAGCAACCCCACACATGAATGGTCTGAGGATGCTTTACTGTTGGCATGACACATGACTGATGGTAGCACTCACCTTTTCTTCTCCGGACAATCTTTTTTCCGGATGCCTTGAACAATCGGAAAGGGGATTCATCAGAGAAAATGACTTTACCCCAGTCCTCAGCACTCTAATCCCTGTACCTTTTGCAGAATATCAGTATGTCCCTTAAATTTTTCTTGGAGAGATGTGGCTTCTTTGCTGCCCTTCTTGACACCAGGCCATCCTCCAAAAGTCTTGGCCTCACTGTGCATGCAGATGCATTCACACCTGCCTGCTGTCATTTCTGAGCAAGCTCTGCACTGGTGGTGCCCCGATCCCGAGCCATTAATCTACTTTAGGAGACCGTCCTGGTGCTTGCTGGACTTTCTTGGGCACCCTGAGGCCTTTTTCATAACAGCAGTGGAAATTGTTTTTTGGGATTAAGGTAATTTTCATGCCAAAAAGGGACTTTGCAGTTAATTGCAATTCATCTGATCACTCTTCATAACATTGTGGAGTATATGCAAATTGCCATTATAAAACTGAGGCAGTAAACTTTGTGAAAATTAATATTTGTGTCATTCTCAAAACTTTTGGTCATGACTGAATATAACTGATTAGGACAGGAATATAAGTAATAAGCTGGGTAAGTTTGCAGATGATGCCAAACTAGCAGGAATGGCAGATACCATACAATCTGTTGTCAGATTTGAAAAGGAAATCAGAAGAGCTGAGATTGTGGCTGAATTCACCACACCTGGAAAGCCTTCATAAAACACCAACGCTGCCAGTCAGAACGTTGATGGTTGTTAGGATGTGGCAAGCTAGTGATACTTTGGGACTTTTAAACTGTGCTGAGTGATGTAATTTGTCATCCCTTGCAATCCCTAGTCATATATTCTGACATTTTCAAAGTAACAAGATCCAGGAACTGCATTCTTAAGTTTGACATCCCCTCCAACTATAAGTCATCTAATATGCTATCAGCTTAAAGGTGACAGTTCTTTTGAGGTATTAAGCAGCAATAAGGAGAGAGGAAACAGAGAATATTTTTCCAACCTGCTTATCAAAAGATGACCCAATAGGTGCTGGGTAGCCTAACTCTCTAAGGGAGACAGACATGTTTAAAGCATGGAGGGCTGGACAGTGGCTTGAGGACCTCAAAGCTATGTGCAAGTAGGGCAGATCCTCCCTGAGAAGGGAAGGACCAAGTGATCTTCTTGAAGGAGAGAGAGAGAGAGAGAGAGCGAGAGAGTCATCTGCCATGAACAACTATGAGGAGATGATGGGCTCTAGAATGAACATGGCCCAGAGTAGGAGTGGACACTACAGTGCTGCCCCTTTAAGGGAACTGTAAGCATGGAAACTGTGTTGGAGCTTTGATGACATGAAATGAATGCACATCAAAACACCAATGATGCCATGCAGCACAAAATAATGACATCAAGAATGGTCAAAAGTAACATCAAATCTATCTATCTATCTAAAACCTAAACAGTCATCCCTGCATCTATTTTCTTTTCTCACTTAGTTTAATAAAAGGTCATGGAGCTGGAAACTATCCTGCAGAAATGGGACTCAAGGTAGAAATCACCCATGTCCTAGTCACCTGCCCATTAGAGGTATTATGGTCACAGTAATTTACACACAAGACACAATTTTAAAGACACCACTTAACCTAAAATGCACATCTTTGGAAGCCCACCCAAACATGGAATGATCTGCAAATTCTGTATTACCAGTTCCCAGGCTGGTACTCAGATCTAGGCTCAAGAATTTCTATGTAAGTCTCTGGAGACAGCTGTGTTAACCAATGCAACAACCATCAAATACCAGGACTGTAAGAAAATGCAAAGGATCTCACCTCTCTCAAGGCAACTCTGAACAATTCTGGTGAGAAGTGAAACCCGTTCAAGTTGAATCTTCAACATGAAGTCATGGACTATTCTTTACACAGATGTTGATGCCATTAATGGAAAATTAATTAGCAACAAGAGAGAAGCAAAAACCAATAAAATAATTCTATCTTGCTCTTTCCTTCCACTACTTTTAAATATTACTGAAAAAGAGTATTATTGCTGAGAAGCACCTATGATGAAAGTATTTTTTTCCAGAGTTAACCTTTCCTTGTTGCACTCCTGGTTCTAGAAACATGACATTACAACAAAGATTCGGTTTCACTGAATGTATGTTCCAGTATACACATTAGTAACCCCATTTTCACGTGCAGGTCACACCCAGGAATTACTGGGCCATGGCTAAGTAGGGGGCACTGGTGAGCGACGCTGAAGTCAAATATCAAGGGAAACCTTGACTCAACAATACCGCAAGATAAGGCAAGATCACTCTACTCGCTAATCATGGCACCACAGTATGACGACGTGTTACATGTTGATTAGCACATACAAGAAGAATTGATTTGATCTTGTAAACCCATGAGACTTAAATGACGACTTTTAAAAGTCTACAACTACCTCAATAGTTTCTCAGATCTATCTGTTTTGCAAGGTTAACTATTTGAAACATGTCTTTATAGATAGATAGATAGATAGATAGATAGATAGATAGATAGATAGATAGATAGATAGATAGATAGATAGATAGATAGATAGATAGATAGATAGATAGATAGATAGATAGATAGATAGATAGATAGATAGATAGATAGATACTTTATTAATCCTAGGGGGAAATTCACATAGTGTGTCCAGGGAACAAATCCACATAAAATAAAGTGGTAGGAGTGATCAATAAATAAAAATAGAAAAATAAAAGTAGAAAAATACACATACACATATAGTCCTACACGGAGCTGCTGAAAAGGCTGCCACTCTCGGCGGCGCCGGATGTTAGAAATTATATTGTTATATTGAACAGACTCAGAAATAAAGCTAGTTACTCTACATTTAGCTTAAGAAGGAAATACTTAAGGCTGAGTTTTGAACATGGTGTTTTATCATGAGAACTGCTGTTATGTCACTAAGGGTGCAATGGATCTTCAATTCAAAAGCACCTCCTCTTTACCTTGTACACCTAGATTTCTGGAAGTGAATATTAATATTTGACCAATAGTACTAGGGTGTTGTTCTACTGTATGTTAGCCATTATGAATGTTGTGAGAAGTCAAGGAAAATGACACTTTTTATTGGCTAACTAAAAAGATTACAATATGCAAGCTTTTGAGGAAACTCAGGCCCCCAGTTGCCTTGAAAGCTTGCATATTGCAATCTTTTTAGTTATCCGATAAAAGGTGTCATTTTGCTTCACTCCTCAATATTTTAACAAATAATTCATGCATTTTACATGACTATACTAATGGATAACAAAAATGTGGATTATGTGATATGAGTTACAGAAGAAATTTTTTTTTCTTTTCTTTTTTACATTGTTTGCCATTGTCCAGCACTTTTTTCCTCAAATGAATAACAACATTTATTTCTATAGCACATTTTCATACAATGTAGCTCAAAGTGCTTTACAAGATGACAAAGAAGTAGTCACATACAAAGAAAACAAATTCAGATTAAACAAGAATCATTATGCATAAATAGTATACAAAAAATAAATAATGCACACTTAAATAAGATAGGTGCGTAATTAAGCAAAACAGAGTCTTTAAATATAGAATTGTCTTTTAAGTTTCTAAATGGCAGTCCAGTGATAAAAAATACTATTGGGTCCTGTACAGTTAGAATCTTTTTAAGGTACTTTCTCAATGAAAACCTTTATTTTTTTTTCTCAGCCACCACTACATGGAGTGCCAAAAGTAAGCCACTAAATCTGGGTTGGCTGTGGGCTGCCCATGCCCGGCCCCTGACATTGGACCCCACAGATGACCACAATTTCGTACCCTAAGTGGGGCCAGATTTTTCAACCCAAAGTGGTCCCAAAATGTCCCAGTATGGGCATGTTCGTAGGGAAGGAACATAAAAAATACCATTTTTGAGTGGAGTATTCCTTTGAGCAAGAAAAAATTACTATAACATCAGCATATTTTGACTGCCAACATGTCTAGAAAAATGAACATACAGAAAAACAAGTGTGTTTGAGAAATACCACACAACAGTGAGGGTGCAAATGACTTGAAACTCCAAAATGGTGGCCTCCATGAAAGCAGATATATAAAATAACATCTCCAATAATAATAAAAAACACATTAAATGAGAATGAAGTGAGATCACCAACATAATAATTTTTTACCTTACTAGGGGGATATGCCCCATGCTCTCCAACCCCCGGTCCGGTACTATGCACTAGCCTCTTTGCGGTCCTGACGCTCGCCTATGTGGATGCAGATGTACAATTTAAACCGGTGTTTAAATTCATGGGAATTGTTATATATGCATAATATAACTATTTTTACATTACAGCAAGTAATTAACCATATTAAAAAATAGTAAAATGTAATAATTTGAAAGTAAATTATGTTTCATGATGCGTTACAGTTTTTCGTTGTGTTATACGATTTTGTTCTGTTTGGCTTTGAAATTAACGTGCAAATATTTTTTAAACTTACACTTTAACTGTAAAACTTCAGTAAAACAATTTTTTGAACTACATTTTCATCAATACCGTATTGAATTTTGATTCTGTGTTTGGACTTACATTGTGACGACGCAACGTATAACTGCCCATGAGAGAATTTCATTTCTTGCTCTCTAAAAAATAATCCGACTTTTTCAAATGTTATGGTTAATGTTTTAATACAAATGGCATATCGATGATCTCCTTTGCTGTGTAACCTTATCCTTGGAAGATGTACTACATTGCCTTTCTTGGATACATCTTTCTTTCAACAGTAATTTGGGCGGTGGAAGACCGGACGGTGTCAACTCTTGTAGTTATTCTTCAGGATATTGTAAGTTGATGTTTTCATCTTCCGCACAGTCACCACCAACTGTTTCAGCATAGTCTATTGATAAGCATTTAACCAGTTTGCCATGTAACCAAATCGACAATTTTCTCGTTAATTCGTTTGACTTCATCATTTCTCAGTGTTAGGATTGCCCGTGTACACGTTTCTTCTGTTGATATCCCTTTGGGATGAAATTCACCAATAAGATTTGGACATAATACATCTTCTTTAATTGGGAACTTAAAGTGAGGAAAATATAAAAATTTTTAAGAGCTGAGAGAGCAGGAATTGTGTCTGTCAAAGGCATTCACACAAATGAGATGTGAGAGGACCGTGTGTGTGTTTGAATATGGTTGAGAGGAGGGCGTGACTTGAAAAAATCTCATGTCAAAAATCTTGTCTTGCGGGACTTGAAAAAATCTCTTGTAAAAAGTCTTGTCACAGGATTTTTTTTATATAATAGAGAGATATGTAATGCTTCAGTGACTGGGGAACCACTTTAATCACCATTAATATGTAGCTCCCACCTGGGTGATGCGACGGCAGCCATTTTTATGCCAGTATGCTCACCACACATTAGCTGTAAGGTGGTGAGAGACTGGGGCTCAAATAGTTCAAAAAGAGAGCCAGAATGACTAGGCAATAATGGGCAATTTAGCCTGGACATCAGGTTACACCTTGCTCTTTACGAAGAATGCCCAAAGATCTTTTATGACCACAGAGAGTGAGGACCTCAGTTTTACATCTCATCCAAAGGACACTGCCATTTCTACAGCACAGTGTCCCCGTCACTGCACTGGGGGACTTGGATCCAGATTTAGACCACAGGGTAAGCACCCCCTGCTGGCATCACAAACACCTCTTCCAGCAACAACCCAAGCATTTCCTAGAGTAGAATTTAAATAAGCATTTTGGTCTAGGTATATACTACGTGTTAAAACACTGCAGCTATATTCTTTCATGGCATGTTTGCACTTCCTTCTAGACAGTAATGATAACCTGCTTTTTTGAATGCTAATAAATAATCTGTTTTTACAGAAATGGTTCTGCCTTGCAACAAGTTCTGTCCATTTATAACACATGTAGTGTTCTCTCCAGACACATGACAAGCATTAACATGTTTAATAGGGATCTTTTCGGGAGACTTTTCATCTGTAGACAGTTGATCATAATCAGAAGCGTGCTCTCTGCTGGACCAGGGTAACGAGAGAAGCAGTGGTCTTTGCAATTCAAAATCATCACCCCTTCTTTGAGTGTTGCCTTCATGAGGCACTGGATTGGTCTGAAAACGTGACACTCAGTGAGCCATCTAATGGTTCCTATCCAATTTTAAGGAAAAATCACTTGTGGTTGTCTTCAGACATGCATTATTGTCTGGCACTGTGAGCTAACAAAAAAGAAACATAACGTGGATCATATCTTTAATAACCCGTTAACATCTCTTAATGAGTCATTGAAGATACTAGTATTCCATGTACCTTAATTATTCTGTCAACATAATAGTAAATGTGAAAACAAACCAAATGGAAATGTATTTAAACCTTCCTCTCACTGTCCCTAAATACCGGTTGCCTAAATCAGCTCTATTACTGTATTCTGCAGTCCGATGATTAATTGTAACAACTTCTGCAACAAAACTACTGTTTATTTTTCACACTTTCAGGAAACTCCACTAAACCCTTGAAAAAATTAACTAAAGAGTTATTTCAACATTTTTTATCTAACTTTTATTTCTACAAAAATATTACTTGTAATATTTACCTGTAGTATTCAGTCAGGGAAAGTGGAGAAATGTTACACCAAATTTTATTTGTCCCACACAAATTAAACATAGAGCACAATATGAAGTCAAATGCTTACCTGCTCAACTCCAATCACTGTGCCTTTAAGAAGAATATAAAGGGACAGTAAGTGTGATGATGATGGTCAGGATTAGAAATGAGTACATTAGAGGTTCAGTTCAGCCTGGATCGTTGGGAGACAAAGTCAGAGAGGTGACATTGCCTTGGTTTGAACATTTGCAGAGAAGAGATGCTGGGTATATTGGGAAAAGGATTTAAGGGTTTAACTGCCAGGTAAGTGGAAAAGAGGAAGGCCTAAGAAAAGGTTTACGGATGTGGTGAGAGAGGACATGAAGATGGTGGGTATAACCGAACAAAATGCAGAGAACAGGAAGACACAGAAGAAGATGATCCACTATGGCGACCCCTCACGGTAGCAGCCGAAATAAGAATACATGGCTTTCTAAATAATCAAAAAACATTCATAGAATTATAAATATGTGATAAATAATAAACAATAACTACACAAATAACTTAATGTTAGAGAGTTTAAAATATGGGATCATGTAATTCTAGACACTTTCATTACTCAGCATGTGGATGAACTGTGGGAAAAACCTCCCTCTCAGTCTGAACTGGACTTTACGCTGAGAAGAGGCGTTTGTTCGGGTGCCTGGTGTTAACAGATATTTTTCTTTGCTCTGATCTGACTTTGCTTGGTGTAGGTGTCCTTGGAGTTATGGAATGAACAACCAGTGATAAATTCAGGTGACCACACCACTCTTTCTAGAGTGTATGCCGTTTCCAAACCAGGCAGTAATACTTCCTGTCAGAACACTTTCAATGGTAGATTTATAGAAGTTTAGTATCTGGGCAGGTAGCCTGAAATCCCTGAGGCATCAGAGGAGGTAAAGACGTTGTTGTGCTTCCTTCTCCAAGGTGTCAATGTGCTTGGACCAGTTCTGGTCCTTTATAATGTGGACACCAATGTATCTAAAATTGCCCACCCACTCCACCTGACTGCTGTGAATACAAACAGAGTGGTAGTGCGTCTGCATTTTTCTCCCAAAGTCCACAATCAGCTGCTTTGTCTTACTGACTTACAGATGTATAATGCTGTCCTGACACCAGTGTGACCGCCTCTGCACTTCATCCAGGTAAGCCAGCTCATTGCTGTTAGATATCACATCTACCATAGCTGTGTCATCAACAAACTTTACAATGATGTTAGTCTTGTGAGGCGTGCGGTCATACGTGTAGAGGGAGCCTAACAGTGGACTCTGAACAAGGTTAGTGGAGCGCCTGTGTTGAGGAGTGAGGAATGATAAAGTGTGGCCATGCATTCAGATCACCTGGGGTCTGCCTATCAAGAAGTTAAAAATCCAGAAGCACAATGAAGCGCTCAGCCGCAAGTCACCAAGCTTGGTGAGAAGGTTAGAGGGGTTTAACGTGTGAAATGTGAGCCAGTACTGTATGAACGATAAAGGTGATAGCATCCTCGGTCGACCTATTGGAACAATATGCAAACTGTAATGAATCCAGTTCTTTTGGCTCGGAACAGCTTATGTCATTCTCTGGACTAACCTTTCAAAGCACTTCATTGCTACAGTCAATCAGGCAGGCTACAAGCGATTTCCTAGGTACAATGGTGGCTCTTTAAAGCATGCTGGCACGACAGAGATTAAATATTACCATAAACACTAGTGCAATTACATACGAAAAACTTAAGTTATCAGCGAGTCCACAAACCATCGTTTGGAATTCAAAGTATTTCTGCCACTACACCGTCTCAGTGGAAGAAAACCACTTGCTTATCCATATATTTTAAAAGAACCCCTTGCTTGACTGACGAGTCCGAATAAATAATACTTCTAAACCACCTCGGAGAACCGGCGAGCGGAGAATGTAAGTTAAGACTTTCTTTACAGGCGGAGACTACCAAGCATTACTGTCAAATATCACGAGAGCTCGCAACTTTGCCACTGCGCCTGCGCACTTAAACCCTTCATGCTCATATGACGTTTGTCATGTGATTCTCAAGTACCAGCTAACTGGTTGCAAATTTGGCATTTTCTTCCGTTAAAAACCAGCACTTTTTAAGAAAAAAAAAATTCATGCTTTGTAAGTGAAATGGCCACTAGCTTGGATATTAGATTGAAGCGAGCAAACAAAGTTTACCACGAAGGGGTAAGCAATCCTTTGTTTTACTAAGGTGCGATATCCAAACCAGTCGTTCAGTGTCAATGAGCATTCTGGATCCTATGTTTGAGTTTTCTTGTGACTAAAAATCAAATACTCTCAGTGCAATTTCCGGGTTTTTAACCCATTTCTATTCCATTTTAGGTACAGACATCGTTATTTTTTTAGCAAAAGTTTGGGAGGCTCATCTGTTCAGTTATGTATAGCGGAGATCCAGTGACAGGAGAGTTTTGCAGGAACTCAGATTCGGGCTAGCTTAACAGTTAGAGCTGGTCCAGGACGAGTGGGTGTGTGTTTGTGCGTACGCCAGTGAAGCTGCACCCAGTTCAGGAATAGCATCCTCCTTGCTTCGGTGATTAGCGCGGCCCCCTTATGGATCCAGCGTACTGTGCTCGTTGTCAGTGTAGAGTTCACATATTATCTCCATGTGTGTTTGGCGTTTTTCTTTGGTTTTCATCCTTTCGTCCCCCAAAACGTATTGGTTTGGTTAACCGAAAAGTTTCGAGTTAAGATAGTAGTACTCGCTGATCATTGGATCAGAGAGATTAGATGTTGATTACCACATGCAAGGATAAATGTGACAGTTTTCACCCAATGAAGATTCTTAATTAGCGTGTGTAAATTGTGTGGTCAGGCTTTTTTTTCTATGCATGGAGTTTGCAGCACACATTTTTGCCTAATCATTATGCGAATTGGTCCATGACCTTTTTGTGGGGTTAAGTGTTTGTCCTACTTTACTCAATTAGATACATTTGTTTTAGGCCAGGGGTAGGCAACGTCGGTCCTGGTGAGCCGCAGTGGCTACAGGTTTTCATTCCAACCCAATTGCTTAATTAGAAACCAATCATTGCCAATCTCAGACCTTATTTAATTTTATGGCTTGTTAGTCTGTGCAATGTAAGGCTCTTATATCGTAGATTTTTTTCCTTTCCAAAGATATCATCCAAATGATATGAAGCCTAAAACAGATCGTTTTCAGTCTGTCACATTTTTCTTTTAAGTGTTTTATTAAATCAAACAGTGCATGATGAACACACACAGATGTAATTGGGAAAAAAAGCTAGCTGGAGAACTGCTGGCTGCTTTGTCTTTTACATCTTATTGCTAATAAGGAGCAATTAAAACACTGAATGCAGCAGTTTAAGATTGAAATAAGCAATTAAGGTTGGAGAACCTTAACAAGCGAGACCACTAAAATGAAGCATTAAAATGTCACTTAAGCAATATGTGCTTCATCAGCAATAATTGAGTTCTCGTTAAGGAACTGGGTTGGAACAAAAACCTGCACATACTGTGGCACTCCAGGACCGACGTTGCCTACCCCTGTTTTAGGCACTTCACATAACGTTCTTCAGAAAACGCTCTAGTTGTACACAAAAAACATGTGTGATGACTGCAACCTAATCATTCCCACGTAGGAGCAATGCTGACAAGTATTGAAAGAGTTTTAGCCACAAAATGATGGACCCATGTGAGACAGTTTTTGCAAGTGATTTTACTGCACTAGTACTTTCTATAGTAAGTTAAAATGTACTTGGAACGCACAGCACAGATGGAAAAGACTCAATTTCTCCTTTAGTGCATTAAAGAGAAATGTGCATCTTTCCATAGCATTAAAATACATTTACATCATTACAGAACTGAGCAGTTTAAATGATAAGTTCAGCAATTTTGAAGTCAGTTATTTTTTCATAAATGTGGCATATGATAATCTACCCCAGTAACTTGTATTGTTGAAGCTGTGTTTATACATTATTTTGTAATTAGTGGGGCACCAGAAGAAATGTGAAACAAAAGCCTTAAAACCTACTAACAATTATTTGCAATTTTTTTTTTCTTGAAATACTTTTTAAGAGGTGGAAAGCAAGTTTTGTAGAACAGAAACCTTTACTGCTTGTGCAGTAAATTTGAAGGCTTTTTGTTTCATGTTCCTTGTGGTGCTCCTTTGAACACAAACGTAAGTAGCCAGAGAGGACTCTTTTTAACTTATTTATAGTTTCAAATCAAACCTGTTCAAATCCGATTTCATTTATCACATGCAGTTATACACACAGTACAATATGTAGTGAAATTCTTAGTGCTATTTACAATTAACAATATCAAGCAGCTTTACTAATATCGGTAGAAATCACTATGTAAAGTGAAAGCAATTAAAGCAGAATTACAAAACGTGACAAATAATAAATAAGTTTAATAACTCCGTATAGGAGAATTAACAATAGGGCATCATGTAGTTCTAGACACTTCCGTCATTTCCCACACTTTTCCACATGGACTGGAAAAATGCTCCTCCTCATTCTCTCTGAAGTTGCCTTCAGGCAGTGATAGCATTCCCCTGACCACAGCACAGAGAAAAGACCATTGCTGGGATGGCTGGTGTCCCTGATAATTTTCTTTGTTGTAGATGCTCTGGAAGTTGAGGAGTGCACACCCAGTGATGCGTTTGCAGGGCCAAGTTAATGTATGCCTCAGGTTTGAGGAAAAAATTGCCTTCCACAATATGGCTGCATAACATATTCATAAATTCTATTGTTAATATTCTAATTGAATAGAACAGCCTTTTAGAATAGAGTACTTTGTTGCTGTCTTTGGGCCCACTCACTATATACGAATGTTGATACTATTGCCTCATAATGGTTTGTCACAGGTATTTCAATGGTGGTGAAACTCAAAAGAAAAGCATATACTAATGCCAAGACAAATACTTAATGATTGGTTTTAGATGTGTTTGCATATAATGCATGAAGGACCTATTGCAATAGCCATGTCTGTGTGTTAGTTTGTTCTGCCCACATGAAACAATTCAAGAAAATTTATCGAGACAGTTCAGTTTTCTTTGAGATCTGTTGGGCAGGCCATGCTGTACTAAGTTTTGAAATTTCAGTTTCCCCCATTAGAAAGCATTGGCTTGTTAAAACAGAGTAATATTCTGTGTGATTTCAACTACAAGTTGGTTTACTGTTTCAATTTTACCTTGAAAGTGATTACTTCAACTTGTAAACCGTTATTTTTCTGTTTTTACTTGCCAGACAGCTGCTTGGATCCATAGTAGAAGCTTGTCAAAACTCCAGTGGTGGCGCTGACACACCGTTCATAAAGAAAAACACACACACAAAAAGTCGCCTATTTGGAAATTAATGGAAGGGGAAAGAAACTGTAAGCGCTGCTCAATAAGCATAGACTGAGCTAACATTACTTACCTTGCAGTATAAACTTCCTCACAGCTGCATTATCATCACATTATTATTATAAAGAATAGTCATTATTTACCTACAGCTCAAAGGAGTTTGAACTTCTTAATTTTGCGAGAAACTTGCAGCTTCCCTAAGTGATATAAACACAGGGTAAGTGCAGTTTATGTACGGGCTAAAATCAGAGCCATGGGTATATACAGTTAGGTCCATAAATATTTGGACAAAGACAACTTTTTCCTAATTTTGGTTCTGTACATTACCACAATGAATTTTAAATGAAACAACTCAGATGCAGTTGAAGTGCAGACTTTCAGCTCTAATTCAGTGGGGTGAACAAAACGATTGCATAAAAATGTGAGGCAACTAAAGCATTTTTTTTTAACACAATCCCTTCATTTCAGGGGCTCAAAAGTAATTGGACAAATTAAATAACTGGAAATAAAATGTTCATTTCTAATACTTGGTTGAAAACTCTTTGCTGGCAATGACAGCCTGAAGTCTTGAACTGTATAACAAGTTTACAAAGGACTGTGTACCGCAAAACGCAAGGATGAAGCAGAACTTCAGCTTGTGCTGTTCTTAAACATTTCCTTAGCAGTATAACATTTGACAAAGAGTTGGAGTTACGGCCTGAAGACCCGCTTCTTCCTTCTGTGTATTTTGAGATTGAAGTTAAAATCTTTAAGATAAGTGTCACCTTTGGTATTTCCATTATACAAAAAATCAGCTCATTTTCATGTTCTTAGATAGTTTTAATAAACATATTAATAGCTAGATTGGAGAACTTATTTCAGGTGCTTTTCTTCTTTTATGGAATAATATTGATCGTGTTATTATGCTAGTATTGGTAATTGTCTACAGTTACTGTATTTTTATTTTAGTAATTTCACTTTATTGTTCATAATGAGTTGGCTTTTAGTTTGTTGTGGTATATTACTAAGATATACACGGAGTGGTGGCTCTGAGGCTAGGGATATGCACTGGCAATCGGAAGGTTGCCGGTTCGAATCCTGTAAATGCCAATTGGGACTCTGCTCTGTTGGGCCCTTCAGCAAGACCCTTAACCTGCAATTGCTGAGCGCTTTGAGTAGTGAGAAAAGCGCTATATAAATGCAAAGAATTATTATTAAGATAGAGAAAGCGGGGATTACGTTAGTGCAGTAAATACTTGTTGGGTAGTTATTGGGGTTTTTATCTGAATCAATTTTTTTAGCAAATTGTAGTGAAATGCTTAGTTACAGAAGTTCAAGAAAAATAAATATAAAAAAAAAAAAAAAAAAAAAATCCAAACCCATACATAAAAACGTCTGGCTTTAGGAGAGTTGCTAATGTCGATCGGAGGCTTGTAGGTGGGAGTAAGACGTGGTCAAGTCTTCTTAGTTGTACTGCAGGTTTACATTTAAAGGCATTGACATTCAAAAAGAACAAATCCAGTTTGTTGTGATGAGGTCTCATTAATTGCATGGCTGCACTTGGGTCCCAATCCGGGTGGTTAGTTGTATGGTGGGTGCAGCAACACACTGTATCAGTGCATGCTCCCAACCTACCTACCGATTTAAACATGTGAATTGAAGTTTGTTCGTTCTGATGTTCCTTGGTTAAATCAGAATGAGTCATTAATTAGAATATTACTACAGAGTGAATTATTTCTGTTCCTAAGTTAATAAACATTATTTAGGATAAATGTAATGTAACTCTAGGCAGTAACATTTAAGAATTCAGTCAGTCTTTCAATAAGTGAATAACACATTCTAGTTTTAATTGCACTATGCTTGCTTTGAACCATTACTCATTTATTCATTTCCAGCCCCCCTTATGTCTTTTCTGCTTTGTCTGGTCTAAAAAAAAAAAAAAACAACAACACAACATCAACAAAACCAAACCTGCAGTTAAATCATGGACCTTCCAGAACTTATAATAGCACATCAAGTGCCTTGAGCATGAAGGAAAGGCACTATATAAATAAAATGTATTATTATTAATCAATGCTATTTTCACATCACTTGAATTAAAATCTTCTGTGTTTGATAACTATTGAGATACCTTAAGCCAAACTGTGCCTTGTTAATGACAAGACCTTGTCAAGTACTGTTAAAAAGCAGATACAGTATTTAATGTAGTAATTATGTTTTATTATCACTGTTATTTTTGAGTATGACTTATTGTTACAAAAACAATAAACAAAAATGTGATAACCAACTCTTTTGATCAAATAACTAAAATATATAAAATGCACCAAATTTTATCTGTTAACTAAGTCCCCAGATACAGCTAAATGTTACACCATGTGTGTATGTTTTCTAACTTGTTTTAATTTGCCAAGACACAGTTCATTTAGTAGAGGGAACTCTCAACACCTTTTGCTTTATGCGTATTTTTTAAATCGGGGAAAGTACATCATGTGGCTGATAAATGAAACTTTTGACAGGGTGTACGTGGGTTGCCAGTTTGTGAAATACTCTAGTGTTAGTCACATGTCAAGATGCAGCTAGTTATACTTAGTTGTAAAATAAAATCAGAATAACTGGCAAATCGTTGATGTCCTGGGAAAAAAGTACAAACTAAAATTTATTTGAAAACACAAGTCTTTGAGCATTATGCTGCATTTTTCCATGTGCTATGTTTTTGTTTTTTGTTTTTTTCAAATCGGTTTAATTCATTTCATTCTCATGGGTAGTGAAGGCAATCCCAGCAGAACTGGATACAAAGCAGGAGCCAGTACATCACATGGTAAGCTCACACTCACACACACCCACACAGTTTCTTATATTTGGCCAATTTAGAAATGCCAGCTTATCTAAACTTTCATTATTTTAATCGGCTTAGCAGTGGCTACCAAGCTAGCTCATGTGTTTCTGTACAGGATACTTGATCCTTTAGATTCAAATTATAAGGATTTATGCCAGATATTTATATCTAACACATAGACAAGGAAAATGTTCATAAATATATTGACATCTATTCATTCTATCTAGTAAATATCAGAATAGGTTTTGGAGCAAGAAATCCTGTATTCGTTTTACTCCATTCTTGTATTGTTTCGTTAAAAATGGATGCTTTCACTTATACAGTCCAACAAATATTAAAGCTTAGTATGTAATACTCTGTGTGGTATGCTGTTGTTTTTACATTTCATGATTAAGTTCAAAGTAACAATGTGCATTAACTGTATGTTCTGAAGTGCACACATATAACAGTTTGATTTGAACCCTTTTAGAGTTAAATGCCCATCTTTTTTCCTTAAAGAAAGGTGGAGGTTATGTACCTAAGATAATTAAAAACCAGAGTGGAGTTGCATGTGAACATTCAGGATGCAAGATACTGCTGGTTGGTTTTACATTCACTTGACCTTAACTGGGAAGTTAGAAATATTAAAGTGAACATTTCACCTAAATTCCTATTTAACTTGTAGCTTAAATGAGAACAATTGTTATAGGTCACTCTTTTACAAAACAACCCAAACATTGTCTCCTTCACTAAAATATCCAGTATATATTGTATGGCAATTGAAAGACTTTTGTGCATTGAAAAATACAGTATAATCACATCTTTAGAGCAACTCTGTTTTAGATATACTGTAACTGCTCTGAAAGACATTTCTTTCATTACTTGCAAGTTAGAGATTTTACTAGAAACATTATAACTCAGTTTATTACTCTCTTTCTCCTTTATCAGTTACTTGGATGTTAATTATAAAGCAACATGACTGACAAAGAAATAATGTTAAAACTATAGCAGGGCTTCCACAATACACTCTTAAACAAGTTAGAATGGTATTGAGAAGATGATTTCACAGCCAGATTTTCAGAAAATAAATTGAAGGTAACCTGAGATAGAATGCATGCCTCTCAATTTAAATTAGATGTCGGCAAGCTCAGTTCAAAATTGCACATTAAACAAGTCTTCAAACTTTTCAATATTCTACCAAGGATCAAACCTTACCTGATAACCTCATGCACTCACTTCCTCTGAACATATATTAACAGATGTGTCCTCAGCCTGTATTCTACATATTTTTACCTGTTTATCAGGTACAATTTGGGTAACCATAGATCCATGTCTTCACGTGGTCCTTTTTGGCGTAATAATACTTGGACCCATACCAGTTTGTCAATAAGGCAGACAAAGCAATGTCCCTGGTACCTGATGATAGTCTCAAATCTCTAGACTCAGCACACACTGTAGATATGAAAACAACTTTATTTAAAATTTCTGCTTTTGTTGATGTAAATTCTGAAATCAAAACAAAATATTTCACCTATAATAAGCAATATTTAAAAACAAATGGACCATGAATAGGAAAAAATAATTAAAGTCTTTACATTTTTTGCTTGTATAAGTACACTGGTCTGTAAGGGGCATTTCATAGCCTCCAAACCCTTGACACAACCTTTAGAAACACGGTTTTGATTTAAACGATTGATTTTATTTTACTTTACCTTTTATATAAATCTTTTTTTCTCCAGTACGCAACTACAACACACATCAGTTTCCCCTTCAGGCTCACTCCTCCTGGTTGAGCTTAGTCTGACTCCTCTCCTGACTCTGACTGCTGAGTGGATGGAAATGGCTCCTTTTATGTCAGACCCAGGAATACTTCCTGTGTCAAGGAGGAAGCACTCAAGGGTCAGGCAGAAGCCATAGAAAGTAGGGATAGCCCTCACCACCAGCTCCGCCTGTCACCGCCCTACGAGCTCAATAGTGCTGCTCCATGGGACTGCAATTCCCAGCATGCCCTGCAGACAACATGAATGGGCATTACGACCCAGGAATGCTGTCACCCAGTGTGTTGAGGGAGCATGTACTCTTGGGAGGCAGTCCCCACCTGTTCATCCACTACACTGGTCTGCTGCGCAGGTAAGGGCACAGGGTTTATCCCAGCTGGGATGTCAGCCCAGTCCTGTTGTCCATCACAGTATACACACATTTTATGAATAATGAAGTTTACTTCTGTTCTTATATTGGATTTTGCTTTGATATTTGTTTTATTTGCATGTGCTTCCTGTTGATGTCAGAAAGTTCACCAGATAAATTACTGTACCTGTCTTGGACTATGAAACTCATGTGAAAATTAAAACTGGAGTGTTTCTCTTGGAAATGCATTGAAAGGTTAATGGCATTAATCATTATTAAACTTAAATTATTGCCTTTTCCTGCAATTATCATAGCACCTTTTGAATAAAGTAACTGAGAATAAGGAGCTAATCAGAGCCATATTGTATATGGCAAGCTATCCAATGTTTCAGCAGCATTAAAATATTTAAAAGAAAATACACTATAATACATATGGTACACACACACACACATATATATATATATATATATATATATAATATATTGGTGGATAGGAGCATTACACAGTCCAAATAACAGACACAACTTTCGCAGACACCAATTCCTGTCCAGTGAAGACTTTTTTTTGTTAGGAGATGATACTTTTTTCCACTGCCTAAAGCACTTTTAACAGCCAAACCAACAACTCTTGACTCTTTCTCGTACTTCTTCTCCTCCCCAGGCGAGTGCTGTCCTTCTCCATTCAAAACTCTCTGACTTTCAAGTTGGACATTGTAGTACTACTGGTATAACAGTGTTGCATCTGGCAAGTTCTTCTGGGTCAGGTGCAACCTCTATATGATAGGAGAGCCTCCCTCTGACAGCTCCCACCTGCAGCTTCCAAGAACTTAAAATATAACTATAATAAACTAAAATATACATTTTCATCTTAGAATTACTTTTAAACATATTTTTAATTTTTTAAGTTGAACTTTTAATTTTATATAATGTATTTGGAATTTTCTCCAAGCATTGTACCTAAGATAAAATTTAATACATTTGAGAATGGTGTTGTGTTTTGTTGCCTCAGATTCCTAGCAAGTATCTGTCCTATGTTGCATAGCAATAACATCTCAATTTAATTCAGTTCAACTTGTCTTTACAGATTCAAAGGTACTATTTTTAAATAATAGGATGATGTTACAGTGGTTAGCTATGCTACCTAACAGCATTTCATTCCTGAGTTCAGAATTTGGTTGATAATTGAGACTGGTATTGACTCCACTTGGTCCTGAATTAGTGTGTTTCAGAAAATGAGTAATTTTCAATAGTAATAATATGTTTGTGCAAATTTTTTTCACAAACTTAATAAAATGTATTCTTATAAAACTACTAGCAGAACTGAAAAATACATTGATAATAATTTAATGGGCATTTGATTGGAATTAAACATGCAGTTTAAGATATACTGTATATGAAAAATCAAAGGTAGTGTAAAATGTGTTTCAAACTAAATGTGATGGTTACATAACATTTCCTTGCATCAAATTTTTCTTTTACACAATAATGATTATATTTTCTTAAACATTTCAAACTCTAGTCATACTTGTTTGTAAGTTTACTTTTTCATGTCTTGCTGTTTACTCTCTCGTGAGCTGTTGCTGCCCCCTGGTTGAATTTGTGCTTAAAACAATATGATAATAAGAAACATAAACGTTACTCATTACATTTTTTGTTTTTCTATACAAAAAATGCTTATGTTGTATATAAGAAGACTACAATATACAACGTTCATTGGAAAAGCACTTGTATAAGAAAGTACAAAATAGGCTTACAGTATATGTCTTAGGCTACTTTATTAATACAACCAAAATATTATATGTAATGTATTAACTTTATTTATTGTAATGTGTTGTTCCCCATTTTGCAATAATCTATTTTACTATCACGACATTAGGATAGTTGTCAGAACTTAGCACTGTATGTAGTGCTAGTGTGTTACAGTTTGAAAATAGGTGCACTTAAATATTCACAAGGAAGGAGCATTTAGTTAGTGTAAGGATTTCATTGAACCTTAAGTAAAGCCATTTGGAATGCCTCATAAAAGTCAGACCTTTTAAATGACCATTTATATTGATAGAAGGAGGCCTAAAAAGTTATTTGACATGCATCAAAGCCTGATTTACAGTTATATCCAGAGTCATTATGTACCTCAGAAGTGCAAAAAAGTTTTTTTCTGTATTTTTTATCATGCAGTTTAATTTGCAATGAATATTATTTAACCATTACTAACAACACAAGTAGAGAAAATCAGTGTTAATTTAAAAATCTGTAGCTTTTTCATTCATGGAGCATATCTTACCTGCTGTGAGCTTTTACATGTACATTGTTGGGAGTCTCCTGCAGTCTCTGTTATTGCTTCAGTTAAAACCGGAATACCGACTGGGGCTGTGAAAAGCATTGCCTCAAGGATTCAGGCTAGTAAATTATATTATCATCCTACCATATCCAAAAAGACATGTTTGTTGGTAATTCCAAATTGATCCTGTGTGAGTCTGTGTTTGTGGGTAGGAGCTGCTATGGACTGGTGCCTTACCCACTCTTGATTTCAGTGCTTCTACAGTAGGTTAGGTGCTGGTTCCCTGCAACCCAGAAGTACAGTATATTAAGCAGGTTTGAGAATGTTATGGAAGAGCAGCTTCTTTTGTGGCAGAAGAATAAAATCTACCTAAGTCTCTACTGAAGACACAAAAAAGCTGTGCAAAAATAGTGAGCATCACAAGTGTATTTTTAACAGCATAATATTTTGAAAAAAACATTTAACATAATAATACTTTGTTTAAATCAAGATATAATTGGTCCTCTGATTCTGATCCACCAAAAGATGCCAAGGAGACTACCATACTTGCTTTGTTTAGATTTGTTATTATTCTAAACACAACACTTCTAAAACAATCTTTACTAAAGCATTTAATCTTCTTCTTAATTGTTCTGTGGAAGAGTTAGGCAGCCAGCCTGTAGCATTAGTGCTATACAAATTGCCAGATCCTGTCTTGGCAGCTACAAAGGCACAGCAGCAACTTGTGTTATATTGAATTTATTTCACTGATCCATTTAAAGAAATCACTTTACTTTGGAGTACACATTAGCAGGGTTGAATTATTAAAACAGAAAATCTTTAACAGCAACTGTGTATATCATTTTTAGACTAAGTCACTGGTTGTTTGAATAGCATAGTTAGCTTTCATGTTATGTTTCTATCAAGCTACGGAGTGGCTAAACATTGCATAAAACTAATCAGTACAAGGGTACGCATACAAAAGACAGTTGCTGCTCTGTGTTCACTCTCTTTTGTGTTGGTCAAAATATAAAATGTCTGGTGTTTACAAAAAAGTGAATTTATTTGGGGTTTGGTGTATGAAGGGTGCAAATGTGCATTCTTATCTGTTGGTATCAAAACAACTTGTGCATTTTATATTAAATGGACAAAATCTCATTAAATCCACCATTTGCTACCTGTACTTACTGATGGGGCTTGATCCTGTTACTTAGCTTGAAAAAGAAAAAAAAACTAGTGAAGGGTGCAGAAACAAACCTCTATAGTAGGCAAGCTGTACATAGTACAGTAATAAATATATATTTTTTCAGTCACATTTCTTTGCAGTGTAAATGTAAAAAAAATGTTTTAGGTTTGCAAATTTATTAAAAATCAATCTGAAAATATGATTTTACTTTGCCATTATGGGTTACTGAGTGTAATACTGTAGATAGGCAAAATGGCAAAATTATCCAATAAAAATTTAAATCAAAATAAAAAAAGTGTGCAGAAAGTGAAGGGACGTGAATGCATTCTGAATCCACTGTACTGTATATGTGGTAGTCAGCTGATGATATGTGGTGGTCTACATTTGTTTTGTGACCATCGTGGGGCAGACCACCCCCTGGGCAGTTACTTTGACCCCACTGGACATGGCTTCCCTGACAGTCTTCCTAGTAAAGAAAGAAGGGCATGAAGCATTTGGAGTAGCTTTCCCTTCCCATTAGGTATTCTCCCATGTTCTAAGCATTTACCTCCTGAGTGGCCCAGATGAACTGTGATATCAAATTTTGGGCCACTGGACATCGAAAGTAGTATTTCTGGTAATTACTCCATGTAATACAATACAAGTCAAAAGAAGTTATGATTGCATCATTTGAGGCTACATCTGAAATGTATGGGTTGGTTTTGGTCTAAATACTACACAGAGTACATGACATTGCCACAAAAAATGCTACTAGACCTATCCTAGAACTGTGAGCTGTGATGAAAGATTGAGAGAGTTGAATCTGTTCAAAATAAGTCGAGGGTGTCCAGATTAACGTACATGAGCCAGATATGGTCCTTGCATCATTTTAAACACGCCTGCTTCATCATTATTCAGAACATGTTACAAATAGATTTTGTACCAATAGATTTTTTAAGGCCCCCTTTATGTCCAGCATTAATAAGTGTTTCATATCTAGAGTCAGTCTGTCTGTAAACCAGGAGATAACATGAAGCAAGAATCATAGGAAAGAGTAAACCAGTTTAAAATGTCCATTTTGTGTATTTCATGAAATGAAACTATATGCTTTGTCACAATTACTGTATGTTTTAATAGGTACCCCTCCATCCTTTTGGTTTCCATGAATTCTGGACTTCCTGGGCATCAAAAGGGAAGCAGTGAGCAGTGTGGCGCATCAGGGAGGCTGGATTAAGAGTTATCTGTATTTTGTTTCAGAACTATTTTGGTACTGGTACTGAGGTTCAAAAGCTGGTATTGATACCAAAGTCAAAATTTTAGTACATTAGAGCAAAACAAGGATCAGTTTTTGAATGCAGAAAGAGTTTATAAAAAAAAAACAAAAAAAAAAACGATAAATGAAGTTTGACACTAGGGTCTACTTGGGTAAAGATGTCAAGTAATGCTAGAATTGTGATTCAAGATGTTGATCTACAGAAGGATAATAAGCAAAGAGATTGCCACCATTTTTATATTGAGAAGATAATGGTTGTGTGATGCCTCCTTGCATGTCTCATAAGCAAAGAATGAAACAGAACAGGAATAAAATAAGTTTGTCAAATCAAATTGAAATGACCAAAAAAAAACCTTAATAAACACATTCTACACAATAAAATACACCAAAATACACATATAAAACATGTTAATTATTACAGTATCTGAATATAATTTACCAAAATTAAATTTACACCTGGTATTAAAATGCATCTACAGTGTCCACATAATGTCCGGATATCCAGATACAGTTCCGATGGACTCCCCAGTTGCATGGGCTGCACTTTTGTGTAAAAAATTAGGGGGTTTCAGATTGTTCGCTTGATTCAGTTTGGAAGAGCATACTGCAGCTACTAACCTGTAGTTAGAATGGAAAACAGCTGCCACCAGTGACCCACCATGAAAACATGAAAAGAATGTGACATGCCACACTGCCATACAGAATTAGTGTTTTGGCTTGAGACCAAACATGTAACAGACAATTGACAGAGAGTGGTAGCTCAACACAACATAGCTGCCACTCTTCTAACTTCTTAAAGCCATACAATTGTGCTGCCAATAGGCCGCTTACCTGTCTGCTACCGCCGCCCAATATGATGTTTCTGAATGATGCATTCATACTTGAGGTGAATGTGGTCACTATTCTTTCCTGACAGTTTTTGAATGTGGTCTGATTGCATTTACACTTTGTTTTTAATGGGGTCAAGTTCTCTCCAATTGGATCACGAAAAATGTATGTACAGTACTTGTGAGGTTGTAAATGAGGCCATAATGTCAACCTGCTTTGCTTTAGGAACAATTTTTCAAATGTGTCCAGATTACTGTTCTCGCTATGCTTTACTTTTGATGTAATGTTTTCACTCATTGTTGATTTTAGCTCTGTGGCTTCTGGGAGCTTTCCAAATTCAGTGTAATGTGTAAAGTAATATTGATGACAAAAAAGGTAGTGTAAATAGAGATGTGAGGCAGACTATACATTTGTGATGAGCAGAGAGGTACTTTTGCATCTTTTTTCCCCCAAAGAAAAAGGTGGTGGTAATTTTTATTGATATAATCATCCCTTATTGTATATAAAAATTGTTATTTTTCGCCCTCAGCAAAACTGAGATTAACCACCCAGTTTAAATGAATGGAGATTAAGAATGGACATGACAGATGCGTTTAAAGTTATGAAGAGAAATAGCAGGCTGCATGACAATAGATAATGTAAAAGCTGTTCCTCATTAATAAGAAGTGGGTACCAGTGGAAGTTGTTAAAGGTTAAAACTGCACACAGGTTCATAAAGAACTATAGATATATAGAATCCCATCTTGTCTTGATACTATTTTAGAACTAGTACAGTCATTGAAAAAAGTAAGTACACCCCAGGGAAACTGTTGACTTTTTCAACATGTGCAAACAATTAAACATTATATCTTAATGTAAACAGGGCCTACAGATAAAGGTGATATACTTGAATAAATGACACATAAAAAAAACACTGCTCCACTGACAGACTGAGAAGATCATTCCTCCCCCAAACTATGCGTCTCTTCAATTCCACCAGAGGGGGTAAACGTTGAAAATTATTCAAGTTTTTGTCTGTTTTTTACCTGCATTTTTTATTACTCTTTAATATTTTTTGCTGCTGGAGTATGTGAATTTCCCCTTGGGATTAATAAAGTATCTATCTATCTATCTATCTATCTATCTATCTATCTATCTATCTATCTATCTATCTATCTATAAAATTGACATTGGGTATTCATAATCTAAATTAACAAAAGTGCAAATTTCTCAAGTGGAAAAAGTATGTCCCTCTATTTATTACCACATCTATAGAAGATTCCCAAGAATTCATTATGTTATTTGCAGGAAACACTTGGAAAAGTTGGTGTCAAAGTGCATGCATCTGCAGTCTGAGAAAGATTATACAAATTTGACCTGCATTCAAAGTGTACTTAGTACAGTAATAAATATATATTTTTTCAGTCACATTTCTTTGCAGTATAAATGTAAAAAAAAATGTTTTTGATTTTTAATAAATTTGCAAACCTATCTGAAAACATGATTTTACTTTGTCATTATGGGTTACTGAGTGTAGATATTGTAGATAGCTAAAAGCTTTTGCAGTCCAAAAAGAACGTTACAGGAAGTCTACAGTTTGCCATTGAACATACAGGTAAACATCAGGCCTTCTGGAACAATGCACTCTGGGCAGATACAAGGGGTGTTCAATAATTTATCTACCCAATTATGAAAGAACATAGCAAGCATGCTGAAACAAGTCTGGGTATGTTGTGACATGTCTCAAGATTACTCATGCACAGTTGTGGCTCAGTGCGAGCCTAACATTCCAAGAGACAGGATGTCAGGAGAGTCCTTGTGTGAATCAAGCAAGAAAATGCTAGATTCGGAGCAATGTTCAGTGATAGAATTTCTCGCCAAAGAAGATCATGAATGCATGTGATGAGTCTGCCCCATCATCCTACAAAGAAAAATTTGGGAGCAAGCAGTTTAAGTGGGGTAGAGAGTCCATTGAAGATGACCTTCACACTTGACACTTGAAATGTGCAAAAAAGTCAAAGGTTTAATCTTGTGAGACAGTTGAATTAAGGTTATCTGAATAGCTGAAGTAATGGGTATCATGGCAGGTATAGTTTGGAAAATAATTCATGAAAAGTTGGGCATGTCAAAGGTCAGTGGAAACACAAGTCATCCCCCACCCCAAAAAAGTTCAAGACAGAAAAATCTGCAGGCAAAGTCATGGCAACTGTCTTCTGGGATATTGAAGGACTTTTGCTTTTGGAGCTCTTGCCACACAAAATAACCATAATCGGGAAGAGTTATGCCAACACAATGATCGCTTTGTGGGAGTCAATGAAGGAGAAAAAGACAGGGAAAACTCCCAGCAGGCTTGCTGCTTCTTCATGACAATGAACCGGTTCACATGTCATGTCAATCACAGGCTGCCATCCGAGAATGTGGGTTCCAGCAGCTGAACCAGTCACCCTAGAGTCCTGACCTGGCTCCCTCAGATTATTTCCTGTACCGAGTTTTGAAGAAATCTCTCTGTGGACAGCGGTTTTCCAGTGTTGAAGACGTCAAGGCAGCTGTGACGTCATGGTTTGAAGGTCAAAAAGCAGATTTTTCTTCAAAAGGGTTCAAGTCATTGCTGGAAAAGTGGATAAAGTATATGGAGCTATCCGGGGACTACATTGAAAAATACATTTTTTTTTTTTTAACTTTTCTTTCCCACTGCAGTAGATAGATTACTGAATGCCCCTCGCTAATGAAAGACAGAGTTGTTTGCCCCCAGTAACAGTAGACATGTCTGGTGCAAACTGAAACCAACATTTCAGGACAAGAACCTTATGCTAGCTGTGAATCATGGTGGTGAAAATGTTATGGTCGGGGATTGCTTTGCTGCTTTAGAGCCTGGGTAGCTTTCAGTTATTGAGTCAACCAGGAATTCTGCATCAAATCAAAATGTGCTTGAGGAGAATGTAAGGCAATCTGTCCAAAAACTTGAATTTGAACTGGAAATGGACCTTTCAGCACGATAATTATCCAGCGCACACAAACAAATCTATCAAGGAATGGCTTAAAAGAGAAGAATTGGAGGGTTATTGAATGACCTAGTCAAAGCCACTATGTGAATCCTATTGTAATGTTGTGGAAGGGATTTTCAATGGGCAGCATCTGCAAGAAACCCCACAACCATCTTGCAACTGAAGGAATTTTGCATTGAGGAGTGGTCAAAAATGTCACCGTGTCCATGTTAGAGACTGCTTAGTTATGTAAATTACCTACAAGAATTTCTGCTAAAGGGGGGCAATACTAGCTTCTGAGGTCTAGGTGTACTTCCTTTTTCCCCAGTAGACCATTACATCTATTGATATTTTAGTTGAATAAATAAAAAATCAACATTTCCTTCTGTTTTTTTTCCCCAAGTGTAGGCACTGTTTGCATAAAGATCTAAAGATCTGCTCTTTTTATGTTCAAATGTAGTGAAAAAGTCAACACTTTCCATGGGATGGACTTACTTTTTCACATGACTGTAAATAGAAAATGATGAGCCATGTTGCGCTAAATGGTCCATTCTTGAAACTTCATTGTTTTTTTTTTTTTGTTTTTTTTTTGTTGTTACATGTCCTGCATTCAGCAATGTGTTAAGCATTAAAATTCAGATTTTTTTCTTTTTACTTTTTCATTACCTGGTATTTTAGTTTATAAAATCATCAGACTATAAGGAATGAGTTTTTTTTATATTTCTTCTCACAAAATATTATAAGAAAAGTGGTATTACTTTTATGAATAGCATTAGTCACTAGTTGCTTAATATTCCTAGAAGAAGCCTAACCCTTAAAGATTGCTATAAAATATTCATGCTTAGTGCTGAACAGTAGAGAAGGAAAATCTCAGTGACGTCAATAGTTACCAGTGAGTTTTAAACCCACACACTAAATATCAAAGTTGTTTCTTAATCATTTTTCCCAGAAAAGGGGATGGCCATAAAGTGTTTAAGGTTTATAAAGTACTAAAGTACTTTGTACATTTTTTTTCTTCTTCTTCAGATGTTGAGCGGTTCAGACAGTTTTTAAAAATACATTTTAATACATTTTTATGACTATACTGCTGATTAATATTAAAATTACACTAGGAAACTTTTCAGTAGCTTGCTGAATTAGACTGCAAAGAATAGCATTAGGGTCTTGGTATATATACAATCTGTCGTTGCTTGCATAGTGTTCAGGTTTGCGACACACACTACTTTAGATAAAAAGCAGATTCACTGTATTTGAGTTTCAGCACATGTACTGCTACCATCAGGGCTATAAACAGTTAGTTTGTGCTCCGATCTCTGGTGTCTGAATGTTTACTTTTTGCTTATTCCCCTTCTTTGCATATGTGTTTACCAACATGTAGACCCCACAGTCAGTCAACAAACTGTATGCGGATATGCTAGATTTTCCATTTTGTTATGTCTTTTAAAAAGACCCATGTTCCATACAGTATGTATGTTGTGTGTTTCCCTCTTGTTCCATGATTCTGAAAAGAAATCCTTTTGATTCTTTGCAGTGCAGTAAGATGGGAGTTGATCCTAGCATATCTTATGTCAACTTGTGTACATTTGCAATTTGTTCACATAGCTGGCCAGTGCTATGAATAACATATTAATTGTGAAAGAGGCCTAGAGATTTCCCTTGGCCTAAAGTAAACACTTTATTTCTTTGTTTTTAGGTTTGCCTGTAGTTCATGCAGAGCCAAACTGAAGCAGCAAATCAAAAAATGTGTAGAGTTTTGAGATAAAGCAGCAAATCCCTTGGCTCCCAGGTGTGAGTTCTTTATAAATATACAGTAGCGATGACTCATTGACTTTAAAGCTGGGAGGAAGGTAAGCAGAGGGAGAACTGGAGGTTAACAGGGAAGGTGTTATGGATCAAAAGTTTAACTTTTGGAGAACTTTCTCCAAAACTTGAACACATTCAAGAGCAAAAGTCTGAGTTACAGAAGTTTGTCTTTTTTTGTGTACATGCAGAAGTTTTCCTTCATACATTCATTACTGTATGAGAGCAACCTTCTGGGATCTCGCCCATCCTGAATACTGCACAGGCACTTCTCAAAGTGAATGCTCACATAAGAGTCAGATCACTCCAGAGAAAATAATAAGATATGACAATGATAAATCTGAATGAAAATTGAAGCTGCCCCACTTTGCATGGTCACTGGAATATTCTTTGCTCCTGTTAGGATGACAAGTGCACTTGCTGAAGTACCAAGCCAAACTCCTGTCTTTTGACTCCACCCTTATTTGTCCACCATTGAGCTTTTAAACCAGCTGTTTTTTTCACTGTAGATTCATTTTAACTTTAATCTTGCACAGTAATATATCCAATATGAATACCATGCACTTGTATTATAATAACCTTAACTCTGTAATATATGGCCCTCTTAACTATTTAGGACTTTTAGGAATTAGTTAATAATGCTTGTTCCATTCCGGTGTTACTTGACCGAAAAAATGCTCCATCACCTACTGACTTAATATTAAAATACGGGTCTCTGTTATAATCCTTAGCTTCTGCAGTATTTGCAGTTTGGCATTGCAGATTGGTATGCAGTCAACCTTCCTTTAGCTGTAACTAACTAGTGTTGGACGTTTTGGAAAAAGTAAGCTTTATCCCTTGTTTGCATGAGAGGCAAATGCCTTTCTTAACAAACTTGCTAGCCAAGAAAACAAAATAAAAAAAAAAAAAACTTGGTTCTGTCCGCGCAGGACAGCGTGATTTTTTTGTATAAGCGTGACATATAAGTGAAGTGCTAATTAGTCATTGTACTTACTAATGATCTCATAACTGTACAGTTTATACAATCATTGATTACAGTTATCAGTAGTTATAGAGCTAGTAGTATTTCAGTCTATGCCACTTTAAGTAAAAAAATGTTTTTTTTTTTTCGTTCTTCCTGCCCTGGAAACTTTTCCAAAACCTTGGTGCTGTGAGCTAAGATAACCAGTTTCCTCAAACTCAACCGTTCATAGTTCCTCTTCATTGCCCGTTACTCTACTCTCTACTACCATTGATCGATTTGTCACAGAATTTCTTTTCAACATCAGTTCCTTGTATATTCCTCTAAGCTTTTTTTTTTTTTTTTTTTTTTTAACACTGTTCGTGCACACAGACTTCCCACATAGTACGAAAATTGAAAACTTTATTTAACCATAAGTCCTTTTACTTTATCGTGTTGTAGTTATTTATTTTATTTTTTTCTGTTTAATGCAGTCTTCAAAAACAACATATTATTGGATTAAGTGTAATATTCTATATTGCGACTTATAGATAATATGATTCTTAATTTTGAATGGTCAACCCTAGGTTAGCATCAGACCCGAGCTTATAGTAAAATGAGTATGAAAATATATGAAAGTCAATAATAATTAAAAGATAACATTTCTGGTGCTAAGCCGTAATAAATCAGCTGTGTATTGATTTAGCAATTGTCATAAATAAGTACTTTTCAGCACCTTCTGTAAGCCTCAAACCTTGTGACATGACAGATGGATTACTGTATATGTATTATACGTAGTTTTAATTTTGCCTTTGCAACATCAGGTATTTTGTTTTGATAATTATTTGAAGGTGCATGGCTCATCTATTGGAGAATCGGTTGAAGGATGTTTCTATTTCTCTTAGCAATGTAGAAACACCTAGAAGTAGCACTTCGTTTTTAGGAGTAAAATCTGCTGCTGTGATGTCACAAAGAAGTAAGGAAATATAAGAAAGTTTTTTGGTTGGATGTATCCTGTACTTTTTAAATTCTGGACCTGACGTGAACCTGAAAAAAACTCTTTAGGTCAAGCTCTCTTGTATAACTGATGGGTATCTAATTGTACCTGATCTGATGCAGGACTCCAGTCAGCTGTACTAACATTTATTGTTCTGTTGATTGGTTTTCATTGTATTAGTTAAAAGTCAAGTAAAATGACACCTTTTACATTACATCTTGCCTGAAGAAGGGGCCTAAGTTGCTTTAAAAGCTTTCATATTGTAATCTTTTTTAGTTAGCCAATAAAAGGTGTAATTTTACTTGACTTTTCACTACATTCATAATGGCTAACACGGTACAACACCCTAGTACTTGCCTTTAAGGCCAAAACTAGAACTGCACCACCTTACATATCAGCACTGGTTAAGCAGCGTGTCATTTCTCGCTCTTTCAGAACATCAAGCACTGCTCGTCTCGAACCACCCTTACTTAAAAGAAGAGGACGACATGCATCAAGACTCTTTGCAGTGTTGGCTCCTCAGTGGTGGAACGAACTTCCTCTTGCTGTACGAACAGCGGAGACCCTCACTGTCTTCAAACGTCGTCTGAAGACACACTTCTTTAAACAGCACTATGGGGACTAAAGTCCCCATACTTTTTTTCTACCCTTTTCACAAAAAAAAAAAAAAAAAAAAAAAAAAAAAATTTTGTACTAACTCCTAGTACTAACAACTTACTATTTTCTTCTAGCATGGTTTTGTGTACAACTTGGTCAGCGGTAACTTGTTTAATGACAGTAGATTTAATCCTAGCCTTAAAGACTGAAGAACAGTCGTAGACTACTAAGCACTGTTGTAAGTCGCTCTGGATAAGAGCGTCTGCTAAATGTTGTAAATGTAAATGTAAATGTATTAGTTAGCAATGATGTAAATGGAAATATTGCCAGCCTTTATATGTAGTGTTTTTGTTCAATCAAACGATGAGAACATTAATAACATTCTTGCTGAAAATGTCTGCACCACTGAAGTCTGTTTCGCAAAAGTTGAGGTAATCTGATTATGAGCCTTTAAAATCTGTTTTATTGTATTTATAAAAATATGATTTCCTGATTTTCTAATTTGATTTAAATTGTCATTTTGGATTTTCTTGCTTAAATAAAGTAATTTCAAGTGAATTTTTTTAAATGATTGCATAAAAAACAATATTTTGAATCTGGTACAGTAGACATTAACTAGAATATTGAACATTATTTGCAAAATGCAAACAATTTTAAATTATGTTTCAAATAATAGCTCAACATTTTCATAATTGTTTTGTGTTACTTTTGAAAACTTAATTGTACATTTTAGTAGTGAACAGTGAGAATGTCTGTGGCAATGCAGTTTATTGTCCGTGTTTGTTAAACCTAGGGTTTATGGGAAATCATTTTTAAAATGTTAACTGTCAGTCTTTGACACTGCTTCTGAATTTTTAAGTCTAGTCTATAATTTTCCATCTTCATTTTAAAGCACCACTGACCTGTATCACTGTATGCATGAGTTAATGATGAGACATTGATACTAGGTTAATAATCACCAAGGTTTCCCCGTTTCTCTGGCAGCAAAGTCTGTGTTTGGAGTCCACAGTGAGCTTTATCATGCATTGCCAAAGTAGGAAACTCAAGTGTATACACAAAAATAAAAATATGATGACTGTTATACTCAGCTTCTTTGTCAGTGGTGTGTTGGGTTCCCTCCATCTCCCCATTTTTCCTCAGAAGATTTGAGTCTCATAAGTTTTGACTATGAGCATTTTCTTTATTATAAGTGGTACTTGTGTGTTAAAAAAATCAAAAATAGAATGAATCTAGAGCTTGCTTTCCAAAATGTAGTAAAAAAATGCATACTGTAGGTTCCTTTCAACACAACTACTGCTAGTCTGGGAATTAGACATAGGTTGTTGATTTGCGTGCAGTTTGCATAATCCCTTCTTTATGCTGTAGAGCTCCTTATTTGAGGGGGCCAGTATTTTAAAAAATAAATTCATCCTATTTCAGTTTTTTTGTTTTACGTTGTAGAAAATAATAATAATCTAGTCTTCATAAAAAAAGACAAGGTGCAGAAGCTATCTATCTCACTAAACCACAGTTAATATATGCACGGTGGACGCACCGAGGCGTATGCGCACTGCCGCCTTGGCGCCCGCCCCAGAGTCCAAAGTCAAACGCAGCAGCTTTCCAAAACGCGGCGGCTTCCCAGAGTCAGTAGGTGGCGCCCGAACAACAGAACCTCTGAGCGCCCAAACAACACAACCTGTACAGTCAAACACAGCAGCTTCCCAAAACACGGCGGCTTCCCAGAGTCAGTAGGTGGTGCCCGAACAACACAACCTCTGAGCGCCCAAACAACACAACCTGTACAGTCAAACACAGCAGCTTCCCAAAACGTGGCGGATTCCCAGAGTCAGTAGGTGGCGCCCGAACAACACAACCTCTGAGCGCCCAAACAACACAACCTGTACAGTCAAACGCAGCAGCTTCCCAAAACGTGGCGGATTCCCAGAGTCAGTAGGTGGCGCCCAAACAACACAACCTGTAAGCGCCCAAACAACGCCACCTGTAAACTAGACTTGCTCTAATCCACTGTGCCAGTAATGTTGATCACATAACAGTCATTCAGTTTGGCGCCCGCCCCAGAGTCAAACGCAGCGGCTTCCCAAAACGCGGCGGCGCCCGCCCCAGAGTCAAACGCAGCGACTTCCCAGAACACTGCAGCTTCCAGAGTCAGTAGGTGGCGCCCAAATAACACAACGTAATGCGCCGTGGCGCCCACCCCAGAGTCAAACGCAGCGGCTTCCCAAAACGCAGCGGCTTCCCAGAGTCAGTAGATGGCGCCCAAACAACAACCTGTTCACTACACTTGCTCTAATCCACTGTGCCAGTAATATAGATCACATAACGGTCACAGACTCAAATCCAGCGGCTCCCCCGACTCAGTGGCTGGCACAAGAACACCACAACCTGTACACTAAACTTGCTGTTCTCCACTCTGCCAGCAGTCGGTGTCAGCAAAGGCAACAGAATCACGTCTCCACAAAACGAAACCGCTTTAGTACAGATATGCTTATTTAATTAAATGACATTTCCCCAGACGCACCCACCCTCCATGATATGTCATCCATCCAAATATCGGACGGAACACAAACTGATTGCCATTCTTGGATTTCCGATTCGCTAGCGAATCGCGGGCTTACTTGTATATGACTATTGTAATGTCATTATTATAGACTAATTAGCAGAAATTGGACTTTAAAAGTCACAGTTTAATTATATATCATTAAGAAAAAGAAACACAAATCTGGGATTCACATTTTTAGAGCAGTTCATAACTCCAAACTTTGTGGAACATTGCTAGTACTGGTAGTGTTTGTTTCTTTTTAATAGAATTCAGTTAAGTTGCCATTTGTAATGGAGGATTTTTCACTGTTTGATTCAGTGGACTTACACAGCAGATTGACCTCAGACTTTTCAAATGACAAAATAGTTACTTGGCTTGTAAATTTGAGTGCATATGTGTTCCTTGATAATTCTGAAGAGGAAAAAATGCATGGTGTGAACAGATGTTGTTTCCTTTATGTAAGAATTCCCAGAGTCTGAGCATGTGTTTCTCCTAATATGTGTAGAGCTTACTGATGTCCTTATGCTATGTTGCAACAAAGCCTCCCTCATGTTAAATGGACTGTATGTGAACGTCCAGTTTTGTTATCTAGCTGACTTCTGGATTGAACAAACCTGAGGATGTTGCATGTATGTATAAAAAAAATCAATTGCATAAGTAGAAATTGATAGTTAGAGGAAACTTTAATAAGGTGGAAGAAGAGAAGCCACAATGTTTTAATTTAACAAAACAAGGTCCTTAACAGCATTAATGCTGATCCAGACCTTTAAGTTTTGAATACCAGTTAAAGTAGTCTCCAGTTTTTTTTATAGCTTGGAAATCTCCCCCCACACATGCCATTCCATCAGTCAATGTCAACCTGCAGACTTCATACTAACAAGAGTTAGCTCATGTCTGGTGACCCATAGTTAGCAAACAGTTAGCAGTTTTATTGCTTATAGAGATCTTTAAATGTCTTTATCAGTAACTGCCTGACCCTTGAAACTCCAGAATACTTATAAAAATTCAGATTTGTTTACAACGTAAAGAAAATAAATAGTATGAAACTATTTAATATACATGAAACCCATTTCATTACTTATTGTTAAACAACTACATATATTTTACTAGTGATAGGATTCAAAGTTAACAGTGCAGACTACAAACCCTGAATAGACACATACAAATTGAGCATATATTCTTCCACAAAGGGTTGTAATTTTTGCCACAAGAGAAATTTTTCAGATAAATATATTAATGGTGACTGTTTGCCAGCTTCTTTTTGATTAGGGCTGTGTGGGGGTAGGTGTTGTATTTAGGGTTGGGGGATCATAATACCTGCTAATTGACAAGTAGACGACTAATGCAGTTTTGTTACCACTGTGTCTTTTCAAACTTCTCTTTGCACAAAGGAAAGAAACACTTGATACGATATAGAAACATTTTTATTATATAAATTGCTAAATAAATTTAACAACTAAAGCAGGGTAATATGAAAGTAAGTGATGCTGTTATTCTGAGGCCATAACCAAATATACGTTCTTATTCAAGTTCATTTGGTTGGTGCATGTTCCAACCATTTCTTTTAGTCTGACATATAAAGTGTATGTATTCACAGATAATAATGTAATTAACTTGCTTTGGTAGTCTATAAAAAATTTAATGTTTCGGAAAGTTTAAGATTTTAATTATTTGCTAAGTGTCTATTTGCTGGCAATTGTAAATGTAAGGCTTGAATGCCAACAGCAGAAAACAATAAATAGAAGCTAATTATATTAATTCTTCCATAATACTACCTTGGCTTTAGAGAACCATCCCGACAAAGTCTTTATAAATTAGCCCTGGACCATTGATCCACTCCTGCATATAAAACAATCAAATCTTTGCTCATGTCTTCAGAAATACAAGCCAGCACGGTGTGTTCATTCTAAATCAGTAACATTATATATTGAAGCTATAGGAATCCAGTTTATGGCATGGATTGGTTTCTTGGAGCATATTCTACTGATCATGAAACACCAACACGTGGAATATCCTGACCTGAAGAGATCTGTGACATCTGTCATTTACAGTACATTTGAGTGCAAGTAGTATTAGAATTTATTTCTGTTTTTCTCTCTCTGTCCACCTTGCATTATCTAAAATGCTATACATTTAATAATGTATTTTTTGTGCTAGTGGATAATACTGAAAAGTTATTTTATTCTTTGTATTTGTTTTTTGTAGGAAGTTCTCTCTGGAGTGGTGGTGGTAAATACTAAGGAAACTGTACAACACCAGGGGATTTCTCTCACAATGGAGGGCACGGTGAATCTCCAGCTCAGCTCTAAGAGTGTTGGTGTTTTTGAGGCATTCTACAACTCTGTTAAAGTAAGTTTGTGACACATTTGCTGCAAAAATTAGCTCCATATCCTGGTTTCATCATATTAAAACATATACTGTATATTACAAAAAAATTTTATTTTCATTCTTAATTCATTAGGATGTTATACATTGTGCAAGGGTACAGCCCGGACACAGACAGGAGGACACGTTCAAAGCCATCACCACACATTTATTTACACTAATATATACAAGTCACTATGTGCACCGCTACCAAACACCCCCCCAGTCTCTCAACAGTCCTGGCTTCTTCTCTAGCCGACTGAAACAGCTGAATACAATAGCAGGACCCATTCATTTTGCCTGTAAAAGCATACAAGTGCTTTACTTACATTGTAGTGATTAGAATGGCGGGCTTTTATTACTGTATGTCCTCTGCGCTCAAAGGTTTGATGACATGAATTAGGGGAGTCAATAACTGAGACTGTCAGTAAGGCTGTTACTATATTTTCTTTACCTCTGTATATAGAATAAAACTGAAACCAACGTAAATTAATCACACTGAGTTACAAATTTTACAGATAGACAAAAGGATTTCAGAAATAGAATATCTGATTGTAGTTATACAAGGTGTGACTATTAAATAACAAAACTGGGTTTCTGTGGATTGAACTGCATCACACAAGTCAGAGCTGGGCGGGGGACACAGACCTTGAACAAGCATAAACAAGCCCTGTACGTTTCAGTCACGTAGTGTTACTAGTTCGCAATCATGCAACAGAACGGCAACTGAATCATTTTGGATGGTAATTGAGGTTAACAGTGAAGAATGCATGTGATACGCAGTTGTGTTTGAGTGGTACAAAAGATTTTGTGGAGGTCGAGAAGATGTTGAAGATGATGAATGCCCTGGACACCCTTGCATGTCAGAGGAAGGAGGCCACAATTATGGGAACACGGTTTCATCCTTCATCAGCATAATGTACCAGCCCCCACTACAATCTCAGAGAAGCAGTTTTTGTTGAGAAACAAATCATTGCATGAACATCCTCCCTACTTATCAGACCTGGCTCCATGCAATTACAGACATGAAAAAGAAAACAACATAGCTTCTGAGATAACTGACGGAAGATAACTTGCAGCACTGCTTTGATCATTGGATGATCAGAATGCAGTGGTGCATAGATGCAGGAAGGGGTATATCGAAGGAGGAAGGAGTTGAAATGTACTTTTTCTTCATTAAAATTGTTACAGCATTATTCTCGTTAATAGCCACACTGCATATGTACATTTACATTTATTTGCTTAGCAGATTTTCAGTTGGACAGAAAATCCCTGAAAAATAGAGTCTTCAGATGCTTCCTAAACTCATTGAAAGAGTCAGATGTTTGAGTGGAGGCATGTAGCTCATTCCAACAGTTGGGAGCTACACATGAAGAGAGTATGGATTGAGATTTGATGCCAAGCAAAGGTGGCATCATCAGATGCTGTTCACTAGTAAACTCAAGTGGGTGAGAAGGAGCCTCACAAGTGTCTCCATTAACAGTATATATCAGATTAAAGAAAAACACAGTTCTGTGCAAATGTTAAGGCACCCTGAATGAAGTTGCATGTTTAACTGAATGACCATTTGATAAGGTTTACACAACCTACACATAAAAAATGTGATATTTTTTGTACATTGTAATTCACAATTACTCCTTCTTTTCAAAATTTACCATACTGATGAAATAAAATGGTGAATTTGGAGAGTTTATAAGTTTGGGTACCCTGAGAGACACAGTAGAAAAACAAAGATTTACCATTTTAACTTTAGTACTAGGGTGTTGTACCGTGTTAGCCGTTATGGATGTAGAGAGAAGTCAAGCAAAATTACATCTTTTATTGGCTAACTAAAAAGATTACAATATGCAGGCTTTCAAAGCAATTCAGGCCCCTTCTTCAGTTTCCTCGAAAGCTTTCATATTGTAATCTTTTTAGTTAGCCAATTAAAGGTGTCATTTTGCTTGACTTCTCACTACATTTTAACTTTAGAAAATGATAAAATTCTTAACCTTGTAATCTCATGAACTCCATTCAGTTGCATTATATTAACCTCCTTATTGTTACGTTTAAAAAAGAAGTAAAAATGTTGTGTGTAACAAAAGCATGTAAATGCCAGATCATCAACATAAATACAGTAGGAAAGATATATCTAGTGTTCACTGCTGTAGTGATGCATATTTAGCATACGTCCTTCATGTGATATGATTTGAAATAGTCACCGTCATGTAGCCGGATGTTGCACTTAGGAATGTCAGTGCCTGATCCGCATGAGCAGTGTGCCCCTTGTGCCTATTGTGAATCAGCAGGCTAAACGGGCACTGGTAGATATGTGCCTTAAGCCTCCCTTTATGATACAGAAGAAAAGTGTAAGGCAGCATCTTGTCATATGGAACAGCAGGAGAGCATCTGGAATTGATTTTGTTTCTACACATATACTTAAGTCCACTACTAGTGAACATTCTCCTATTTTCACGGATGTCTTTAATTTCTCCCTTAAAGTAATGCATGGCTGCCTAAGATATGCTAACAAACCTATCACTTTGACGGCTGTCGTTATGAAGGTGTTTGAACAACTAATTGCCAACATTCTGTTTAGAATGCACTTGGATTCTTACTAGTTTGTCTGTGGTGTATGCAGATTAGTAGAGAACATGTGTCCAAAGGTCATGACACTGTTCATCATGAAAAATCACTGAGCACATATGTCTGGGTTCTCTTTATTGGGTGCAGGCCTGCTTTTAACACAATGGTTCTTGTCAAGCTTTCGAATAAACTGACAGGAACAGACGCCCATTGGTCTTTGTTCTATTGCCATTATATGTGTTTTTTCCTAATATGAACCAGGTGATGAAACTGAAGGAAAAGATCTCTTATCACCTGACCCTGATTATGGCTACCCCACAGTGCTGTTTTGTCACCACTACTTTATTCATTCTATGTGAATGACAGCTGCATTACACAGGCAGATTCTCTATGAATGGTCAAGTCTGCTGGTGACACTTGGGTGGGTCTCGTGGCAAATGATGAAAAGTTTGTGTGTGGAATGAGGTCTAAAGATGTTGCCTAAATAATCTAGAAGTAAATGTCAGAAACACCAAATAATTGGTTGTTTACTATATTTTTACTTTAGTAGTCATGTTGTTGAGACAGTGGATAATGTAAGGCTCTGAAGCATTGCTATTTCCAGTATAAATATTAAAAAAATATAAGTAGGTGAATACCTTTAAAGAAGATTTTATAAGAGAGGTCCTTGAGACATTAGTCAGGCAAAGAGTTGGGTAGGTCTGATTTTCTTCAAAAAAGATACCATCAAGTTAGTGTGCACTTTATACGGAATTGATGGGAGGAAGTTTTTCCATCAACCTAAACTCTCTTGAAGGTGCTTCACCAAAGTAAAAGTGTGATGGTGTAGGCAGAACTGCACATGAGCAGCCACCATAGTTTTCAAGAGAAGGAAGGGGAGGAAAATGTTACACTAGCATGTAAAAATGTCCTTTTCCTCATGATCAGAATCACCGTTCTCATTTCTATAAAATAGACCTCTGGATAGCATGTCTTTTCCTGAATACCTTTAACTTGTGGTCTGAATATAAATAATTTTTCAATAAATGACTCGATGATGAATACAAGAAAAGTTTGTTTCGTCAACTGGCAAAAAAAATGTCTTTATTTTAAATGAAATATGTATTTTTATGTATCTCTTAACTAATGACAGAAATAAAGGGATTCATGCTCAGCCAAATATATAATTAGTAATATATTATTAAATCTAAAGTGTATATACAATATTAATTATTTTAATATTTTTTATTAATGTTACTTCTAATATGGTACTGCACATCAAAAATGATTTGTTTTGTTTAAATTCTTTTTAAAATTCTATACTTGCTATGTATGTAATTAAATTATTTAATTAATTAATGTATGTAATTACATTTGTTATACATGTACTGTTTCTTCTGTGCTGTAATAACTTTTTCCTTTGGCAACAGAACCTAATTTTTATAGGCTGCATTTACAAAGAGACCTTATTTACACTCATACCTAAAATCTTAATTGTTCTGCTAAAATAGCTTTTTTTTGTGTTATTAATGTTTTTCTTATGTATTAGTGACATTATTTTGACTTACCTCATTATTTCAATTAAAAGTAAAGTCAATTTGTTATGTGGCTTAACTTTGTAGCTATTTTTGCTCGTTAGTTCTTTATTTTATATAATTGACAAATAAACACCATGGTGCAGCTTCGTTCAGGTCTAGACTGGCTTCGCTTGTGTGGGGGGTGTGTTTTCTACCCTTGCTGGATAGGATTTCCTCTGGACACAAGTGTTTCCTTCCACATTTCAAAGACTTGAGGACATCTATATGGCTAGTGCCTGTAGTTGCAGGTATAGTGCTTTGCATCCTGCAGGTAGGAAAATGCATGGATATGTAACTCATCATCATCATCATGGTTTTCTATTACAGCCCATTCAGCTGATTAACAGTAACATTGAAGTGGTCAAAGCAGGAAAAGTTCCAAGTGGCAAGACAGAAATCCCCTTTGAATTTCCTCTGCACGTAAAAGGGAACAAAGTTCTTTATGAAACCTACCATGGTGTCTTTGTTAATATCCAGGTAAGAAAAGAGTAGAAAAGCAAGAAACTAGAAATATATTTTAATCTGTTTAAGGTTATTTTCTGAATGGGGACATTAGTTGGAAAATGTCAATATGCTCTCGAACTATGTACAGATTGTATTGTATTCTGAAAGAGTGATTTATTGGGAAATGTTTTATACATGGCAGTCTCTGTCATTTTCACTCTCACTGTATACTTGTAATCCTCATGGATATATTTTATCAGTTCCTATATGATTTCAATTGGGTGGTTTGCAGTCATGTGCATTTGCTGTCACTTTTTACACTATGAGTAGAGTTAAAAGCAAAAGAGTTACACAAAATAACTTGGGAGTTTGCTTTCTACAGTTTAAAAGATTTGAATTAGTCAGTGTGTAGCCATGTGATAAAGTTTATTTAGATTTGTTTTGATACAGTTTTACTTTTAATGAAACATGGTACCAATATAATCCAATTAACTTGTCAAGATGAACATTTAAGCCACCAATAATCAATATGTGACGTTTGCAGAAGCCTTTTCAGATTTTTTTGAAATTGTGTTTAGGCTTCGTGAGTTCGTTCTTCACTACAAGAACCATAAATCTGCTTCAGAGCCACAAGCAGATAGTCAAAAAGCTGCATGTGGCCTGAGGGCTGTGGGTTGCTGACCACTGCACTAGGCACTCATCCATCCATCCATTCTCTTCCGCTTATCCGAGGTCGGGTCGCGGGGGTAGCAGCTTGAGCAGAGATGCCCAGACTTCCCTCTCCCTGGCCACATCTTCTAGCTCTTCCGGGAGAATCCCGAGGCGTTCCCAGGCCAGCTGGGAGACATAGTCCCTCCAGCGTGTCCTGGGTCTTCCCCGGGGCCTCCTACCAGTTAGACGTGCCCGGAACACCTCACCAGGGAGGCGTCCAGGAGACATCCTAATCAGATGCCCGAGCCGCCTCATCTGACTCCTCTCGATGCGGAGGAGCAGCGGCTCTACTCTGAGCCCCTCCCGGATGACTGAGCTTCTCACCCTATCTTTAAGGGAAAGTCCAGACACCCTGCGGAGGAAACTCATTTCAGCCGCTTGTATTCGTGATATGTATTCGCACTAGGCACTCTCTTTTGTTATAAGTAATAAAAGTACAGTTGTTAATAAAGATGCTTATTATCTATGGGAAATGTGTAGTTGGACTTTTTTGCATATTATAAATCTTTTGAAAGTGCCAGGATAAAATAACATGTTTGCTAAAGAATGTAGAATACCATGAAATTTTGATTAGCATCCTGATTGCTAATCATAAATAGTTTGAAAAATGGCATTCATTTACCAGTAAAAATAAATGATTTCATAATTTGAGCATTTAAGTGGTTTACTGTAGTCCTCCTAACACATCTCTTCTCATCCTGCTTTTTTTGGTGAGGGTCACGGTTCCTTCTAACTCATCTTTGTGTTATTTCTCATATGAATTTAAGAAAGCAAGCTTAGGTCAAAAATGAGGACTCTGGAGAACATGGAAACATCCTAGGAAGAAGAATGGTTAGGTGTTTTAAAACTGAGCACCACACCCAAATCAACATAGGATGCCCAATAAACGGGTTCAGAGAGATGGCTATCCTTTATCAGCAGTATGGCAATACAGTGCTTAGGAGTCTTTGTTCATTACAGCAGGTAGTTGTCTGTTTGCAGCTTCACATTCCCTCCCAGTGCTGCCAGCACTCAGGCGTCTAATGAATCTGACTTGGATTGTTAATGTCTAAAAAACTACGCGGACTGGGGAATATATTTTTGAACTTCACTTTGGAGAAAATCTAATTATTTGCCAGACATATTTTCTTGTTTGAAATGTATTACATATATTTATGTGTTGTATCAGTAATGAAAGAACATATGTTAAAACCCCCATCTTTAAAAAATGATTTCACTTACATACAATTATTATTCTGTGTTTACTTCTCTGTGACGTGTTTTTGTTACTGCTCACAGTATACCCTAAGATGCGACATGAAGCGCTCGTTGTTGGCCAAAGATTTGAACAAGACTTGTGAATTTATTGTGCACTCTATGGTAAGTTTCTTATAAGCTTACTAAAGCAAAAACATTTATAAGGTGAATATTTTAAATGAATGTTAATTTTCAAAGCATAACTTAGCATGTCTTTTGAAGTGCAAAATGTCACACTCATTTATTGCACCTTTTGATTCAGGCTGTTCTTCTAAGATATACTGACTTTCTTATTACTTTGGTTTGGTTTCTCCTTTTTCTAGGCGGAGTGGTGGCTCTGAAGCTAGGGATCTGCACTGGCAATCAGAGGGTTGCCAGTTCGAATCCCGTAAAATGCCAAAATTGGACTCTGCTCTGTTGGGACCTTGAGCAAGGCCCTTAACCTGCAATTGCTAAGCGCTTTGAGTAGTGAGAAAAGCGCTATATAAATGCAAAAGAATTAAAAACAATTAAAGATTACTATTGAACTATGTCAGAATTAAACACCTTGACAGAATAAATACTCTATTCTAAGGCAACGTCAACATTATTATACCAAAATAACAAAATTAATTTGGTCATGTGTATTACAAGTAAATAACAAAAATGTTACACAGAAAAAATGGGAAGATATTTAAAAAAAAACAAAAAACACCAACTCAAGTACATACAATAACATTCTTAAACACACGTAATCCACCTTGGAGTCTTTGGGGGCCGGTATCTATTCCAACAACAGTGGACAAGATGCCAGTCCACCACATGGCTCACTTGATGCATGCATTTAAAAACTTAGATTTTTGTGCTAGATTGCTAATAGCTATTTGTTTAAGAGACATTAGCTAATCTCCAAGGACGCTGCTTGCTGCTGTAATCATGTACTCAAATTCAAGAAGCTTCGATCACAATGTATGCTTAAACCTTTTTTCATGTATGACAGTTAACGGTGAAAAACATTTAGATGTTAAGTAAATCTTTGTTGAAAGTTCTTAACCTTAGTCAGGGTAAAACTTAACGTGTAAATCTTTGTGGTTGAATAGATACGCAGATGCTAAGGTAGCCCACATGGGCCATTTGATCCCTTTTCTCGCCCATCTCCTTTCAAAATCCTATTTAAATGAATTCTCATTATAATATCAGTGATTTTCAGTGCTGCTGTCTTCTGCTAAAAGATCCTATGTCAAAGTTCTAACCCAGGTAACACAGCTCCCTGGGCCGAGGCAATCTCAGATGAAGGTGCTGGTAAATCTAATACAGACTTTATCTTTGAGGACATAAAGAATTTTGTAGTTGACAATCTTGTTCCCATGAGAGACTCAATAGAGCTTTGTTTTCAAGTACAGCTCCACACAATTCACCATGATGTGCAGTATGTTAACCATGAGCAAAAAAGATTACAAAGACGTTAGTGGCATTGGTAAATAAGGTGGTGCACTATGACATTCAGATTGAACTGCTGGAAGGCTAAGTTGTGTCCTTGACTTCTAATTAATAACACTAAAGGACAGGAATAAATGAAATGCTGTCCATGTTTCATGGATGAAACAAAACACAGGGAATGGCAGTTGGGTAGAATTTTTGAATAAGTTATAGCCAATAATGTTTTCTAGGCTGTGTGATTTGTCAATGGTGACAGAACGATATACTAGAAAGTATTCTTCCAGTAGGCATTTGTCATGCTGAATATCTTTAAAAATTAAGCTTCTCAACTAAGCTGATCTCAAAACATCACTCAATGGGGTTTGAAAAGTGCACAGTCTGTTCGTTGAGGGACATCAAGTACTTATTTTTCTTGATTTCAGTAATGACTCAAGCCTGGAAGGGTTCTTCTTCTTCTTCTACTAGTTTAACATACAGTACATTGTTCACATTTACCTAGATTAGCCCCAATAGTCTTTTTCCTTTGTTATCCTCACCCAGTCATCCTGTGCCTTTCACTCCATACTTTGACTGTTAGCTCAACATTTGCCTACCTCAAACTCTGTGACACTCCACATATCTCCCATCTCAGTTCTTTTCAGCTTTGCTTCATGTTCCACTTTCACTGACCATATCTCACTCCAACAGAGCTGTGATTGTCAACCTTTTTGTACTAAGGGACTCCTCTGTAGTTGTCAACAAGCTAAAATGGGCTGCACAACAAGAAATCAACATATTTCTCATATATTTTTCATTGCATGCATTTGTACAATGGAAGTTGGTAACATGCAGTGGAGGTACCAACTGTCTTTGTCATAAAAACATCAGGTTCTATAAATTAAATAAATGGTGGACTCAGGAAGTTTGAAAAATTACCAATTCAGTTAATAGACTACTAACTGTTCAAGTGTCAGCCATAATTGCTGAGCTCTATTGACAAAGTAAAATTTTAAAAGATAGTACAGTAAAAACAATAAACCCATTTCTTCATTCATTTTATCCACAGTGCCAGTTTAAAATCTCCAGTGCGGTTAATCTGCATGTTTCTGAGATTTGGATGTAAATTGATGTAACCAGAGAGTACTTCAGCATATGTGCCCGGGCTGTGATCTGAACCCACCTCTGTGGAAGTGAGAAATGGCACACTAGCATGGACTCATTTTTAAATCTAATTTAGCGTGTCTTTACTTCAGGCTTTCAGGTTAGACAAATTCAAGTTTTGTTGAGAGGTGTAGAGTAGGCACTGTTAATAAAATTTTAATATCCAGCCATGCACTGTTCGAGTCCTGCAGGTTTGCGACATCGCTCGGCAGTGGCAGTAGAAGGCAAGAACCAACACTGGATAGTGTAGCAGTCCATCTCAGGACACAATCACAGTCCCACCTTCTCTCCCCCATACATGTAAAGTCTTAACCTTTTTGTTTCTTAAAAAACAACTTGGAATTGTTGTAACCATGTAGGCAAATCCAACTTTAAAAAAATAAATTGGTGTTGAGGTTTTGAAGTGGTATTAAGTCAAAACTAGATGTGAAAGTGTAAAAAATTAACTATAGCATTCCATGTACAGTGTAGGAGCAAAAGTGTGCTGATTTACTTATATGTGAACAGTACGGTACATGGTGTTCTATCGTCGCCTCTTCTGCAGTGGCATTATTTCAAACTTGTTGTCTTAATGAAAAGTCTGACATTTAACATAACTCAAAGGTGAAACATAGCAGGTATGACGACCGTGTAAGAGGGGCAAGTCTCAGCAACCTGCAAAGGCGATTATATTAAAAGTGCTTAGTATCATATGAATTAAACACTAATTCAAATCTTCATATACACACCATGAATTAATATCCCAGGTCAATGGCTAAATTCCTGCATTTATACATTTGTAATAATCGTGCTGCATACTTTAATTGAAAACCTCTGTTCCTTATTTTAGCCACAGAAGGGAAAGCAGGCACCAACTCCAGTGGTCTTCTCTATCTCTCCAGAAACGCTCCAGAACGTGAAGGAGGTGAGTCCAGCCAATAAGGCTTCATTACACTTTGGCACATTTTCTTCTAAAATAAGACTGACAATCTCTCAATTATTTTGTGAAATAGCTTTTAGCATTGGCAGAACATATTTTTACAGCTTGGAATTCAGGGTTTATTCCTCATGATTATGGAGTTCCTGTGCCACACTTATTTTATTTTGTGCCCACAAAATAGCTCAAATTCTTTTTGTTGAAAGTGAAAACCATTCTGAAATTTAATTGGATATACAGTCATATGAAAAAGATTGGGAACCCCTCTTAATTCTTTGGATTTTTGTTTATCATTGGCTGAGCTTTCAAAGTAGCAACTTCCTTTTAATATACGACATGCCTTATGGAAACAGTAGAATTTCAGCAGTGACATTAAGTTTATTGGATTACCAGAAAATATGCAATATGCATCATAAGAAAATTAGACAGGTGCATAAGTTTGGGCACCCCAACAGAGATATGACATCAGTATTTAGTTGAGCCTCCTTTTGCAAATATAACAGCCACTAGACGCCTCCTATAGCCTTTGATGAGTGTCTGGATTCTGGATGGAGGTATTTTTGACCATTCTTCCATACAAAATCTCTCCAGTTCAGTTAAATTTGATGGCTGCCGAGCATGGACAGCCTGCTTCAAATCATCCCATAGATTATGATGATATTCAAGTCAGGGGACTATGACGGCCATTCCAGAATATTGTACTTCTTCTTCTGCATGAATGCCTTTGTAGATTTCGAACTGTGTTTTGGGTCATTGTCTTGTTGGAATATCCAACCTGTGCATAACTTCAACTTTGTGACTGATGCTTGAACATTATCATGAAGAATTTGTTCATATTGGGTCGAATTCATCTGACCCTCGACTTTAACAAGTTCCCCAGGCCCTGAACTAGCCACACAGCCCACAGCATCATGGAGCCTCCACCAAATTTGACAGTAGGTAGCAGGTGTTTTTTTTGGAATGAGGTGTTCTTCTTCCGCCATGCAAAGGGCTTTTTGTTATGACCAAATAACTCAATTTTTGTCTCATCAGTCCAAAGCACTTTGTTTCCAGAATGAATAAGTCAAGGCCTTCCATTTTCTGAACTTGGCTTGTTTTAAGGACATGTGGTTTATCCAGGCAGCACTGGGCAGTAGCCAGCTGTCCATCAGAATCCCTAACCAGTTTTGGTCACTGTGGAGTTGGCACAATCTCCCATATCTTCATGGGTTTCCTCCCACATTAGCAAATATGTGTAGGTTAGGTTGAAGGATGATTCCAGTCTGCCAGAGTGTACCTGAATGTAGAAAGGTGCCAGGTAACAGGCTGATATTTTGTCCAGGGTTGTATTCTGCTGCTTTGTACCCATTGCTACTGGCATAGGTGGCGACTATTCTCTGTACCCCAAAACCCCAGAATGAATTCAATTGTTTTCAGATTGTATATACTCTAACGCAAAAGTTGTTACCTTTTTTATTTGCTGGAGTGGTGTTATATTTATATATTTTTTTGTCGTCTTGTATCTGCAGCCTCTCTTAAAATGTGTATGTAGTCCCAATGTCCAACTCCATGAGCCACCTTTTGAAAGTAAGAATAGTGTTATAGTCCTTCTTTCTGAAAAGTCCTACAGTAATTTTAACATGAAAGAAGTAATGAGTGGAAAGAGACAGTTTTGTGCAGTTCATCTAAAATGTTGTCCAACTGTTGACTTTGCATTGTCAATGTGGAGTTCACTATTACCGAACGGTCAACAGTAGTATGTAGCAGTGCCCTATATTGCACATAACTGTCTTCTGCTTTTTGTTGTTTTAATTTTATGAAACACTTGTAGTTGTTTTCTGTTTCTGGTTGCAATTTGTGACGGCTTTGCTGAGAAGAAAAAGTAAACTCATCAGTCATGTGACAGGCAATGCAAATGTACATCTGCAGTTTCCAGTTTTACGTTACGGTTGAGCACTTGTTAAATGGCCAGTGGGCCTTTTGTGCCAAGACCAATTGAGAATTGGTTAGATCCTCCTGTTAAGCTTTCATCTCAGCTTATTATCGAATCCAACATGGTGGTTCCCAGATATCTCTCTCCTTTTCCTACTTTTAAAACTTAAAGTTGTGTTATTAAATTTGCTTTTCATCCTCTCATACATTTGGTAAGCATTTGATACAAGGTGGAATGCAATCTCTGCTCATGGCGGCGGTTCTGCTCCTTTGTTCAATAACTTACACAGTGAGAGCAGTGCTGTCTCCTCTCCCCCTTGGTCAAGTCATTGAATAACAAGAATAATAATACATTTTATTTATATAGTGCCTTTCTCATGCTCAAGGCGCAACAGCTGCGGGCATTTTCATTAACAGAAGGCTGAAAATTTTCTACCTTTTATAGGATCTAGTTTTGTTATCCCTTCTTCCTCCTCCTCTGTTTTCTTTTTCTATCTCCATCTAAAATTTGTTCTGTAGACAAACAGGGTGTCCTTATATCCTGTATGTTCGTGTTCACTCTCCCTGTAAAGCAGCTTATGGACCCTTACTAATAACTTCACTTTGACAGGATGACCTGTCCTTAACACCCTCATTTATTTTGAAAATACATTTTTTAAAATATCCTGCTATCCTCCAAAAAGCCCAAACCATAAACATATTAAATGCAAATGTGTGCCTTATTTTTATCTTACCCATATGTGTAGTGACACTGGCCCACTATCAGCCTTTGGGACATTTATATGAATATTTTAGGAGTGCCTGCCCGCAGTTTGTAGTTTTCTGGACTCTGCCCTGCTGATTATCTATCCCCTCTTGCCCTCTCCTGCTAGACTTATTTTCTTTGTTGGTTGTTTCTTGTTATTATTATTTTTATTTATTTATTTTTTTACAGCAGAGGTCCTCTGTTTAGCATAAATAGTGTTAAAAGCTTTGATATCCTCACGCAGAAGTCACAGGACTGCCTTTGAGTTCTCTATGGTTTGGATTAGCAGGTCACTCAGCTCTTTGGTGGAACAGCCGGGTGGCTGGTGATCAGCATGCTGCCCCATGGCATAAGTCCTGTTGTTACCCTCTGTCTATGTCGGGCATGATGTGGTCACTTGTGCTCCTTCTTCAATGGACTTGGACCTTCTTTTACTGCCACTATTACATTTCTTTTGCTGGCTTTGGCTTAGTTTGGTTTTGTGGGTGTAATGGGGACTTTTGATTGTGGTGTGTTAGGGAGGTTGCTGATTTAATTTAGTTTATTTGTTTAGTTTGGTTTGATTTGTTTTGTACTTTCTTGAGCATTTTATCTCTATAAAAAAATTAAAAGTCCACAAATTATACAGAAAATAATTAATTGGGAAATTATTAAAAGACAAATAACAACATTTCCATAGGTACTTAACATCTAAAATTATGGCAATACATTTCTGATAATACTTTTTTTAAATAGGTAGCTAAAACTATCAAACTAAAGAATTCCAACTTTATAATTTGTATGTCCTTTTTTTAAGGAGTTTTAAAAAATATTTTACCTTTTGTTTTCCTCTTGTCCCACCATTAGAGGACCACTCTCCCTAGGTTCATGATCCGCGGGCGACTTCACTCAACTAACTGTATTATCACCCAGCCTTTGACCGGGGAGTTGGTGGTCGAGCACTCCGAAGTACCCATCAAGAGCATCGAGCTGCAGTTGGTTCGTGTGGAGACATGTGGTAAGTGGCTATGAACACCTAAGGAAAGCCACACTGTGATTAGGAATCCTTAGTTTTGACTGCTTAATGTTTGTAATAAAATAGGAAAACAATACAGTACAAAGTTTACAGTATACAAATATATGAGCATGCATTAAGGTAACAAATAGTGAAATGGAACGCAGCAAGCAATCTTTCATCACAGCTAACAGACTTGAGTGGGAATCTCTCGTTAATCTATGACAGCAAATATGCAAGTCATTGCCATAATCTCTGACGTGGAGGAGAAGATTCTAGTTTCACTGCAAATTGCTCCAGGTCAGTTCAAGAGGACAAAACGTCTTCTACAGAGAGCAAAATTGCAACTTTAGGTTTTGTTCAGTGGATACTTGATAAATCTCCACAAGCTGTAGTGCTTTGTTGTAGTGGTTATTAACAGATTCTGTTGTTTTTATTATCAGGCTGTGCTGAAGGGTATGCCAGAGATGCCACTGAAATTCAGAATATTCAGATAGCAGAAGGAGATGTGTGCCATGGTTTACCAATTCCCATATACATGGTATTTCCAAGGCTCTTTACTTGTCCAACATTAGAAACAACAAACTTCAAAGTGGGTAAGGAGATCCTAAAATGCAGCTTTAACGCCGGGTACAAATGTCCTGGTTAGTGATTGTTTTACAATGTTACCAGCTCGCTTATCAGGCTCCTTTAGTGCGCACTGACCACGGCTTGGCGTAAAGCCACGCACATTTCCACGGTACCTCATGCCCTGGCGTATGCAATTTCTCCGCTCGGTTTTGCAGACTGGCAGCACCCAGCGTCAAAGCAGTGCTACTGTTCCTGTGTGCTCATCCTTTCTTTCTTAGATCCAAATTCCTGACGCGGCTTTATAAATACACTGAAACTAACTGCATATTGTTTATTAGTGTAATGCATCTGATTGTAATTAACCTGCGGCAATATAATGGTCCAGGGAATAGCCATAGTATTCCAAATACCATAACTGCTTTAGCGTTGTTACTCTCACTGCATCTTCTTCTTCTTTCAGCTGCTCCCGTTAAGGGTTGCCACAGCAGATCATCTTTTTCCATATTACTCTCACTGTACCACTCGGAGTATTTATATCACTGTAACTGAGTGGGGAATCACAGCAGCAGCTGGTCGGAAAGAGAATTATCGGTATACAGCATGAAGCAGACGCTGCCTCAGCCATGGCAAAACGTTTCAGAGACTTTCCTCTACGAACTTCGCGGTTTAGAAAAAGTTTCATCCCAAGAACTATAAACGCACTCAATCAGTCCATCAAGTGCTCCTTGTAGAACTGTTTGGACTTATAAGTACAATCACCTCACTGTAAACTTGGGATACAGTTATAATATTGCACAACCTGCGCCACTTTATAAAGCGCGTATTTACATATTGATGACAATCTCATTTTTAAGATGAAATGCAGCAAAATATGTTGATTATATTATACAGATAAAACTTTAACTTCATTTAAATAATCTGTATTGTTAATAATTAAACATGTGAGGACACGGTGCCACAGCGCTAGCTAGTTATTGTTCCTGCATTGCGTTGTATTCTTGCTGGTGCTGATGCGACACTGGAAGAATAGACGGATAGAATAATTAAACATGTACTACGAAGATATTTCAATGTTCCTTAAAAGTTTTGAAGAATCGGAGTTCTAAGCTTACAGATGGTTTCACATCTATTACAGAGCTGATTGTGTGGCGATTGGGTATTTGGAGAGAGAAAAGTAAGGACAGGAATTGGAGGATAGTACATTTGAAAGAGACAGTACTGCTGTGATAAATTATTTCATTGAAGGTTGTGCATGGCGCAGCAAGCCTCTTGCGTGAGATATGAACAAGCACTGCGGCACCGTGTTCCCATGTTTAATAACATGCTTTCATTCCTATCATCATGAAAAAGATATCACGTATACATCTCAGTATTTAAATTATTCAGAGAGCTGTAATATCACGAATGTAATGGATTCTGTGTCCTGTTGGAGAAAAAGAAAGCCCGTTTAAGAAGCAGGTAGTGATTCACACACATAGAAGATCAAATACAGAACAAAGCATTTAATGTGCTACTTTTGTTACAATGGGATTTGAGAAACTAGTAAATTAAACGATTTTAAGATGAAGTTTATAATGTTGTACTTTAATGGCAAAATAAACTACGTGACTAAAGTGGAAATTTCGAGATTAAAGTTGACATTTCGTGCTTTTTTCCCCACTGTGTGCCTATTTTTTTTGTCTGTACCCTAATAAGCTTTCATATGACACTCAGAAGGTGGGCTACGACTTGCCTTTTCACGGCGACTTTGATATGTGACTTCTTTTTTATTTTGGGCGCTGTGAGACTTTGTGAACTTGAGCTTTCGAGTTTCTCCGACACTCTGTTACTCGATCAACTTCCTTTTGTTGATTATACCACTGTTTAAACCAACAAATAGTACGTTTTTCCTTTGCCTCCATTTGGTATTCGCTGAAATTCTTATATTTTCCCCCGTGCTTTTCCCATTGTCTTTTCACAGAAGGCTGAGCTTAAGGGCTATTTATATTGATTTGCATATTCAAAGAGGCGTAATTCTGGGAGGAGTTGGGGCGGGACAGAAGGCGCGTGCACGTGTGTTACTTTTCACGCTGATCGGGATTTATGTAGTGGAAGAACGTAAAAGTTTGCGTGCGTACAGATTCCTGCATCTGGATTTTTCTGTGCGTACGCACATTCCTGCTTTTGTGCTTACGCCATGTTATAGTGTGCACGGCCTTATGCATGAGTGTTATCTGCATTTGTTGAAATGCATGACATCAGACACTGTTACTAAGGCTGCCGGAGGCCTCCAGGTCTACAGTGTCATTAACCACCCAGCATTGTTTTGCATGGAAACAGCGCCAGATGGGCATTCCGGCCTTGGGTCCCCAACCTGGATGGCCCCCTTAGGGGCAAGGTGTGTCTGCATGGCCTGGCCCTCCCCTCCCACCTAATGTAGAGATGTTCTTTCTGACGCCCGCGTACCTTCGGGGTCTGCCAGAAGCAAGTCCATGTCTAACAGTAAGCAGGCTAATTAATTGTGAGGATCATCTCTCAGATTGTTTCCTTTAAGTGAGAATGGCCATCTCTGAGGTTCTCCCTAAAGAGCAGTAGCTTTTAGTCCCATCATCCCTCTTAGCAGACATACGTCGAAGTGTGCCTGATTATCTGTGCTTGCTTGTTTAGGTCTATGTGGCCGAGTGTGGCTTCTGCATTTTAAACTAGTTTTGCATGTTCTTTTTCTGTGCCTGCAGAGTTTGAAGTGAATATCGTGATTGTTCTTCAAGATGATCATCTCATCAGTGAGAATTTTCCTCTGAAGTTATGCAGAGTCTGATCTTTATATTTATCTACTAAGGACTGAAAAAGAAATTCACTGTGATAACGTGGCAGAGGTGAAAACACACATAACTAAGACGAAAGTGGATTGTGGACACTTGCTGGAGTACACAGAAGTATGGGATTTACAGTTCAAAAATGGCAAAACTGTTGACCATTTTGACCCTAATATATTGCACTATTGAAGACACCTTCTCAACAAAACACACAGTATCGAGTATGAAAGTGAAAAATATCTTCACACGTTCATGGTTCTCTTCTGCATGCATGGTCAATGGATAATTAGACATGTTTAATTTTAGCTAAGTTAAAAAATACACATTTTTGAAACATTTTAAGTTGTATACTACAGTACAGCATATATGTTGATACTTACTAGGGTACATAATGGAAGACATGAATTTTGACTATAAATGTACCAGATTGTAAAAGCACATTAAAGGAAATGGAGCCTTTCAAATATTGTGTTTATAAATACAATTTAATTCCTGATTTATATTTTTTTTCAGAGTTCACAAATGATGGTCTGGTCATAAGGAGCACTTCTATTGCGCAAAGAAATGCCCAATCACTGCATCACTTGTCCGTTTTAGTCATTCTGGTTTGAACAGGTTTGTTTTTGTGCTGTTTTGTCATTTGTGTTAACGGCTGTTATAAATATTAATTATTATTGTAGCAATTCTGTGATGTGTGTCCTTTTCTTGAACATTCCTTAAACACTGAGGTAAACTCACAAACAGAAAGCCTTGTTCTTTTCAATGGAGGAAAACAAAACCAATTAAAATGCTGATTTGAAACATAGATATGTAGGATTTAAACAGAACAGGCCCCCATGCTTTTGTGGGGCCAAAGTTCTTGTCTCCCCCCCCCCCCTGTATTATTCCCAAATTCAATCAGCTCCCCCTTGAACCTCATCTCCCTTCTTGCCAGTAGGCCTTCATCTTTGTTCGTCACTGGAGTTTGGACTCGCTTCCTGGGTCTACACAACATGGCCAACTCTGCTGTCTCGCTTTTTGAAAACCAATTTACTTTCTTATTTTTACAGCCATTTTAGTGGATCAAATTGAATTTGTGATAATAATTTATTGGATCACACTGATGTAGAGCTGGGCAATATATTAAATTTTCAATTCAAATTGATATTTAATAAAAGTCAATAAGCAAAATCAGGATCATGATGTTCAGCACCATTTTTTCCCCCACAACTCCTTTGAAATAAGACCTACCAAGTCTTCAATGCTCATTTTCAAGTGTTTACATCAATTCCATTCTAGCTGCCTCATGATGATGAGTGCAAACCAAAAAAAAAAAAAAAAAAGTTGAGAATCGGATGAAGACGAGTATAGAATCGATACTAGTGCTGCCATTTGCAAATGGTTTGGTTTTCCAGGGATGGCAGTTCAAGTTGTACAAAATCTAAAGATAAAACATGCTACTACATATGAAACGGCCATCCAGACATACCTGCAGTGTGTTTTCTGCCTCCTTCATGAAACAGCTCCTTCCTAAGTAAAGTTCATAAAATGTCTGCTATTTCTACTTATCCTAGCCACTAGGTCAGTGGTCACGAACCACACATTCACATCACAACAGAAGTGAGATGTTTGCAGCGTGAAAGCCCTCATCTGTTCATTTCACATTCTCTCCACTACTAAAGTGTTATAAGCAGATAATAAAACCAGTCTGTGTAGCGATGTTTGATATCAGTTAAGGAGTTTACCGGCCTGTATTTATTTTCACTTTATTTTTGCCATTAGGAAACTCAATTCTCCTGTTAAACAAAAGTACAATGTCAGTTCTGAATGATTTTAAGTTGGCTCCTTTAAAACTGATAGCCCAAAGACAGATTAAAATTAGCAAAGTAACCCAGAAATAGTCCAGTACCCTTAGACAAAATGACACACCAGAAAACAGGAGGCAGTGTCAGAGCAAGAGAGCAGAGATTTTACAATGGAAAAGAACAAGAAAAAGCATGAGGAGCAGGGGAAGGGATACCAGATGAATGAAAAACTTGGTAAAAATGCAGAAGAGGGGGTTGAAAAATAGCCCAAAATACTGTGTAAAAAGAAAAAAAAGAAAGCCACCAAAGCCCATTTTTTCCCCCATGGACAATGATCAAAAATATCCCAATTGGGCAAGACAACCGTGAACCTGGCAACATGGAAACTGTAGAACATTTGTTGTTTTCCCGCTCCTACTCCACAGTATGTGCTTTTTGTTCAACCAGGAGCTATCAAAGTGTGGGGCTTAGGCAATGAATTGTGCTGATTGGTTGACATCTTACAAATCTGTTAAGTAGTTTGGACTTTAAGAGAGTTATTGCTGAAAACGGATCACCACATCACTCTTCATTACCACCTCTCTGTTTTGTGATGCAAAATCATACACTACATCAAAGGAATAATCTACCCTGTGAAGTCGTGCACTTTCAAGAAATAAATAAGGTGAAGGGTCCCCTCTGAACTCCAGAATAAACCTCCCATTGGATTAGATCACTCTTCATTGCTGCTGACCTGGTGTGCCACTGATGGGGTGGTGGGTGTCCCTTCCCGAACTTCTGATCACGCCTCGCTTCATACTGCACCATAACAAAATGGCCAGAGATGACAAGTGACCCAGGGCCTCCGTCATACAGTAGCGTATTGACTTCCTAAAAACAAAGTTCCTGCAATGGGAAAGTGGTTCACTGGTAGTAAGGCTGAGAAATTAGCCAAAAATAAGGCTTGAATCTTCAAATTAAAGACAAGTGAATATTTGAATGTGTTTGAACTTAATAATTCTGTACATGTGTATTTCTGTTTCTTACAATAAAATTGGCAGTGACAGGAAAAACAAAAACCAGCCCATCTAAGCAGCAAAATTGTTACATAAATGTAACAGCCATCAAAATTCCACAAAGGCACCCCTATAAAATCTGTACAGCTTTAGCCTACTACTGTGAGGCATGCACATTATTATCAGCAGAATGGAAAAATGAAGATTTTTTGTTTTGCCTTTTATTTTACAGCAGATTCCTTGACAAACTTTTTTTTTTTTGTTTTAATGCACACACGAAAAAGTGGGCAATGTGGACAGTTGTGGAGTCACAGCACACAAGCTCTGCGTGCCAGGATATGCTGAATGGAGCAATTGGTGGATTGTAGGACATCTTTGGGAACATACAATTGGGTCACTCCAAGATTAGTATTGGACTGTAATAAACCTTTGCTGTTTTTTGGCATATAATCTCTGGACAATACAGGGTTCAGTGCAGGGACAACGTTTGACATCTCTCACAGTATGACTATGTATGCTGAACATTGATCACCACGACTCTTACACTTTTTTGCCATCATTGATGTCACAAAAAATTAACAATGCTTACTTAAGGGCATATAATGTTTCAAATTGAGCAATATTGCCAGGGGCACATTTTGCAAAATGCAACAAATTACCACTCAAAGTTTACAGGGATTTCACTGATCCAACTGTTTTATACATTCTTTCAGTGATATTCCTCCACACCAGATCTCTCTGTCCTTGCTCACTGTGTTGCTCCACTTAACTGGATGTGCCAATAATCTTCACGCACTGCCACCAGCATCTCTTGCTGTGCTGCTATGAAAGTTTCCCCCGGTTTCTCAGTATTTTATTCCGTGGTTGATCAACTGTTCAAGTGCTCAACTCAGAAGTGCTTGTAAATTTTTTTGTGCACATATTCATCTGGATTAGCCTATCTGGGATTGCATAAGCCAATTGAATTCTCGTGTTTTGGACCTAGTTTAATCCCCTGGTGTGAAACTGCACGACAGCAAGCTGGCATTCGTTCTGCGATCCAGAATTATTATTCAGGCTTTCTGGAGCAGTCAGTGGACAGCCTTCTGTTATTCAACCATATATTATCAGGTTTACTGGCAAAGGTATATTTTGTCTAGATTTAAATCTGGGGATGCAGTAAAAATGACTTAATATGTTTATTAATATTAGCAGTGATGAAAAGCACCATACTGTCCTCATACAGGGATAATTTTTGTACTATATATATATATATATATATATATATATATATATATATATATGTTTGCCAAAGACAAATGGCTGTGGGTTTAAAAGTAATGGCAAATAGCACTGGAGACAGTAGTCCGCTTTCTATAAGTTCCTCATCCTAATCTGAAATAATCAGTTTCTACTGTTTACCTGCACAAAGGCTTTGGTGGTTGAGTAAAGTAACATCATCCTTTTGACAATATCTGCACCAAACTCAAATCTGTGCAAAACAGTAAAGCAACATCTCCCTACTATTCTACTCGATCAAAAGCTTTTCATGTCTTTGAGGGTATCCACAGACGTCAAACATTTGAGAAATTCTTTTCACTAGAACTTTAGCCAATGCCTTGACATCATTATTCAGTAATGAGACTGGTATACAAGATGAACATTCTAAAGGGTCTTTATTTTTCTTTGGAAAGACTGTGACTGATGACTGTCACAGGGTACGAGGTTGAAAAATGTCATCTTTTATGTCTTCAAATATTGCTAGTTAACGGATTGAGTTTAGCTGACATCCCTTTGTCACCTGGACCTGCAGCTTTAAACCTCTGCCTTTCTTGATGTCTCTTCACATTTCAAAGCTGTTTTGGAACATTCATTTGTTTTAAGTTTTCTTGAGCGCCTTTTGAAAACTTTCCTGCACATTAAAGAATTGTGCAAATCAATATAATCAAGCAAGTGAACAGAAAAAAAAAAACTATGACAGAAAGAGACATGTACATGGAGAACATCCCAAAAAAGCTTCCTGGTAGCACACAGCGTTTGGCTACTTGACATGTGCTCTTTAAGAAAGACGACACTCCTTGTAATGGAATAATGAACGGCTTCTTGGATAGGTAATTGTGGGCAAGCAGTCTGCACATCATGCTGTTTTGTGCTCCTGGTGTCTACAAGTGCTTTAAGAATTAAATTGATAGCCATATGCATATCCCCTTAGTCTTTAGAAACGTCCAGTTTTTAATCAAAAAAAAAACACTGCACTGAAACAACTGGCAATGTTTTAAATTTTTTTTAATTGGAAGACAATGCAAATTAATAGTATATAAGTGGTTCCTAATCATGCCATTTGAATATACAAACTCCAAGTGTGTGCAGACTGAGCAGCACTCCCTTTAAGTTCCCAAGGACAATCAGCAGCGATACCTGCTAACTGAACTGAGAAGGCTTTGGCATGGAGCTGAACTGCTTCATTATTCAAAGCCTGTATGGTTTACGACTATCAACCCTTGCATGTACCATTGTTCAATTTTTTAAAAATCCAAATATAAAACCTGCAAAATTCTACACGAAACCTTGTGCAATGCACTCCTTTGTAACACCTTTTATGAACATATGAATTTCTTGTTTTAAAAAAAAAATATAACTTATTTTGTATTGAGAAAAAGATAAAAGTTTATAATTAAAAATTACAGTTGGAAAAAAGTTATCCAGATTCAGGAAGGAGATGCAGGAACACTGGCTAGTCGAATTTTCGCAGGGAGCACAGGGAAATCCTCAGGCAGCAGAGCATGAACTCTGCATGTAGGGCACGTGCTTTGTTCTTTCAGCCAAGCCTTGATGCACTAAGGAAAAACATTGAGACATGATAGTCAGGGTTATGCACTGTGTAGTCATTTTTAAAGCTCATATAACAGTAACAGTCAAGACAATATTTGGAGCCACTGTAGGTGTTAAAATTAAACCTTTCACTTAATCAGAGTTTTCATTGTGCAGTTTTATGCTCAGTTCATCTAACATTTAACATTTAGTTAAATTGTACTAAATTTATGGTTCAAATACTCATATTAAAAATAAGTGAATATATTCAAACATAGCTCCAACGTTTTCAGTGCTACAACATGTACATTTGTTCTTAATGTGTCTTTGTATGCTTCATTATTATTAATATTTTTGTTTTATTTCTTGCCGCATGCCTATAAAGCCTGTAGCTTATTAATCACAAACTGATGCAGTCCTCTCCTGAAACAGGAAATTTTTTTTGCAAGTATACAGTAATCCCTCCTCCATCGCGGGGGTTGCGTTCCAGAGCCACCCGCGAAATAAGAAAATCCGCGAAGTAGAAACCATATATTTATATGGTTATTTTTATATTCTCATGCTTGGGTCACAGATTTGCGCAGAAACACAGGAGGTTGTAGAGAGACAGGAACGTTATTCAAACACTGCAAACAAACATTTGTCTCTTTTTCAAAAGTTTAAACTGTGCTCCATGACAAGACAGAGATGACAGTTCAGTCTCACAATTAAAAGAATGCAAACATATCTTCCTCTTCAAAGGAGCAAATAAATCAATAGGGCTGTTTGCTTTTAAGTATGCGAAGCACCGCGGCTCAAAGCTGTTGAAGGCGGCAGCTCACACCCCCTCCGTCAGGAGCAGAGAGAGAGAGATAGAGAGAGACAGATAAAAAAATCAATACGTGCCCTTTGAGCTTTTAAGTATGCGAAGCACCGTGCAGCATACTTAAAAGCTGCACACAGAAGGTAGCAAAGTGAAGATAATCTTTAAGCATTTTTAGACGAGCGTCCGTATAGTCTAGGTGTGCGAACAGCCCCCCTGCTCACACCCCCTACGTCAGGATCACAGATAGTCAGCGCAAGAGAGAGAGAAAGAAAAGTAAGCTGCGTAGCTTCTCAGCCATCTGCCAATAGCGTCCCTTGTATGAAATCAACTGGGCAAACCAACTGAGGAAGCATGTACCAGAAATTAAAAGACCAATTGTCCTCAAAAACCCGCGAAGCAGCGAAAAATCCGCGATATATATTTAAATATGCTTACATATAAAATCCGCGATGGAGTGAAGCCGCGAAGGGCGAAGCGCGATATAGCGAGGGATTACTGTAGTGACATGATCAAGGAGAAAAGTGGCACTGGGACACTTCATAAGCGTATAATGAACTTATATGAAATACTCAAAATATAACCAACGATTACTCAATGCGCACTAAATGCACTCATTACTTTAGTCCTCTCGACGCTACCTCCTCCTTCAGCCCTCTGCTCTGCTGCTATGTGATTTCTGATCCTTGGGTGGAAAAGATGTGAAGTCAGTCCCTATCTATGTGTTCTAAGGTTCGGTAAGTGTATCTCTGTTTCACAAAAGGAGTTACTGAATGGACTAAACGTTGTATTGTAATGATTTTATGTATTTTCTCCTCAAAACAAACAGAAAAAAAAGGCAGCTTCTTAAAGGTAGATCAAGTGTGCAGAGCAGCCCGATGATTTAATTAAGTTTACAGAGCAAGTTACTGGTGGTCAAAGGATTAAACATTGGGGAAAGAATCACGTTTTGTATAACAGGTGCTGCAAAAACACATGTAACCGTAATACTTATTTTTCATTTCACTTTTTTTTTAGGAATTGTGTGTCAAGCCAGCAGCCTCCAAGATACATGCGGGTTGAGGTTGCTTTCCCGACACTGAAATTGCTTGCCGGTTTTCAAGCTGTTATATTAACAAAAGTACACAAAGAAATATGTCAGTTATTTCCCATTAAGTTGAGAAAACAAACCAGCTTTAGTTTGCTACAATGAATGCTTAATCAGGATTCTCAGGTTCATAAGTGAAACAAACTGGATTGAGGCAATACTTTTACGGGATTGGAGACATGTTTAAAAATTGCCATTAGTACACTTGTTAACCAAAAACCAGAGCAGTGCGGTAGAAAAATGTTTCCGTTTTATAAATGATACAAACTAACAATTAAAAATGATAAAACACACACAAAATACCAAAGAGTATTACAGTGTTGCATGTCTGAGAAACACGATGCTAAATCTAGTAAGAAGTTAAAGGACTACTCTTTCACAACCAAAGGTCACCATTTGTCTTTGAACAAAAATTTTTCCATATAGATTCAAATTGCTGTATATTCAAATAGTAATGTTCATTCTGCTATCCCTAATCTACACACTTCTGCAGAGCATTTTACTTCATTAGAAGCATGGTGCTGCAGTGTTTAAATGTGCCAGCTCTTTAAGTTGAAAAACTTTCTGTTTGCAAAATGAAACTCTTATGTAATCCCACTCAACACCATGATGAGGGTTGACTAGTTTTAAGACAACTCTTTCAAGCTTTATCCGTAGCAGAGATCAAGTCCGGTCTGGGGAGACCAAGAAATAGCATTACTTTAAGAAAGGAACTTCAGACCTAAACACTTGTACCAGAAAGTCACACATTCCCATATAAAACTGCAGGGGACATGGCCGAGAGTCTAACAGCAAGCTGCGAAGAACACCACCACAACACAGACACAAAAATGTAGTCCACACCACTCTACCACAGGCAATCTATTTTACTCAAACCCTGAGCAACAATATAAAAGTCCACACAGCACTGCATAAAACAGTTTACCAAGATGAGAATTCTAATGTAGCTCATAAACAGCCAGCTACAGACCTTCTCCCCCATGGCTTGTTGTTATTTTGCATGGCTTGAGGTTGTTACACAAGTTCAAAATGTGAAACGATAAATGAATTAAGGTAGCAAAAATCAAGAAAATAAAAAAACTTCTAAATGAAAAAAAGTCTTTTTTGTATTGTTTGTCTTGCCTATGTTGTGTCCCATCTTTTACATCAATATATACTCAAAGTAAATATTCCTGTTTCTATGTTTACGTATATATTAATACATTGTCATATTCTGTTCCTTCAATATAGGTGCGATTCAGTTATTTTGATATATGTATATATGTCTGATGGCTAGACACCCCCATCTATTGAGAAAGGTAAGGGAAATAAGTTGGGAGTGTTAGAAAATTGTCTAATTACTGGCACTGCCAAAAACAATATAGATAATTACTTGATTGATGGGTTAACACCAATCGATCCATTCTTCTGTCTTCCATATATTTCCTATAAGATTAAGTACTTTGTTGTAGAAATCTGCATGAACACCATGGTTCTGTGGAACCTAACTTAAATTATTTCAGCACTGGCTATGGGGAAAGAAGTGGACTGTTCAAGAATGAGATTCAACACTAAAATAATCTTAAGTTATTAAAACATTGTTTTTTTCCCCAATTGCTGTATAATACTGAATTATGAAATTTAAAATATACATTAAATACTTGCAGCTAGTAAGTATGCAGGTCAAAGGACCGGATTTGACATTTTATGAAGTGGAATGTAGACACTAGGCAGGAATGGAGTTAGTTCTATGGGGAAAACAGATGAAACCTCTTACACAAATTGGGCAGGACTGGGATTAAAACCAAAAATAAAACAAACTAAAAAGCAGTCCTGTGAAACCCTTAATTTTGTTGGTTTCAAAGCAGGCAAAAATCTTTCAGATCCAAAGTTCGGGGGTTTGTTGGTTGGTTTTGGTTGTAGGGGTCTTGTAAGCTTCTTATGATGATAAAGTTGTTTATTGAAAAAAAAAAAAAACAATGAAATAATACACATATCTAAAGTAGCACAAATCAGAACTAATTAAAAGAACCATCTCACATATAATGCTCACCAACCTAAACAGCCTTGCTAAAAAAGCAATAGAAAAGAAATTAAGGATTTTGGGGAGTCACTGGTCTACAACCATCCAGTTCCACAATAAATGAGCAGAAACAGTGGTACTGTGAGATCTGTTGTCTAGTATACCATACATTCCAAAACAACTAAGTTGTGAAAAGAGGGTTTCTAGAGGTCACAAAGAAGAAAATATAAAGCTCCATCGGGAGCTTAAGGCCAATTTGCTACTGTAGTAGCAAAAAAATAAACTTTACTTTATATATAGAAGTGGTGCAGATAGATGCAGAATCACGAAGGTTCTACATACAGTATGATAAATTTAGAAAATGAAGTGAGATTCAAGATATATGTCCGACAAATTATCTAACACTAGAATCAACACGTACATTTTAAGTACTGTAACCACCAAGACTACACCAAGTGTAGTGCATCCTCATAATGAATCCCTACTGCCTACCCCCAAAAGTGACAGACAGCCTAATACAGTTTGAGTACTTATTTTTACATTCAATTTCCTGGAACACAGCATATATTGTTTGTATATATTTTTACTTTAAATATTAGCTTTCAATTCCACAAAAAACACCAGAGTTGCCGGGGCATGGGACTGCAATACATATCCAATTAACAATGTTCATTAATGTTGGTAGCAGTGGCAGCTAGGTAAAAAGAATATGCAAATGCAGTGCAATCCACAAGAGAGAACAGATGATTTACTCCTGGGTACCAACGTTGCATGTGCAACGTCATTTGTGTAAAAAAATGCCTAAGAAAAATACACCAACTTTTTTGAATAAAATTTGAGTTGCATCAATATGGGTATTTCAAATGCAGCAATTTAGGAAAGTCAAGGAAAAACAAGACTGCGAGCACACTGATTAAGTAATTACAGATTTAAAAACACAACACCATTGGCATCAGCCATTGTGCTTCTAGTGTTAAGGCCTGCTCAGAGGGTCATGTCATGAAATACTGACCTTGAAGGAGTGTATTAAAATAAAGGTCCCAGCACAATAACTTTAGCCCTCAAGCTACAGTTTGGGTTGGCCAGATCTAAAAGTTGTCCAAGACTTCTGCAACAAAGGTTTCAACCCACACAGCCCTCAGGAAGCTAAACTAAAAAAGCACTGATATAATTGATTGCTTAGGAGGACTCTGCTGAGAAGACGACCCAAAAGAGCTGGACCAAATTTTGCAAAAATATAAATAAATTAAGTGTAAATCTTTCTGAGAAAATGTTCTGTCTACAAGTAAAACAAACCATGAATTTTGGCAAATACAAATCATTCTTCTATTTACAGATAACAAAACAAGGTGTTCAAAGTACAGAATGTAACTGGACAAAAAAATGTTACTTTACCGTTCCCATCAGCAACACAGATGATAAAGTAGACATAAAGTATAAAACAGTAAACACAAACTTCAAACTAATACACAAGTGCAAGACCCAGAACTACACACACAATCCATCCAGTGCACATTTAATGCATTGTGAATTTCATTGACTAGCTGAAGGTGGGAGGAAGCATTATACAATGTTATGGCCATGGGCAAAACTGAGTGACACTTGCACCGTTTGGCACAACATAGTGGAATAAGCAAGTAATAAAAGGTACTCCAGAACAGTGTGTCATGGACATTATGGGCGGTTTTTGTCAAGGTGTCTATTATCTTCTTTTCTGCACAGAAAGCAGCATGGTGCCCGCTCCTCTGAATGTCACTGGATTGAGGGGAACCTGGTGAGCTCAGCCCTTATTTTCTTTCAGCGGTTGTAATTTGCATAGGCTGTGAAGTCTGCTGGCAGTGGACATTCGTATTCGCTGGTGCCAAAAACAAATGCTGACTCAGCCACTTAAGCTTGTAGACGTGTCACTTCACAGCTGAGACACTACACTATTTGCCTGCAAGCAGTGCTTAGAGTAGAACCAAAATATTAGCAGTACTCGATTTAGTCAGCTTCTTGTTCCCCCATCCAATTCGTTGTTAGTTTTAGACATTAGGGCTCCCCCAATGACATATCAGTAGGTGAATATTAATATCTGTATATGATATTGAAGGGAAGGCGTTCCCTTTAGGCTGTGAGCGTTGTTGCTATTGGCCCACTTTAACCACACTGAGTGTGTGAGCACCACTGCTGTCTGGTGCTACAAATAAACGTCCACACTTCCTATTCACACTTTTTGAGTGATGCGCTGATTGATAGCCTTCCCTCAGCTACAGCGCACTCCCTTCTAAACAAGCAAAGCAGAAGGAGGCAAGGCTGAAGTTGGCTACAGCTCCATTTTCAGCTGGCTTATTCGCTTCCAGCCAGCCAGTTATTCACATACCTTGTGCAAAGCAGTTACTTACTCAACATTAACAGAAAGACACATAGCTTTAATAAACAACAGCTGAGTTTTGTACAGCCCAACGTGGGTAATGAATGAGATTTACTGTGATGTTTAAATGGCACTACAGAGGGTTAAATGTTGTCTGGCCACCCCATTTTAACAGTTTCAAGAAAAGAGAAGTTGCAGTTCAATTTTGTTTGACCCATCACAAATACCTGGTTCAAATGGGTTGCTAAAAGTGGCACAATGTAATATCTACTGAATGAGATTTACTTTAATGTTTAAAGTGCACTGTAAATTAGATTTAAAATGTTTTGGGCCACCCCAGTTTTCACAATTTCAAGAAAAGACAGATGCCCTAATTTTCAGTTCAGATTTGCCTGGCCAAACGCGGGTAACTGAGTCAAAAGTACTGGCAAAGTTGACAACTGTAATAGCTAATGAATACAAAGTTCGATGAGCACTGTAAAGGGATAAAACCCACTGAGTCACCCTAATTTTCAGTTTTGAGAAAATAAGGATACCTTTGTTTAATTAAAGTTAGATGATGTAATTGACTCAGACAGAGTGGGAACTGACTCATTAAACACTTTAATTTGGAAGGGCTGGAGTATCAAAGTATCTACATGCTGTATTATACAGTATATAGCTAATGTAACTGCTACCTCCTATGATCATGATGCATATCAGCATTAAGATGGAATTTCTCATCCCAAAAAGTTCCACTCTGTCAGACTTAAGCACCTCTAGGATCTTGACTTGGTCTAAGGGATGGCAATGCATAATTTATAAAGCAAGCAATCTGCACCCTGCTTTGTTTATTAGATATATATACACATACAAGATTGACAAGATGAAAAGTCTGATTTCTTACCTCTCTGTGAAAGCTGTGCTTGCATTCAAGCACACAAACTGTCTCAGTGCACATTTCCTCATGACATATTATACAGGGGTCCTCATCAAGAGACTAGAAAGCAAAGAACAAATGTTTACGTGCAAAGAGTACACTTCAGAGCTCAGTACACAAAGATTATCATTCATATATGTCTTAAATGTAATATTTTTATTGTAGACACAATCAATCATAAGCAAAACATTTTCTTTTATTTTCTTTCAATTGTGTATTATACTTTCACCAAGCAAGAATGGCAAAAAGAACACTTAACACAGTTAAGTGGTCTTACTTTTTATATTATGTGAGAATGACACAGGAATTTACAAGATGAGACAAATCTAATAATACAGATCATGCTTGAATCAAATATTCAGAGAATATTATGTGATACATATTGAAAGTGTAAGTGACAAAGCATTTCTGAATCAAATGACAAGTGATACGGATACTCAGTTATCTTGTTTAACTCTTTCAAAGTATGTGTCAGCAGAAGTTAACATAAACGGGTAGAAGAAAAGGAACTGACAAAAGCCGACATCACAGGGTTGAAGATTAAATGTTAAGAAAAGTTGTCTAGGTTGTATTATTAGGTTTTGAACTCTATGTGGCAGTAATGAATGGCAAATAAATGGAGTTCCACATATTTAAGGCATCGATTTTTCTTATAGAACAGTATCAAATATTGTCTGCATCTTGTCAGAAAAACACTCAGTGGAAGATATTTTGTCTATTATTAAGATTCTGCACTGTGAGGTGAGGATTTTGAGCTGTCATAATGTGACAATGAGAGTGTCTTCAAGTGTGAGTGAGAATAATATCATCAATGCAAATTCCTGCAACATTTGTTTTGGAAGTCTGTCCAAAGATTTATTCCAGCATCAGCAGTTCCAACAAATATTGCAAACAGTTATGAACTACTAATGCATGCAGTTAGATTCTCTAAACGTTATACATATTTAAAATTACTAAGTATAAGGTGTTGATACATTTGATAGTTAGATGCTTTTCACAATGAGTAATAAAGAATTTTGACATCTTTCACAAAAAGCAAGTTTTCTCAAAATGAAATTCAGCCAAGACAAAAAAATATAAAAACATTTTCATATGAACTGAATTATTTTATACCTTACATGTATTTATAACTTACTGCTTTTGTTTTCTGCCATTCTGGCTTGCTCTTTGATGTTACTGTTTTCCAAGGGTGTGAAAGAGGCATTTGTGCAACTTTGCTTGACCCAGCACTGAACCTGTCCTAAAATTAACCAAATATAGTATAATCAGGATTTATCAAAATTCATCTTAGCTCTAATAAAATCCACATGTTGACTTGAAGATTTACAACTGCCAACCATAAAAACTACTTGAAATGTCAAAAGCAATAAGAAATTATACGTTCTATAAAATAGCTCATTAAATCAGACAATCATACAGATAAGCTTCTAAAAATCATAAATCAGAGAAATTAAGAATATTTTATTCTAGCATGTAAAACGTGGGCAAGAACCAAATCCTCAATAAAAGTAATCTATGGCTGTTAAAGTTGGTCCATCAAGAAGCAGAGCAATTTAAATTAATAGATTTTAAAGTTAGGTACAAAATAAATATTACATTGCAAAGAAAGGCAAACAATCAAAATTACATCTGTTGAAATATGCCTGTAAAGAAGACTCCATTAATGGAAAAGAACAGTTGCTAGACAGAGTAGAAATGTTTGAAAAGCAGGGTCACAGGGAAGTCTGTGATTGTCGCAGCAGCAATGAGTGTATGCAAGAAGCAGCCTGTTACATTGGACCACACCAGGCAATATATTTTGTATATTAATTCAATACCTTTTTTTTTTTTTAATATTTTATTATTCCAAATAATGCAATATTTTTTTGTGTGGCAAAAATAAGCTTCTATACATCGAAGATGCTATAAAGCAATTTTAAAAACTGTAATGAAAAACATTGACATGAAGGTATAGTAAGGAAATTGTTCAGTTAGTATGTAAAAGTTGAAACAAACTATGCAGATAATATAAAATACATGTAAATACATCAAAACACATTATAAAAACTTAACAAAGAAAACTATGAAATGCCTATTTTATAAATAGCATAGCCAGCTGAAGCATCTCTACATTCATTTATAGTAGAGAGAACTGAGAGAATTGTTTAGATGCTAAGATAATGTCTGTGACATTACATGACCATAGGGTTAGCATGTTTGACAGTTCTAAGACTAAGGCCGATGCCACATAGCTGCACCACCTCAAATTACAGTTTCAAAAATCACAGCCATGCTTGCCCCCTTTATTCTGACAGCCAATAGCATGCTGCATGCCAGAGCTGGAGCTGTTTCAAGGGTTAACAGCTGCAGCTTGTTTAGCAGGGATCTTGGACCTTTATCTTTTTTTGCATCTTGTTATGGTAAGCAATTACAATGGTTATAAAGTGATTATAAAGGAATAAGAAGCCCAAATCTGAATAATATACAAGTACATTTGGTGATTGAATTCCACCACCTATAGGTTCATACTTTTCTTTTTAATAAGGGAAAGAGTCTGAACAAATGTAAACAGTTTATCAAACGTTTCTGATAGGCAGTCAATTGACTGACAATCATTTGAATATCTTACTCTAGTTTTTTCCTGATGATCCAAGATGTGTTGTGCCACTCTGTTGATTATTTCTTCACCAGACAAAGTATTAATACTGCCTCCATTTGCAGAACGTACCTCTTTAATGAAGCTGGTCAGACAGGATCTATACGTAAAAATAAAAGCTATTAAAATTATTATTCCTAAATGATAAAAAAAAGTTTTGCAAAGTCTATGTTGTGAAATTAACCCAAGAGTAAATAACCTAAATGTGACCTCATTTAGGTTTTTGCATGCTACACAAGGAAATGAAAAACCACAGAAAATACTTAACATTACAGTTCAAGCATTAAGGCCTGTTATTTTATGTTTGCTATGGAGAAAAGATCTGATATATATTTCACTGGATCAAAATAAAATTACTTGGGAATAAAACAGTCTATAAAAATTTCTGCTAAATATTTTTTTTTGAAAATTTCAACTGTTTATAAGCAATGAAATTATCAAGTAATTTGCTAGAAACTCCTACAGGCCCACTTAGCAATATCCTATTCATCTTTGGTCACCTTTATGGAACTAATGTTCACCTTGTGTCTACATCTATCAAATGTGCACTGTTCATTATTTACAAATTTAGACCTTCGAACAAAAAAAAATTGCAATACTCTTGGTCATTTTTTGTAGGTTTTACAAAAGTAACTCAATATTTTACTGGAAATAATATCAATCAATACTCAAATACTACAAACTGGCACCCACTACAGTTTTTGGGTCTATGTGGATGGGTTTCTATCAGTTTTGTACATCTGAACACTGCATTGTTCAAATCAGGCTAACATAATAATATTCATCACCAACCAGTCATACATTTCATGAAAATCCAAAAATGATCACATTGCAAAACTTTTATCCACCAAAGCGTTCAAGACATCTGTTTAAGATTATACTGAAACACAGACCGACCTTAATCTAGTATGCAATAAAGTAGAGGAATAGTATTAACGTGTCTTTACAATAAAATGATCTCACTACAATTTAATAATCATTACCTAACAATGCTTGCCAAACCTACTCACATAATTTCTCCAAAATAACATGAAGTCGAGTTTGGAAAGTCCTATTGCCTACCACACTGCTTGGGAAGTTATTTCACATGTCTATTGTTTTCTGTGGGAAGAAAAACTACCACTTGTACAAAATTCACCCGTAACAACTTTCTATATGTATCCCTGTGTAATTGTTGAAGATCTCATTTAAAAAAAGCCTGGATACACTAATTTCTTTCATAATTTAAAAAAAATAAAAGAAAAAAAATCATGTCATCTCTTAATTTCAATTTGCTTAAACTGGAAAGGTTTAACTCCTTCAATCTTTGCTCATAATTCCTACAATCCAGTCCTGGAATTAGCCTAGTTACACTCCTCTGGACATTTTCTATTACTGCCATGTCTTTGTAGCCTGGAGACAAAAATTGCATGTACAGTAATCCCTCGCTACTTCGCGGTTCACTTTTCGCGGATTCACGACTTCGCGGGTTTTTAATACAAGTGATTGCCTGCCTATCGCGGAAGTTATGTTCCAGACCCATCAGCAACAGGAGAAAATCCGCGATATAGAAAGACCATATAAATAAACATTTTTATAGTTTTAAGCCTTAAAATACCCATCCCACATGCTTTAAACACATGTAAACTTATAAAACACACTTTGGTTAACACATATGATATGTGGATGTCAGGCTAAGGATATGAGTAACATCTCACTATTATAAAACATTTTAACTTCACGCAAGACAAGACAGTGAGACAGGAAAATAGGTGATGTACATCTAAAAGCCTGATTGTACAGGCTTTTAATTATTGACACGCAGAGCGACAAGCAGCACAAAGCCAGCACAAAGTCCACTTCTCCTTAGCGTTCATTCAGCTCCCCACCCCCTTGACAATGCGAAGTGGCAGGAGCGTACTGCGCTTCCGGGGGGGGGGGGGTTTGAGCGAAGGTGCGTTCAGCTCTCACACACACCCACCCACACACACACACACACACACACACACACACACACTCCTCCTTCGGAACGGGCAGAGCAACAAGCAGGCATTTTGGCAGAAGCAGCACAAAGTCCATTTCTGCTCAGCGTGAGTTCAGCTGCCCCCCTTCACAAAGCGAGTGCAGACACATTGACTTCTGATCGCTGCGTGCAGTGTTGGTCTGAGGTGTTTAAGAATGTAGAAAGTGTTTAAGAGCATAGGAAGTGTTTATAAGAGCGTGGGAAAGGTTAACAAGAGAGTGAGAAAGGTTTATAAGAGTGTGGAAGGGTTTATAAAGCCTTAAAATATGTATAAATAATAAAATAAATATAGGGTCGCTACTTCGCGGATTTTCACCTATCGCGGGGGGGCTCTGGAACGTAACCCCCGCGATAGGTGAGGGATTACTGTACAATTCCAGATGAGGCCTCACTAATGAGTTATATAGTTTAGGCATAACTTCCCTTAACTTGTACTCTAAACAATGTGCTGTATAATCCAACATTTTGTTAGGCTTCTTGATTGTTTCTGTACACTGCCTTAATGTAAACAATGACAAATCCACTATGGCTCCTAGGGTCTTCTCATAAAGGGGTTACTTTCAAGTTTCAGAACTTTCACTGTACGTTCAAATTTAACATTTTTACTTCCTATGTGTAACACCTTATATTTATTTACATTAAGTTTCACCTGCCACAAATCTACCCTAGCCTGTATGCTGTCCAAGTTCCTCTGTAACAATTAAACTGATTCTACATTACCTACCATTCCAAGTACTTTGTGTATTTTAAAAAGAGCAGCAACCCCTGCACTGACCCCAGGTGGATATCATTTCTAACATCACCCAATTCTGAAAAATGTCCCCTCATCAAACCCTTTGCTTCCTATGTTTAAGCCACTTTTGTACCCACTAACATACTGCACCTTGAATTACCACATATTTTAGCTTGAAGCATAGCCTCTCACGTGGCACCTTATGGAAAAACTGCTTGAAAAGCAAGATACATAATATCAAATGCACAGGCTTTTGTTGCTTCCTCTCTGAAATCTAGACTATCAGTAAAATATGACCTCCCCCAGTTGAAGCCCTGTTGACTGTTCATTAATACTTGCAATTTTTAAATGTGTTGCTCAATCTATTCCTTAATAGATAATTCCATGAATTTACCCATGATGCATGTTATGCTTACTGGCATATGCTTACCTTTATCAGCCTTCTCCCCCTTTTCATACAGCAGGATAATACAGTGGAACCTCGGTTTGCGAGTAACTTGGTTTACGAGTGTTTTGCAAGACGAGCAAAAATTTTTAATAAATTTTGACTTGATAAACGAGCGAGGTCTTGCAGTACGAGTAGTATGTATACGCTTTGTCTGCTGAGCGTCATATGATCACAACTGAGCTGATGGTTCTTCTCTCTCTCGCTGCGGGATTGTGGGTAATTGTCTCCTATTTTCCGTCTGAGTCGGAGTGCCTCACTCATATAGTCAACATCCATACGAGCGTATACTGTTTACTGCAGCATTAGCATTGTGACTGTGTGTGCGCGCGCGTGTGTGTATGTGTGTGCTCGCTCGCGCTCGTGTGTGTGTGTGCTGTGACGTGCGAGTCCCCATCTTGCACCCTAAAACATGAAGCTGAGTCTCAGTACTTTAGCAACAACAGCTTTATTCAGCTTGAAACAGCAACAGCGCGGTTATTTATACACAGACACAGCAGTCAGGCAGGGCCCTGCACATTTATAATGTTCCTTGTAGCACCCATCGACGGCAGGAGCTTATAGCATGTCCGTGATCTGTTCGGATTCGTTTTTACGGCGAACTGCTACAGTGTTGGGAGACTGCGATTGCTTTGGGACGCTCTTCCGCGTTTCGTCCCGTTGGGTGCCATCCCACAAGAGTTTAGAAACTCACTCACACCAGCCAGGATTCTTTTCAAAGGTAAAGCGCAGGTTAATTCGTTTTATGTATTTTTACTTTATATTTTGTATTAATCATTTTTATATGAATAGTTTTGGGTTGTGGAACAAATCATCTGAGTTTCCATTATTTCTTATGTGGAAATTCACTTTGATATACGAGTGTTTTGGACTACGAGCACGTTTCCGGAACGAATTATGCTCGCAAACCAAGGTTCCACTGTATTCACAATTTGAGTCCTTATGAATTTTCTCAGTGTGCTGTGATTTTTGAAAACTTCACATCAATGGTTTATACAGTATATGCATTCACTAATCTCTTTAAGCAGTCAAGGATAAATGTTACCCAATCCTGGACGTATTGAAATTTTTAATAACTATATTGATAACCAAGTGTTTATTATGTAACTGTAACAGGAACACCAAAACAGGCGATCAGCCTCAAACTAAAAGAGAATGACTGCAATCACATTATCCAAAATGACATAAACATATAAGGCTAACCTTGTTCAGAACTTTCTCACTTACTCACGTATCTATATTAACTGTCCAAAGCCACATTTCAAGAATCCAAAGTTTAAGAAAGGCAAAGCCTAACTACTTTCAAACACCACAACAGAAGTTACACCACCTTAATATTTTTTTTTTCTTTACTCCAAGTCTACTCATTATACTGGTACTTTCTGCATCTTACCTCGAGTAATGAGGAAATAAAGTCTGCAGGCGTTTAATGATTTCTTCAAACTTGTTTAGCTGCTGTTGAGAAGATGATTTTGTAGTTTGTCCAGACTGAAAATTAGATGGATCAGAAATCAGAGCAGCCCTAACTGTTGAATTTGGGTGCACTGGAGCTGAAATGGCACCTCCTCCATGGGAAGTCTGTTCTGTAACTTCTTGTTCCTTCAATGATTTCCCTGTAGTAAAGTCTGAATGGATTAAAGTGGACTTTGCAAAATGTTTAACTTCAGTTGACTGCATTTGTTTATTATGGGGTATTTGAACAGAAGGATGATGAGGATGACAATTAATTCCATGTGGTCCAGGTAGAGATGTTGCATGAGATACATGCAAAGCAGCTGAGTCATTAAAGTGTCTAGGAATTTTCTAAACAAAGAAACAACAAAAATTAGTACTGACTGAAGTATAAAAACACATTTTAACACAGTCTCTGATCATTGTTACTACTGTCTACTTGCACATTTTGTCAGGGTAAACCCTTGGATAATAGTACAGAAAATGAAGAAAAACAAAGCTTGAAAATGTGTGTGTCCTTAGTGAAGATTACAAAAAGTAAATATTGGCACTAAAAAGGATAAAAAAAAAAAAAAAAAACCACATGTCTCACTGATTCTGAAATAACTAATTTAGGTACAAGGAATTATTAAAATATTTTTGAGTCTGAACTTGAGAGTTATTCTTTGGTACTAACCTTGTAGTAGTCAAAAATTAGTTCCCGTGTATTAAAATATAAACCGAAAATTATGATGTATATATGTTTCCTATTTCAAGTATAATGATATCACCGAATTTATAATTCTAGAGAATAATACACTTTGAGATACTCATTATTGCCTATTAAATGTGGGCCAGGAACAGTTCACTTAAGAAATTAGGTCTCCGCATGACTTTCGATATTGACAAATGGGGATTTGGGGTTGGGGAACACAAATTACCACAAGAGTGACAATGTATGAGACACCAAACACTATAAGGATTATCTATGGGTCTGTTAAATCCATTTTTTATATAAAATTAAGCTAAGGAATGTTGACTCCTGCAATTTAGCATCAGTACATCCAATGTTCCAAGATTAACTCCAAGTTTATTCATTCAGAAGCATTTGATAATTGGTGATAAAACTTGGAATATATCACTATCTTTGGGTCTAAACAACAGCTAATACTAAGTATGGTGATTCTAACTATACCATAAAAAATGAGTACATGACTTTGCTGTCACTGGATGTTGAGGGTATTGATAATAATCTTTAAACAGCTCCCATACCCAGTCAATATTATGCTCCGACATTTATGACGGAAAATAAGAGCAGAAAGCTGTTGATAATTTACTTTCTGGTTCATGACAATATTCCCACTCACTGAATTTCAAGAGTGTAAAAAAAAAAAAAAAAAAAGTATCCAAGATGTTATAATAAAAAAAAAAAAAGGTGTTCCATTGTTTGCCTTGAAAAATGACATTTTTATTAAATCTAATCTTTCTACTGTAAAACATGTAAAATACTCAAGGTTCAATGTCAGAAATGTACAAAGTATAATAATGACACAATAATAATAATAATAATAATAATATGAACAACACACTGTACATGTGTGAGTGACGTGTCACTTTATGATTCTCAGAGTCCCTTTCGGTTTCAGATTCATGTGAAATTTTTTTTTTTCCCATTTCTTGTAAGATTACTCCAGTTCAATCTAATGGCCTATCCTTTTCAAGTCATGTCAAAAAATCCAAAAGATTACATGGATTTTGACAAAGCAGAGTTATACAGTGCATCCGGAAAGTATTCACAGCGCATCACTTTTTCCGCATTTTTTTATGTTACAGCCTTATTCCAAAATGGATTAAATTAATTTTTTTCCTCAGAATTCTACACACAACACCCCATAATGACAACGTGAAAAAAGTTTACTTGAGGTTTTTGCAAATTTATTAAAAATAAAAAAATTGAGAAAGCACATGTACATAAGTATTCACAGTCTTTGCCATGAAGCTCAAAATTGAGCTCAGGTGCATCCTGATTCCCCTGATCATCCTTGAGATGTTTCTGCAGCTTAATTGGAGTCCACCTGTGGTAAATTCAGTTGATTGGACAGGATTTGGAAAGGCACACACCTGTCTATATAAGGTCCCACAGTTGACAGTTCATGTCAGAGCACAAACCAAGCAAGAAGTCAAAGGAATTGTCTGTAGACTCCGAGACAGGATTGTCTCGAGGCACAAATCTGGGGAAGGTTACAGAAAAATTCTGCTGCTTTGAAGGTCCCAATGAGCACAGTGGCCTCCATCATCCGTAAGTGGAAGAAGTTCGAAACCACCAGGACTTTTCCTAGAGCTGGCCGGCCATTTAAACTGAGCGATCGGGGGAGAAGAGCCTTAGTCAGGGAGGTGACCAAGAACCCGATGGTCACTCTGTCAGAGCTCCAGAGGTCCCTCTGTGGAGAGAGGAGAACCTTCCAAGAGGACAACCATCTCTGCAGCAATCCACCAATCAGGTCTGTATGTTAGAGTGGCCAGACGGAAGCCACTCCTTAGTAAAAGGGCACATGGCAGCCCGCCTGGAGTTTGCCAAAAAGGCACCTGAAGGACTCTCAGACCATGAGAAACAAAATTCTCTGGTCTGATGAGACAAAGATTGAACTCTTTGGTGTGAATGCCAGGCATCACATTTGGGGGAAACCTGCACCATCCCTACAGTGAAGCATGGTGGTGGCAGCATCATGCTGTGGGGATGTTTTTCAGTGGCAGGAACTGGGAGACTAGTCAGGATAAAGGGAAAGATGACTGCGCAATGTACAGAGACATCCTGGATGAAAACCTGCTCCAGAGCGCTCTTGACCTCAGACTGGGGCGACGGTTCATCTTTCAGCAGGACAACGACACTAAGCACACAGCCTAGATATCAAAGGAGTGGCTTCAGGACAACTCTGTGAATGTCCTTGAGTGGCCCAGCCAGAGCTCAGACTTGAATCCGATTGAACATCTCTGGAGAGATCTTAAATGGCTGTGCACAGACGCTTCCCATCCAACCTGATGGAGCTTGAGAGGTGCTGCAAAGAGGAATGGGCGAAACTGGCCAAGGATAGGTGTGCCAAGCTTGTGGCATCATATTCAAAAAGACTTGAGGCTGTAATTGCTGCCAAAGGTGCATCAACAAAGTATTGAGCAAAGGCTGTGAATACTTATGTACATGTGATTTCTCAGTTTTTTTATTTTTAATAAATTTGTAAAAACCTCAAGTAAACTTTTTTCACGTTGCCATTATGGGGTGTTGTGTGTAGAATTCTGAAGAAAAAAAATGAATTTAATCCATTTTGGAATAAGGCTGTAACATAAAATGTGGAAAAGGTGATGCACTGTGAATACTTTCCGGATGCACTGTATCTCCTGGAAAACTTTAGAAATCTCAATTGCAATGTTTACTGTTTACAGGTTGCTCAGTGCTAGCTGAAGATAAACAGGTTCTGTTTGTTTATTATTTAGTTTCTGTGTATTGTGTGTTGCTCTCCTATTTTGTCCTAATGTTTTGCAGTTAGAACCCCAAGAAGATAGACCACCCTGATGTCTCTGCTGAAGGACCAAACATATTTGAGGCTGGACAGCAGGTCCTTTAACTGGTTCATTGACTGCTGTTTAGATTGAGCAATTTCAGAAGTACCGACTTTCTGGTTTCTGGATTTTTTCTAGATATTTTCTTCTGTCTTCAGTTTATGATTACCAGATTAGAGACAGGGTTTGTTTGTTTGTTTTAGCCCAACTGTTTGACAGTTTGGTTTTATTTTGCAAATGTATTTTTATAAAGATACTCTGGGTTGTGAAAAAAGTCCACAAAGTTTGTTTTAGGATTTTTCTTTCCCTTTAGAGGCATTTAAATGTTTAAATGTACAGTAGAAAATACATTAACTTTTTTTTTGACTGTTAAAAGCCCTTTTACCATTTTTAGGGCCCAACAGACTGAAATCTGGTAGTAGAGCTTGGGGTCAAGCTGCCTAGGATGAGCAGGGGAAGGCACAACTCTGGCTTATGGGCCTTTTAGTGGCCTCATAAGGGGCTGATAAGTTAATAATATTATTTGTTAGAGCAACCTTCAAGTACAAAGGTCTGCATAATTGTACAAGAAAAATATTTTAGGACACCTGCAGACAAATGCATGTCTTAAAAATGTTCTTCTTGAAGATGTACAAGAGTAATACAATGGACACTAGAAGAAGGTGTAAAAATACCTGTATAATCTGAAGTCCACCAAAATTTGGAAAAGTTTAAAGCAATTTTTAATTGTAAAGTGTTTTTTTTTTTTAATGAGGGTTCACAAATTTTTAAAAAATAATAAAATTATACTTACTGGAAAATCAGGTGCAGAAGATGGACTAGGAACAGATATTATTCTGAGATTTCTTAATTTTTCACCATTTCTTATTTTCAAGATATGATCACTATATTGAGACTACCAAAATAAACAAAATTATTATATGGAAATTTACATTTCACCATTTGAGGAGTGGGATGTATATATAATGCATATTGAGCTTCATAATTCCTCTTTTTAATTAGATTAAGCCAGGCTTACTCAATAAAAGTTTAACATATATAGTTTATTTACTTTTCAAGAAGTAATTTTCTTAGACTCTTAAATTTAGTCCTGCCTGAGTGTATTTTAAAGGAACTACATGATCATTGTAAAGGTGCTGCTAATTACAGTACACCTGTGAAATAAGACTTAGACATTTTAAACTAATGGAACCCTGCAAATAGGATATAATATTGCAGTAATTTAAGTTAGACATCATAATGGGTGAAGCAGATAGCTATTACCTCTACATCATTATGTGATCTATTAAGATAGATAGATACTTTATTAATCCCAAGGGGAAATTCACAAAAGCCAACTATATAAAATATTATGAACAGAACTTAAACAGTAACAACTCACTTCTACAAACCGTATTTTACTTTCAATCGATGACACATATGTTTGCCATGTTTCTATGGCATAATGGAATACAGATGGAGAGGCGACCCTGTAAAATATAAGGAATTAGCAATAATAGTGCAAATTCATCAGAAGAAGGAAAGATTCATAAAGCAATAGGTTTAACTTAAGTAACCTATTTTTAAAATGATTCAGGATATATACTTAATATAAAACAGGATATTTATTAGGCATAACTTCTTTACTCTGGTGCAACAACAACAGATAAACAACTTACTCTGCTGCAACAAGTTTAAGTTTTCTGAGATTTTCTTGTCCTTCTGATGCTGCTTTATAAAGAGTATAAAGTCTTCCTGTACGCTGATACTCCAGTAAATTGACCTAAAGCAAGTGAATAGTATAGTTCTAAGGATAAGGCTATTATAATTCTTACAATAGTTAAATAAAAATTATTTCTAGATGGTGAAAATTTGCTATTGAAAACAAAATTGCTCATTACTGTAACCCTAGCAGTAAAGAATTCTAAGCCAGATCTTTGTAGCTTGAAACCAACAGTGCCTACAAAAAGCTGTACCACTGATGATTTAGATGTGAATTCTTATACAATAAATTTTGTGATTAATATATGCAATTAATTTAAGCCACTTCGCAAATCACTGACAGTTTTTTTCTGTTGATCAATGTCAAAAAGGCCAAATTAAAAAAACTGCAATTCAAAGTGGTATAACAATACAAGCTAAAAACTTCCAAGGTGGTGAATGCTTTTTGTAAGCAATGTACAAACACACTATGTATCCCAGTACAGTCAGCTTGATTGCTAAGTAATAACCTGGTTTCCATAGGTTATAGTTGTCTTGCAAAACATAGTTTAAGTGGTAAACAGAGCTAATGGAGTTGGTACTTTTTTTATATAGGGATGTATTCCATTTTAGTAATCATGTAATTTTCAAAAGTGGTAGAGTAGTATGTAAAATGTAAACAACATAAAATAGTCATTTTTAAAAGCAGTTTGTCCTGCATTAAATTAAGAACAGTAACAAGACAAGGTAAAGAATTATTTTTAATATCAATTTTATCTTTTTTTTTTTTTTTTTTAACACACTTTCATTCAAAATTTGATGAGTGCAGCATGTTCCAAAAAAAAGATAGAACAGATGTGTTTACCACAATCTTACACCTCATTTCCTTTTTAATAATACATACTAATCATTCACAAACTGAGGACACCAATTTTTCTAATTTTAAAAGCAGAATTTTTTTTCTTCTATTTCCTTGATGCAAGTCTTCAGCTGCTCAAAGATCCAAGGTCTTAGTTGTTGTAATTTGCACTTAAAAAAGCGCCACAGGTTTTCAATAGAAGAGTGATCTGGACTGTAAGCTTGCCAATCTAGCACCCACACTCCCTCCGAAGTTGCCTTAATATAAAACATGATGAATTTGTAGCCTTACTTAAATAAGCAAGGATGTCCCCAAAAAAGATGAAGTGTTCACGGCTGCACGTATTGTTCCAAAATGCTAAGTATTCAGCGTTAATGGTGCCTTGACAGATGTACCCCTGATATGGGCACAAACACAACTTCATACGATGACAGACGTAGACTTTGGATTATACACTATTAACAATAACGAAAGTTTGTCCTTTGGGGAACAAGACATTCATTATTTTCAAAAATGACTTGAAAAGGTGACTCATCAGACCACACCACACATTTCCACTGCATCAATTAATTTCAGAGGAACTCAACCCAGAGCAGTAGGTGGCATTTCTGAATGCTAACAACATATGGTTTCCACTGTCCGCAGCACATTCTTACCTTGCATTTGTGGATGTAGTGACAAAAGATATTTATTGATAGCAGTTTTCCCACATGATTTTATTCATCACAGAAGCATGTTGGTTTTAAAGCAGTGGCATATGAAGGATTGACAATCAAGGTTATTCACTATCAATGTTTTGAATTTGCCCCTTATGAATGGAAATTTCTCTGTACCCCCTTATCATTTAATAATAATATACATTGTAAAAGGTAAAAGGTTAAGTCCATAAATTCCAAGCAATTCTGCATTGAGAAATGCTGTTCTTTAACTGCTGGAGCACTTGGTCATGCAGAATTTCACAAAATACTCAGCCTTTGGCCATTTTTTATTGTGAATGACTGAACCTTTCATGGTTGCTCCATTTTACCGAAGCATATTAGTGTCACCTGTTCAGGAATTTTCTTACACTTTCTCATCCCAACTTGTTTGTATTGTGTTGCATGGTTGAAGTTTATTATAAGTGTGTATTTACAAAAAGCTGCCATGAGAAAACATAATTTCATCTTATTGTTAATAATTTATAGTTCAAAGAGGAATGATCACTCTCTTATTTTATTTTAGGCATTTTACTTACTCTCAACTTTTTTGGAACTGAAGTTTCTAGTTTGTCATAATCTACAGTTGGTTTCCTTCAGTAAAAATGAATAAATGGCATTTTAACTAATTCAAGGAAACAGAAAGGAACCAGATATGAATGATTTACAAAATATTAACAGTATCCACTGTAAAAGAAATTTCACTGTTATATTCTGCTTTAAAATAAAATACAGCTGCCCAATACGTTCTAATTAAATTAAATTATTATTATTGTACATTTGGTTGATGTATTCATCTACTGTGATTTACAAGATCTGTAAGACAATAATGTTATTTGGCAAAAAATGTTTCATTATCTCATTCCTATAATTCTATATGAGGCAAGTGAACTTTTTTTTTTTTACCTTTTTCAGTAAGTATATTTTAATGTTACTATATTTTTTAATATTGCACTTCAATTCTCTGTTTCAAAACTGAAAACAAAAAGTGTACCTCAGCAGAAACAGCTCTTTTAATCACTTCGGCACAGATATTTTCATGCTTTTTAATTTGTTCTTCAAGCTTCATCCTCTCAGATGCTGACTGATTGCTGTTTACATAGAAAAATAACCTTTTGAAAAAGTCAAGTCTACAAAAAGAAAACATTTGTATGTCATCTTACTTTAAACATGTTCTCATTAATATGGTGGGGGCTTGTGTAACTCAGAGATCCTTAGGGCTATAATGTCTGGAAACATGTGCTCCTGTCCCGATTACTCACAGCAAACTGGTTTTAGGACAGGGGCCAGGCAAAGAATATTACTGTTCCTCATGAATGTTGTAACTAAATAATTTAAGAGAATATCACCTGGAATAGGCATGCTGGAACTCACTTCCAGAACCACAATTCTTTACTGTGTGTTCATTGGCAAGTACGTGATGGCAGATAGAAGTGAGCAGCTCAACATATATAAGGAGAAAGGAGAGGGTCAGGTGCAATATAAGTTGGGTGACTGGCAAGAGTGGGGCAGATGCAGGCATACTACACTTTGGCAATAGACACTGGCTCTTAGAGAAGTTATAATTCTCATCCCAACAGTAAAGAAGCAGGGAGAAAATACTGATGACATATAGTTAGATTTGCCTCAATGCAGAGTATTGGCACTGGAACCAAACTTCACAATCAAGGGTGGTTTCTCCCTCTCTGTCTATCCTACACTGGAGCTGCCCTATGGGAAAAGCTCCGAGCAGGTGTGGGAATATCCACAAGTCCCCACTTGTTGTGCGGTGAGAATTTCTTCAAGAGGGATGTTGACTCATTGTAGCTTTCAGTTGCATTGAAGAAATTTTCACTGTGTGCATGCACTGAACAACTATTCAGGCTTTTTAGAGGGACTAGATTAAGTCTTTGAAAGTAGTGATGATTATATCAATTTCACTTTTTACCCAAAACGACTTTATTGGTAATTAGTAAAATAGCCCATCTCAAAAAAAATGCAGAATCTGCTTTTCTAAACTTTAGGGTAATTTAGTAGAAGAGCACTTTACATGAAGTATTATGGTACTTGAAAAAAATGGAAATATTTTGCTGCCGGAACTTCCTGTAATCAGACAGAAGATGGTCAAACTTTAGGAGAAAGTGAAGGAAGGAATACTGGCAGACATATGTTGTCCAGCTGAACTTGGAGTGGAAGGAAAAATAGGTATGTCTGTGTCAATTTGACACGTAAACTTGTTAAGCATATCAGCCATGTACCTTTTGATATATACTGTACCTTATGAACATTATTATAATTGCTGCTTGTAATTATGACAAGCATTTTATTTTCTTTTATGGCATGTGTATTATGGATACATATGTTGTGTACATGTTTTATTAGTTTAAAGGAATTTTATTTATTTTAGCATTTGTATGGTCTCTTAAAAATATGCCTACAGAATTTCAATCTGTTAAAAAAAATGAACAGGTAACACCAGTGGTTTGCAGTTTAATTGCAAACATTCAAATTTAATATAAAACGTAAGGCCTTCAATAAGGCTGGTTATGAAAGAGCTTAGTATTAAAGACATATAAATAAATTAGGACAAGACAGAGAAAACAAATTGGTATTGAAATTGGCCAATTCTAGTAATATGAAATTGGTGACTAGTTTCTGCCCTAAAAAACATTGGAACATTCCTTCTTGAAAGGATACTATCTATTGACTTGACAGTTCTGCTAGGAGGCTTAAATGCTCACATGAAGAATGGCAGAAAAACTTGGAAGGGTGTGATCAAAGGAGCAGGCTGCCTTGAATTAAGAATTGTTAATCGATTTCTGTGCTAGACATGGATTGTTCATAATTGGCACTATGTTCAAATACAAGATTACTGATATCTGTACCTGGTAACAAATTACCTAGGGCCAAAGGATTAACCAACCAACATGCAATCTAATCCAAGGTTGTACAGTGCATCCGGAAAGTATTCACAGCGCATCACTTTTTCCATATTTTGTTATGTTACAGCCTTATTCCAAAATGGATTAAATTCATTTTTTTCCTCAGAATTCTACATACAACACCCCATAATGACAATGTGAAAAAAGTTTACTTGGGATTTTTGCAAATTTATTAAAAATAAAAAAATTGAGAAAGCACATGTACATAAGTATTCACAGCCTTTGCCATGAAGCTCGAAATTGAGCTCAGGTGCATCCTGTTTCCCCTGATCATCCTTGAGATGTTTCTGCAGCTTAATTGGAGTCCACCTGTGGTAAATTCAGTTGATTGGACATGATTTGGAAAGGCACACACCTGTCTATATAAGGTCCCACAGCTGACAGTTCATGTCAGAGCACAAACCAAGCATGAAGTCAAAGGAATTGTCTGTAGACCTTCGAGACAGGATTGACTCGAGGCATAAATCTGGGGAAGGTTACAGAAAAATTTCTGCTGCTTTGAAGGTCCCAATGAGCACAGTGGCCTCCATCATCCGTAAGTGGAAGAAGTTCGAAACCACCAGGACTCTTCCTAGAGCTGGCCGGCCATCTAAACTGAGCGATCGGGGGAGAAGGCCTTGGTCAGGGAGGTGACCAAGAACCCGATGGTCACTCTGTCAGAGCTCCAGAGGTCCTTTGCGGAGAGAGGAGAACCTTCCAGAAGGACAACCATCTCTGCAGCAATCCACCAATCAGGCCTGTATGGTAGAGTGGCCAGACAGAAGCCACTCCTTAGTAAAAGGCACATGGCAGCCCGCCTGGAGTTTACCAAAAGGCACCTGAAGGACTCTCAGACCATGAGAAAGGAAATTCTCTGGTCTGATAAGACAAAGATTGAACTCTTTGGTGTGAATGCCAAGCGTCACGTTTGGAGGAAACCTGGCACCATCCCTACAGTGAAGCATGCTGGTGGCAGCATCATACTGTGGGGATGTTTTTCAGCAGCAGAAACTGGGAGACTAGTCAGGATAAAGGGAAAGATGACTACAGCAATGTACAGAGACATCCTGGATGAAAACCTGCTCCAGAGCACTCTTGAGCTCAGACTGGGGCGACGGTTCATCTTTCAGCAGGACAACGACCCTAAGTACACAGCCAAGATATCAAAGGAGTGGCTTCAGGACAACTCTGTGAATGTCCTTGAGTGGCCCAGCCAGAGCCCAGACTTGAATCCGATTGAACATCTCTGGAGAGATCTTAAAATGGCTGTGCACCGGCGCTTCCCATCCAACCTGATGGAGCTTGAGAGGTGCTGCAAAGAGGAATGAGCGAAACTGGCCAAGGATAGGTGTGCCAAGCTTGTGGCATCAAATTCAAAAAGACTCGAGGCTGTAATTGCTGCCAAAGGTGCATCGACAAAGTATTGAGCAAAGGCTGTGAATACTTATGTACATGTGATTTCTCAGTTTTTTTATTTTTAATAAATTTGCAAAAACCTCAAGTAAACTTTTTTCACGTTGTCATTATGGGTGTTGTGTGCAGAATTCTGAGGAAAAAAATGAATTTAATCCATTTTGGAATAAGGCTGTAACATAACAAAATGTGGAAAAAGTGATGCGCTGTGAATACTTTCCGGATGCACTGTATGTTATTGACATGTAGGTAAAGGGAGGTGCTGAGTTGTCAGCTGATGATCACTTGGTGACAAACTGATTCAGAAGGACAGACCACCCACGGGCCAGACCTGAAGGCCCCACCAGACAGGGAAAGTCTTAATCCAAAAGTTGTACAAAAGAGCACTTTCCAGAAGTGGTTTATTCAAGATTATTTTAGCCAAAATGTGTCCCTGGGACATTGTAAGCAGTTCACTAGATACTTTATACGGTATTTGGATTACGCAACACCAGTTTTTTGGGAAGTTTTGATATTGTTTGTGTTCTTTCAGGTTTGGTCTCTATTGAATCCCATTGTATCAGGAATTTTGTTATCTCAGTTTTCCAAAGAAAATAGGAGTCAAGTTTTTCTTAGCCTTCAATACAAAGCTGAGAAATTAGCAGATACAAAAATACAATTTTTAGGTGCAGCTTTCATTTAACATAAGAAATCTCCAAATGACCTTATTAGGTTTGGATACTTTGGACAATCTGTATAAATGAATTCTGCTTGTGTGTTTTGAGTCCAAATACACATTTGTATACTTAGAATTCTCCCTGTATTTTAAGTTCACTAATAATATGCTGCTGAGGATCTTTACAATGCCTTTGCTTGCTTCAGTCTGTTTTATGAAATACACAGAAAGTCAATCTGTACACCCTCTCTATTTAAAAGTGTATTCCATATTATTTAAGCGCCACTACAAATATCATCCTTCTTTTGTTTATTCCTGTTTCTCCTCTTAACATCACCAGTTATTAGGTTATATAAACATATATAAAATTTTCTGTTGATGTATATTTTCTCTCTAGTTTTATTCTCCGACCATGGCTCTCACCAGAACCATATAATCAGGGCTACACAGAAATGTAAAGTACAAGAATTTTACACAGCTGTGTGCTAATTAAATTTTATTTCCCTTTAAAAAATATAGTTTAGTAACGTATGGCATATGTTCTTGATTAAATGCAACACTAGAAGAAACCTAACCAGGTAAGATTATATTGTAAAAGCCAAAAATATTAGCAAACATTTTACTTTGAGACAGCAAGAAAATACCTTAAGTCAATAAACTGTGCAAGGAGTGTCTGATATTCATTCTTGCTTTCTTCAATATTTTTTGAACACCTGTGCAAGAAAAAATAAAAAGTAACCACACACAATACCTATGTTATTGAAGTGAAAATACTTGTATTATTTATTCCAGCAGCACTGGGTGTAAGGCAAAAAGCACACATACTGAATCCTTTGCAGGGCTCACTGACTGAACATATTTATAAAACACAACAAAATCATCACAGGCATCATGCTTACTTTCAAATTATTCTTATCCAATGATGTTGTTTAAACACATTTTTTTGAACAGTTTAATGATGTCATAGCGTTTTGTGAAAGGAGAACTCCAGAAGATTACTTGCGCATGTAAACGTGGATTATTAAGAAACTAGGTTTCTGCCTACCAAATAACATATGTTTGTAGTGCAGGAAATCTTCTGAGTGCTACAAACATCACCCATGCAAAACTGTCACAAGTGCTTCACCAAAGAGTGGTGCCAGCACGTGTGGCTCATTAAGTCCTTTATCTCCTTTTCGTAATTGCTTTTATGGCTTGCTATCCCAAGAAAGATGTGCACATCTAGTCGTCAGCACCAGACTGAAAGAAATACAGAGGTACAGATGCTAGGGATTGTGATACTTCTTATATTGAAGTAACAGTTGCCCAAGTTACCGCTAGGAATTTTCTTTGCTGTTGCTGCCACCGCAGTTGTTACCATAATACTAAAGTATAAAAAAGAAAGCACATGCAAATGTACATGAAACATCCAGAATCATTAACATATGCTTGAATATATTTCAATATTTACTTTTTTTTTTTTTACTGGAATATTCAAACCTACTTTATTAGCTAATTTGACAGCCATACATACTACTCAATCAAACCAATAATAATAACATAAGGGACAAAAGAATTAACTTCAAAATAAATCCAGAAAAAGCAATACCCACACACAAAAAAACAAGATTCTGGTGAGTCAGATTTTGTGGGTGGGTACATTAAACAGGAGCCAAAGGTTGAGTGTTGGGAGCCGCTTTTAATATACAGTGGAACCTCAGCACAAAAATCTTTAAAAAAACATTTACATTCAGCTTGTACAATCCGGAACGAATTAATTGTATTTACATACAATTCTGTGGGGGAAATTACTTCGGGTCATGACCAAATCGGGTTGCAACCAGAGCTTTGGAATGAATTACGGTCGTGACCCGAGGTTCAACTGTATCCAGTTTGGTCTTGTGATATTATAGAGGCACATTCTCAGTCCTTCTAGCTAAGACTTTTGCTAGTATGTTAACATTGTTATTCAGGAGTGAAATTAGTCTATATAATGCACATTGTATCAAGTTTTTATTTTTCTTTGGAAAAACATTAATTAATGTTTGGTGTAATGTTTTACTTTCTCTGCTTCTATTAACACTGTTATTAACAATAATAATAAGAGCTAACTTAGCTGAAAACATTTTTATAAAACTCCTGGGTAACCACTGGAGCCTGTAGCTTTCCGACTTTGGAGTGGGGTTATGGCATTATGGAATTCTGAAAGTGCCAGAGGTTTATCAAGTTCTTCTGCAATATAGATAGATAGATAGATAGATAGATAGATAGATAGATAGATAGATAGATAGATAGATAGATAGATAGATAGATAGATAGATAGATAGATAGATAGATAGATAGATAGCTCATGTAATTGTATTTCATTAAAAAACTCCTTAGCTTTTGCCTAATCTTCTTAACACTGAGAGGAATAAAAGGACTTATAGTACTCCTTAAATGTGTTTAGTTATCTTTTTAGGCTCCTTGATTTTACTTTCAGTTCCATTGTATTGCTTTGCAATCTTCTTACTTATAGATTTGTTGAGCTAAACCTTTACCACCATTCTGTGTTCATAATAATAAAATTGCAATTTAAAAACAAATTGTTCAGTTTCTCTTGTTGCCAAGAGATTCAATTCTGATTGTAAAGCCAGTCTTTTCATAAAAAGCACCTCATTAGGAGATGTGAAGGTTGCACAATCTATTCCCGACATCTCTGTAATCAGTTCCAACTCTTCCCTAGTCTCCAATTAGAAAAATAGTAATGAGTTTAACAGATTGTGATATGTAATAAATTGTCTTTGCAGCTTTATACAGTAATCCCTCCTCCATCGCGGGGGTTGCGTTCCAGAGCCACCCGCGAAATAAGAAAATCTGCGAAGTAGAAACCATATTTTATATGGTTATTTTTTATATTGTCATGCTTGGGTCACAGATTTGCGCAGGAAACACAGGAGGTTGTAGAGAGACAGGAACGTTATTCAAACACTGCAAAACAAACATTTGTCTCTTTTTCAATAGTTTAAACTGTGCTCCATGAAAAGACAGAGATGACAGTTCTGTCTCACAATTAAAAGAATGCAAACATATCTTCCCTCTTCAAAGGAGTGCCCGTCAGGAGCAGAGACTGTCATAAAGACAGAGGAGAGCAAACAAATCAATAGGGCTGTTTGGCTTTTAAGTATGCGAAGCACCGCGGCACAAAGCTGTTGAAGGCGGCAGCTCACACCCCCTCCGTCAGGAGCAGGGAGGGAGAGAGAGAGAGAGAGATAGAGAGAGACAGAGAAAAACAAACATGCAAAAAATCAATACGTGCCCCTTCGAGCTTTTAAGTATGCGAAGCACCGTGCAGCATGTCGCTTCACTAAGCGCCTGCACAGAAGGTAGCAACGTGAAGATAATCTTTCAGCATTTTTAGACTAGCGTTGGTATCGTCTAGGTGTGCGAACAGCCCCCCTGCTCACACCCCCTACGTCAGGATCAGAGAAAGCGCAAGAGAGAAAGAGAAAAGTAAGTTGGGTAGCTTCTCAGCCATCTGCCAATAGCGTCCCCTTGTATGAAATCAACTGGGCAAACCAAACTGAGGAAGCATGTACCAGAAATTTAAAAGACCCATTGTCCGCAGAAATCCGCGAACCAGCAAAAATCTGCGATATATATTTAAATATGCTTACATATAAAATCCGCAATAGAGTGAAGCCGCGAAAGGCGAAGCGCGATATAGCGAGGGATCACTGTATATTATAGTTGCTATAGTGGAGGACCTATCCAAGTCTGAATTTAAAACACATTTAAAAAGATCCAGCCATTAACATTTTATGAGTGCTCATGTTGGAAACAAATGGTATAGATTCTGCTTAAATTCTCTACTGTCCACATTAGGTGCAAGTAGTGCTGGGCTGTATACCGGTTCATACCAAAAACCGTTTTTTACTTTTGTTATGATATGGATTTTTCTCATACCGCAACACTGGTTTAAATAGCCTAAACAACGTTCAGAACGTGGCGCAGCGGGAAACTGTTTAAGGGGGAGACCTTTTTCACTGCTGCACCTCTAAACACGAATGCAACGGAGTACATGCGTTAGTGGAGGTATTGAATGGTGAAAATGGACAGAGAACATTCTGAAACTGGAGCAGATAATAAAGTTGAACATGATGACACAGAAGAACTTTTGCCAAAAAAAGGAGTCGTGTCTGTTGATACTTTGGTTTTAAAAGGTACGATGCGGACCATTATGTTCAAATGTGTGAATACTGTTTCTATACTACTGGATAATACTGCAAGCCAAGTTGTACTTGTTTCATTTTTTTTTTTTCCCCAATACTGTGTAATGTACCTGGGTACTGTGTAATAGTGTGACAACATGATGAATTTATTCTCGACATTTCCACTTTAATCTCGACGCTTATGATGAGAATAAAGTCGACATATTGACTTTATTCTCAACATTTCTACTTTATTCTCACCGTTTATGTCGAGATTAAAGTCGACATATGGACTTTATTCTTGTAATTTGTCATTAAAGTAGAACATCATAAACTAAACTTCATCTTAAAATGAATATTTAATTTACTAGATTTTCTCAAACCCCGTCATAAGTTATGTAGCACATTAAATGCTTCCTCTTGCACCAAGAGGAGGTGCCAGCAGCAATCACCACACTGAATACATTAATTTCATGATATTCCTGCTCCCTGAACATTTAGAAAGGTAAGAGAAATACTTGATATCATTTTCATGATGAAATGCATTAAAGCATGTATTAATCATGTGGGGGCACGGTGGGGTTGAGGGGGCACTGCTGCATTGCCGCAATGGGGCCCCGGGTGTTCCCTGCCTTGAATTTGCATGTTTTTCTGGTGTGTTTACTTGCCGTGCTTCAGTTTTTTTCAAAGTCATGTAAGATGTGAGGTTTTGTTAGGCTATATTGACCCTGGTAGTGAATGTATTGCTCGTATTCACCCTGCGATGAGCTGGTGCCACGTTCAGGATTTGCTCCTGCCTCGCACACAATACTTGCTGGGATGGGCGCAACCCTGAATGAATGGCATAATTAAACATGTATAACAAAGATTTTTTTTAAATTTCTGAACACTCTAAGTCTAAGTTTATAACTAGGTTTAATTTCACAAAGACGTTTATTGTGTGGTGATTGGATATGTGGAGAAAGAAATAGGAAAGATAGGAACTGTGGGTTTGGTACGTAAGACAGAGACAGCACGCATACAATAAAGAAAGCCCGCTCAGAAGAACATCCACTGAATTCTGTGTTCGTGTCTCCGACCACCAAATCACAAACCCAATATTTACACAATATTTAAGTTAAACCTGTGCGATACCCATTCATACATCCAGTTTTTTGGAGCCTCATCACACCTGCCATAAAGTTCTCTACACTGAACGTACACCTGGGGACCCCTTACTGCAAGGAAGCAGCACTACCGTGCATGTTTAATACCTGCTTTAATGCATTTCATCATGAAAATTTATCTTAGCATTCTAAATTTTCAGAGAGCAGGAATATCATGAAGTGAATGTATTTTGTGCGGCGATCACTGCCGGCGCCTCCTCTTATTGCAGAGGAAGTCAGTTTAAGAAGTGCGCAGCGATTAACAACTGGGTCGAGGTACACTTAACACAAAGCATTTAATGTGCTACATTAACTTATGACTGGGTTTGAGAAAATCTAGTAATTAAACATTGATTTTAGAATGAAGTTTAGTTCACGACATTCTACTTTAATGACAAAATAAACTGAGAATAAAGTGGAAATGTCGACTTTAATCTCCACATATATTTTTTTTCTTCTTCATTGTGTCCGTATTTTTTTTTTGTTCACCGTGGCCCTAATATGCTTCCGAAGGGCTATACCACAAATAACATTATAAATGCAAGTTGCAGTTTTATTATTTATGTATATAGCTTAGCTTGAAGTAAGGTCGATATTAATGCAGCTTGCCTTAACGATGGTTCAGTTGATAAAGATGTCGTCATCACCAAGTTGCTCTTGTTTTATTTTATTTTATTTTGATTTGGTGCATACTGTGTAATGCACCTGGGCTTTGAAGTCTTGGAAGTAATAGTATTAGTACTGGAATTGCACTATTATTTATTGTATTGTTATTATTTATCAGTTTAAACATTATGCAGTTTAATGATGGTAAAGTTGTTTAAAAAATCACTTTAATGTGTCAGTGGACAAAGACTGTTAACATTAACAAAGTGTAGTTGGTTTACAAAAAATATTTACTATTTATTCCTTTTCTAAGACATGTTCAAAGCAATACAACTTTTGACAAGCACCTCTGGATATTTTACTAAGTCTAAATGCCTCTTTGGATGGTTGAAAATATGTTGTCAAAATTTTAGTTTAAGTTGTTTGCAAACTTTGTTCAATAAAAAGGCTCTATATTTTGACTGCATCTGTCATGCAATTTGATTCCTTCTCTTCATTAGTGCCACCCCTTTGAAAACTATCACTTTGTCACTTTATGTTTACATGCAAACCTGTATTATTAATACTTGTGTGCACATTAAAATGTTTTTTTGTACAATGTACAATTCTCATGATAGTGGAATAGGTTATTGTTAGCCAGTAACTGCAGTGGAAAATGTGGTTAACAATCACTCATGCATGGACAAAAAATGCCGTCCAATACCGTGAAACCGGTATAATTTAGAAAAATACAGTGATATAGAATTATGACCATACTGGCCCGCACTATGTGCAAGTACTAACACAGCACCCTTCACGATCAGAGCTTAATTTCAAAAAAGAGCAAAGATTCGAAAATCGATTAAGCTGTGTTCAATTTCACTGATGACCTTTGATACAAAAACTGTTATGTAGAATCTGCACAATGACTGCAATCATTAATCCAAAAGTAAGAACTGGAATTTTCTGTGGTGGGTATGAGATCAATTGCATTTGGAGATGAGCTCATTAACAGGACGCAAACACTGTGTTCCTCCTCTATGGATATTATTCTTACATTCTTATTCTCCCAGGTTCTTTTTAATGTTTCCTGAAGCTATGAAATAATGAAATAATTACCCAATAATTGTCTATAGCCCCCACCCCCACCCCACTATAAAACATATAATGTGTTAAACTTGGGGGTAATGCTCCATCGGATCTTTCTAACACTCTTATGATAGTTTCAATTTAATCTTCTGCTCAATTTTTTTATATATCTATCTTTATACATACATACATACATACACACACACACACACACACACACACACACACACACACACACACATACACACACACCCACACACAGAGTATGTTCATGACTCCTGGGTTGCTCAACATTAACTTAGTTCTACGTTTATACAGTCTTTAGCAATGATTGTTTAAATCTAAGATTCTTAAAAAAAAAATATATATATATACTTACAGTTCATTGGCATCATTTTGAGATTTTATTTTATTTCTTAAGACTTTCAGAGCTTCTTGTCTTTCTTTCTTTTCTTGGTTTGTTTTCTTTACATCACTTTCTAACTTTTGTCTAAGAAGCTCTAACTCTTTTCTTGTAATCTGTAAAAGACCAAAAACCATGTCTGCAACCAATTTACATTCTTAAGTTTATCCGTGTATTATACTGCCAGCTTTTAATAATACTGCTATTTCTACTGAATGTATCCATATACTACGTAGCTTTGCACAGTGTAAAGCAATTATTGTAAGACCTCTTACATGGCGAAATAAATATATGGCTTCAATCATATATGTAGAAAAGAGTATTTATGCATCTTATGTGGAGTCTGAGATATTTACGTAAATGTAAATTGAGAAGATGGAGACATTCAAATGCAGGAAGCTCATCACATCTACAAAAAAAAAAAAAAAAAGGTGCCAGGCCACCTTAAATTCCTTTGCACCTCTTCAGAGTTTTTGTTTTACAATTGTGTCAATCAGCAAAAGCAGCCTGCTATCCCATCCCCCACCGATACAGCTCAATTCAGGCACAAAATACTCAGAGCTCATGTCTGTTTATCTGGGTGTGAGGGATCTGGGATTGTATAGGGTAAATAATATTGTTATTTGGAATACATACATTTCATGTGCTTTCTGTGTCTACAATGATCTGGGTAAATTTAGGACAACAGGAAATACGAGGCAAGAAATGTAGAACACATAACTAAAACAGAACCTTTTTTCATGTTATAGTAATAAATGACAAAATGTTGACAAAGTGTATAATGTGTGAAGACTGAAGGTCAAATATCAAATAAAAATTTTCACAAAAAGTATAAAAAAACAAGTGTGCTTGTATTCAAGAGTACAACCAAAGAAAAATCATTCAATTTACATGTTGCTGTCAATGTGTAAAAACCAAAGGCCAAATATCAATTGACACAACTTAAACATGTCTGCTTGGCTGGTGTGGAGGTAAAAACGGCTGCCTCATAATCAAAAGGTTGCGTGTTTGATCCCGGGTCTTCATTTTATTTATCATTTTGAGTAGCGTACTGTTAATATTATTACTATTATATAATAAAAACATACATTTGATTATAATTAACACTATGTTTAGGACAACCAAACACAATTGTGTCACTACATTGTGTATCATACCAAACATGTCGGGGGGGGGGAAAAGCAAGCCCATCTGGTCTTATAGCTAATGTTTAGCTGAAACTGGATCAAGTTAGGATAAGGACTCTAAGCATACCAGCAAAACTAAAACTCAATGGCTAGAAAAGAAGAGAATTAAGGTTTTAGAAAAGTTAAGTTGAAGACCAGACTTCAGTCCCATCACAATCTTATGATGGGATCTTAAAAGAGCCAAGCATAAACAAATGCTCACAAACCTGACTACACTGCAGTTGCATTGAATGCGGTGGGCCAAAACTCTGCCACTATGATCTAAGATAAACCCTGCTGAAGACAGATCAACAGGGTACTAAATCAAGTGGTATACTTAATTTTTAATACACTGTCACTCTATTTTACTCTATTTTTTCTTGTCCAAGTAAGTAAAACACCACAATTAAAAAAGTTGTACTTATTATTTAACATGACTGTATTTAATGCAGTTCATATACTTTTCTTTATTTTGATAAAAATTAGATTTGATTTAAAACAAATATATTGTACAGTGTAGACTTGTATGCTACTAAAAATGTTAGGCCACTAAATAATTTTTTTTTTTTTAAATTCAGAACATACTTCTGTTTTCTGATCAATTTCACTTATCTCTTGCTCAAGTGATGTAACTTCATGAGTGTTTTGCTGAAACTGTTCATATTTTTCTTCTGCCTCTTTAAGTTGTTCTTGTAACACTCCATATTCCTTTTCATGACGAATAATATCTCCCTTAGGAGGGGGTGGGGGAAGAAACAAATATTCACAGTTTTCATATTTTGCCACTGTTACAAGCATTCTATAATGTCAATCAATAAATAACCAATACTGAAGGTATGAAGAAATTGTGTATCAATAAATACATGCAAGTTGTAGCAATTAAACATTTTCTCATAGCATGATTCATAGACCCATTTTATTTTTAATAAATGGGTAAAAAAATTGATCATTAATAAAGTAGTTTTTATCTCTAATCACACTGGAATATTATTCTTTAACTTACAAGATAGATTTTCCCATATTATCGATTGAATCATAGGTATGTTTACATCAACCCAATTATATAATAAAAATTATGGAAATATACACATGATTGGCCACAACAGCTTTGTAATGTGAATGAGCCAATCCTTTTCAGTGTTACACTTACCAGAATATTTCTTAAAACAAGTTAAAATAACACTCAATGCCTAACAGTCACATAGATGCTACTGAGGAAATCATTGCAAGTTTGAAATGTAAAAAGTACCATAGGACACTCATTACAGTAGTAATGCAGTATACAATATAAAATTAACACATCAAGCTACACTGGTACACCATGAACAATACTGTATTTTTTAATATTCATGATATTAAATGAGATAGTACCAGCTTTTATTTCTCGGGTAGCAGGAAAATCTTGATTACGGAAATCTGTAGAATGCAGACCAACATGAAATTTGCAAAAAAATTTATGACAATTTGTCACTAATTTTTTTATTATCAAGTTGTGTATTCCATTTTGTTTTTATTCTCTTGCTCTACTTTTACTTGTTACTTACTTGCCGACTTTCAAATGGTTGAAAAGGATCAGTATTAATAGCAACGTGTTCTCTTAAGTCATAATGAACCTAAAATAAAACAGGAAAAACAACAAGTAATGGTGGGAGATAAAACTATGTCAAAAACAAACTATTTCAAAATTTCTTTAAAGCTATGTATCTCTTTTTCAAAAGGCTTATATAACTCTTGTTGAACAACTGCATAAACAATAAGCAGCTTAATGAGGGGGTAAAAAAAAAAAAAAAACTATATCAAATTACTGTATATAGATATGTTTTTTAATTTGTTGCTTCTCTTTAGACAATACTACCAAAATGCTAAGTAAAAGCCAGGAAAGGAAGGTTAAGGCAATGCTCAATTGAGATAAAAAAAGGAAATTAGGCTTTAACTGGTCCTAATGCAAGCTTTTACTTTTTAGACTCACAATTAAATTGTATTTTTTTTAATTCTTAAATACACTGTATTTTTGCAGGTGCTGTCAATACAAAATGGTGCCTTTAATTATACTGCGTATAGGTGTTATTTAAAAAAAACACACACCACGTATTACTAGTATGGCGTTTCTTGCCTTTACTTGAAATGAAGAGTGATAAAGTAAAACATAGTATGTGTGTATGTTTGATTAACTGCACAAAACACTTTGCAATTGAGCTAATTGTAGAAAAAACGATACCTATTTACCTAGTCATCCACTATACAACATGCTTAATTCAAATTTAGGCAGTTCTGACAGCCACAGGAATAAAGTAGAAATCAAAGACAGACAGGCTACAGTCCATCACACGGCACATTCTCTCATATATGAAATATTTAGAAATAGCACTTAACATTCATGTTTCCAGAATACCCAGAGAAATACACACAAAATTCCTTGACCCATCTAATGAACTGCTCAAAGTTAAATAAAAAACGCAGTCATTTACAAAAAGAAATGGGTTATACATATCAAAGAAAACATACAGTTAAAAAAAATTCTAAATTCTGCAATGGTACATATTTTCAGTGTAATTTTGAGAAATAAGGATAACCATGACAGTGAACAGCAAGACCAAGTCGACATAAACCAAATATTATAGTGGTATGAACTAAATTTGAAATGAAACAATTAGTCATTTGGAAATTTAGTGCAATTTATTCAAAGTCTATGCTTGAGGAAATAAAAAATAAAAAAATACTTACTTGAGTACCAATTGTACGTAGTAAAGTTTTTATGGAGTCCTCCTTCTTCTTTTTCTTCTTCTTCAGATTCTTTATAGATTTGTTTTTTCTCCTAATAAGTATATTTGACATTCTTTGTTTCTTCCTTACTATTTCTGTTTGTATTTTTGAAGCTTCAAATCTTATCTGGTTATGTTTTGAATTAGAAAAATCACTGCTACTATCATCAGAAATATTAACAATGGCACTAAAATTAGTGCATAATGTAGAATTACAAAAGTTACTAGAGTCCTCCAAAAAAAAACCTGATTCCAGTTCTCTGGGAGAGGGAAGGTCTAGAGTGGAATCAAATGTTAATCCAGTATATGGGAATGTTTCTTGAACAAACATGTCTGAAGAAAATGAATCGGTTAAAAGGTACTCTTCACCTGAAAAAGGTGTAGTATGAGCAGCAGAGAAATGATGGGAATAATCTGCTTCAATAAAACTAGGCTTAAACTCATCCGCTGATGGGTTTAGTAAAGGTCTGTTTTGGCAAAAATTGTCATTTTCACAGTTATAACTACCAAAAGAAATGTTATCATAGTATGCTGCTACTTCTACAATGTCCATAGTTTTATCTTGGAGTGAAACAGCATGTTTCATTAGTCCAATCAGATTGTTCATTAAAACAAATCTTAAAGATTCCAAAAGAAAAGCTTTCAGTCCTCCAGCATGCTGTACCATTTCTTGCGCCTGAATTGGAAAGTTTTCAAGCTGACCCACAAGCAAGTAGTTATCAGTCTCCAATGGACCATGCTCTTCCAAAATTTGTGCAAAATAACTGAAAGATATAAAATAAGTTATAAAAAGAAGAATCACTACTTTTAAACACCAAGTAATAACAACAGTGACCCAAAAATTACTATACTGATCAGGTTATTTTTTGACAACAGCAGGAAAATAAAAACACAGTACTGAAAAACACATTACAGAAAATTAAGTTTAGAGAAACTAAACTAAAATAAGTAAAAAACAAAAACAACAAAATAACTTGCTCTATAATTCCCTCGTGTTCTTAGATAAATATCAACTTAAATTGATAGGTATGAGGCAAAATTCTGTGAAACAAAATATTACCAATACGTAATGTGGCATTGCATTGTATATTATATGATATTATCACATGACTGAAATGAAAAAAAGGCAAATGAAAACATTAAGGGGGCAAATGAAATTCTAAACCACTGCCTACCAGAGGCACTGGCTAATACATGAAGGGTGTTTTCTGCTGCATTAAAACATCCATCCATCCATCCATTTTCCAACCCGCTGAATCCGAACACAGGGTCACGGGGGTCTGCTGGAGCCAATCCCAGCCAACACAGGGCACAAGGCAGGAAACAATCCTGGGCAGGGTGCCAACCCACCACAGGACACACACAAACACACCCACACACCAAGCACACACTAGGGCCAATTTAGAATCGCCAATCCACCTAACCAGCATGTCTTTGGAATGTGGGAGGAAACCGGAGCGCCCGGAGGAAACCCACGCAGACACGGGGAGAACATGCAAACTCCACGCAGGGAGGACCCGGGAATCGAACCCAGGTCCCCAGATCTCCCAACTGCGAGGCAGCAGCGCTACCCACTGCGCCACCGTGCCGCATTAAAACATATTCTGCCTTAATCCTGTACAACACACTGCTTATTTGACATAAGAGACAGTACTAAAATACAATGTCACGTACATGCAAATTCAGTATACACAATTTACTTTTGGAGAGAACCAGTACTGAATGAACCCTAGGCCATTTATGCATCAGAACTGAAGGACCACAAGCTACTTAACTAAACCAATTAAAAGAAAATCCTCACTTAAAATTTACCTCACATGTCACCAGCAATATGGCAGAAAACAAAGAAAACCTGGATGAAGGTCTCAGCAAAAAGCAGCAGAAAGTGTCAATGGCTTGGGAACATTTCACACCAAAACAGGGATTAAAAAATAAATAAATAGATAAATAAATAAATAAAAAGACTGCCAAGACTGTAAAGATGAACTCACTTACAAGCACACCACAATGACTATACAGCACCATCAAAATGGCAGAATACTTCACAAGACTCTATGAAGTTAAAACTGTCTATGCTGAAAGAGGACTAGATAGAATTACATAAAACAGATAACGTATGAAAATGAACAAGGCTTCCACTTTTGGACAGTGTGCTGAAGATAATGCAAGACATGTACCTCAAAAATGGTCTTCATACAGTGGCATGCAAAAGTCTGGTCACCCTTGCTTAAAATGTCTGTTACCGTAAACAGCTAAGTGAGCAGAAGATGAACTGATCACCAAAAGGCATGAAGTTCAAGATAACACATTTCTTTAATATTTTAAGCAAGATTAATTACATTTTTATTTTCATCATTCATAGGTACAAAACACCTAAAATTGTAAAGGGCCTGAAGCAAAAGTGTGGGCCCCCAACATGGTCAGTACTTGGCAAGTGTCACAGCTTGTAAATGCCTTTTGTAACCAGCTAAGAATCTTTCAATTCTTACTTGTGGTTTTTATCGCCCATGCAAAAGGCTTCTAATTCTGTAAGATTCTTGGGCCGCCTTGTATGCACTGTTCTTTTGAAATCAATCCAAAGATTTTAAATGGTGTTTACGTCGGGGGACTGGGAGGACCATGGCAATATCATCAGCTTGCACCTCTTGAGGTATTCCATTGTAGATTTTGAGGTGTGTTTCTGATCACTATTTTGTTGTAGGACCCATCCTCTTAACTTCAACTTATTCAGAAATTATATGATGTTAGCTTCCAGAATTTGCTGGTATTTATTTGAATCCATTCTTCCATTTACTAATGACATGTTCCCTGTGCCACTGGCTGCAACATAAGCCCAAAGCATGATCAATCCGCACTGATGCTTAAGTTGCGAGAGGTTTTCTTTCCTTAGAATTCCGCATCCTATTTTCTCTAAATGTACCATACATTGTGGCCAAAAAATTCTATTACAAATTCACCAGTCCACAGGACTTGTTTCTAAAATGCAACAGGCTTGTTTAGATGTCCATTTACAAGCTTAAGGTGCTGAATTCTGTGGCTAGGATGAAGGAATGGTTTTCTTCTGCTGACTCTACCATGAAGGTCATATTGGTTCAGGTAGAACAGTGCACCAGCATTCCAGAGTCTGCTAATTCTTTTAGAAGGTCTTTTGCAGTCAATTTTTTTATCTGCCTTTCAAGCAATCCAAGAAGCAGTTCTTTCAGAAAGTTTTCTTGGTCTTTGAGACCTCATCTTGACCCCCCACCATTCCTGTTAACTGCCATTTCTTAAAAAAAATATGAAATGAATAAACAGTTACCTGAAAGCACTTTGCTATTTTCTTGTAGCCTACTCCTGCTTTGTCAGCATCAATTATTTTATTTTTCATAGTGCTAGACGGCTGCTTAGGGGTACCCATGGCTGCTATTGTTGGGACAAGGTTTGAGGAGTCAGAGACTTTATACACCATTGCGATTTGCATCACCTGGGATTTCCCAAAAGTGACTGTGAACAAGTCATAGTCCTTACAAGCTAATTATGGTCTGAGACCTTTTTAAAAGTTATCCGAGACCTCAAATATCTTGGGTTGCCCAAACTGTTGCATGGTGCTCCTTTCCTTTTCTCACTGTACAAAATACACCCATCTTGCATAAAATGCTGAAAAGAAAGAAATGTGTCATCTTTAACTTTATGTCTTTTGGTGATCAGTTCATCTTCTGCTCACTTAACAATTTACAGTGACACATTTTAAAAAAAAGGGTGCTCAAACTTTTGCATTCCACTGTATGTCTAAATTGAGGATACGACTGTCTTTCATTATTTTGAAGTCTTTCATCTGTTAAAATACCTAAACATCTAAAATATATATTACATTCAAGCAAGATAGTGCTCATGTCCAGAAGCTCCACATGTGCACGATGATACATACATTCATGCACCACATCTAGGTTAATTTATGCTGTGAACTACTCTAAACATTGACCAGCTTCAAAGAAATTTTATTATTATACAGAAATAGGAAAGAATTATGTTTTGTCTTTGATTGCACTTTAGTAAATTAAATGCCCAAGAACAGCACTTTTAAAAAGGCAACTTTTAAGAGTGTAAAATGCTACACCCATACACGTTTTCCTTAACACTAGAATCAATGAACCCTACAAAAAAAGTTGTAATGCTGGGCCACCTTAAATTCCCTCGCACCTCATCATCAGCATCTTTTGTTTTGCAAATGTGTCGATCAGCACCGGCAGCAGGCAGCCTGCTATCCCATCCCCCACTGACGCAGCTTTAGTGGTATACAAAGTTCTCCCAGCTCAAATCTCTTTAACTAGGTGTGAGATGCCTTCAATTGTATAGGGGAAATATCATTATATGGAACACAACGATCTGTGTAAATGTAAGATGACAGGAAATGTGAGGCAAGAAATGTTGAACACATACAGTAAGTAGAACAGAAACTTCTTTCATATAAACTAATAATTGGCAAAATGCTGAAGTGAACTGTATAATGTGTTAAGACGAACACTTACACAGAAGTGCACTTTTTTCTAGAATTAAAGAAGAAAAAAGAAACTGGGATGGGGTACAACACACACACGCATATACAGTATGTCTGCTTGGCTGGTGCAGAGATAGGAATTGCTGTCTCCAAGTTGTGAGGTTGCGGATTCGATCCTGGATCCTTCATGCATTAAACTGCTTTGAGCAGTGAGCAGCTATTATTACTATTGTAGAATAAAAACATAAATTAGATTTATTTGAGTCTAACAGCTGGTGTAAGTTTAAGTACTTGTAAAAGTTAAGTGTTTTGCTTTACTGTATTGTTCACCTTTATTCTCTCAATCACATTCACTTTCCCACCGATCTGACACTGTTAGTTTTCAAATATAGACATGCTATAACAGAGGTCAACTCAGATGAGGATGAGGGTTCTACATCGAAGAAAGAGAACAGAAGCCCACCCCGCAAGAAACGTCCACTCACACATAACAATGCAGCTGCACCAGGCGTAAGGCGAAAGATGGCATCATTTGGATGCAGCAAGAGGTTGGGCGTCATCCTGCCAGTGAATCTGCCACACACATTACGAGTTTTTTTGTAGGCTTCATGGATTCTAGTGTTAAAGTCCTTTGAATAGCATGCAACCTTTTGAATAGCATTTTAACTCTTTTAGGGCGGATGTCGACTTTTGTCGACAGGAGGGGTTGAAGGCGAATGTCGACAAAAGTCAACATCCAGGGATAGGGGGCGACAATCAGCTGTTAATGGCGACAAATCTCACTGTCACGTCACAGGCATTCCCTCTGTGCTTGGAGGAATGCTAGACTCATTGACTCGGCAAATAAACATTGCGTGTGCGTGAGTTGCGAAATGTAAACAATGGCAAGATGGCACCGACATGTGAAAAGGCAGCGAAGCAAGTGCAGAAAAGAAAACACTCGGCAGACGATGTTTTGCGCATTATCGCGGAGTCGGACTCTTGATTTTTCAGAATCGGATTTTATTGGCAGTGATCAGGAGATCGAGCAAGAGAGTGAGAAGCAGGCATCAGCTGATCAAACACCAGCCGATGCCGCGCCAGCGGATCTGCTGCCAGTTGAGTGCCTTCGCGCAGCCGATGCATCTACGGCAAGGTTCGCATGGGATAAATACACAGACATTGATCCATTGAGAGCCGATCTGGCTACCGGAGTTTACAAGACGGCATGGCTTGCTGTTGGACACGACAGATCACCAGCTGCTGTACTTCAGGCTGCTCTCTCCTGATGCTGCTTTTCAGCTACTGTCAGATGAGACAAACAGGTAGGCAGAGATTTTTTTGAATCGCGGGCTGCGTTTGCATCGCATTCTCGTTTTTCAAAGTGGAAACCCACATCGAAAGACAAGATAAAGCGCGCTGTGGCATTACAAATAGAGATGGGACAGAACTGGTGATATAACTTCAGGGAGCATTGGTCCAAACGTGTTTTGTCCCCTGGTGGCTTAGGTACGTGCTGCTGCAAAGTTTTATTCACTTCTGTAATAAACAGAAGCAAATCCCATGGGGTGAGCCAGGCTATAATGCCATACATAAAGTTCATAAAGTTTCAGAAGATGAAAAGAGGTGACAATACGGTTTTCATGCAGGCAGAAAACTTGGTGGCAGTGGCATGGCACGATGGCAAATGGGTGACTTGTCTCTCTACAGTACACACTAACAATATATGTGAGAAAGTGCAGCAACAGACAATTGAAAAATAGGCACCAAAGCAACACATATTGTAAGGAGTGCAATGTGGCAATGACTGAAATTGGCTGCTTTGAGCTAGATCAGACTTTGCTGTGTAAAATGTATGTGATATGTATGTGAAATCAGAGTATGCAGGCTCATACAACATGCAAGACAGTAACATTTGTCAAAAGTAAATATTTGTTGTTGAACAATTGCTTTGTGTTCTTTTTTAAAAAATGTTAGTTTTTGGAAAAATATTCAGCCCTGGGAGAAAAGAAACAAAAACAAATTAGCCCTAAAAGAGTTAATAAAGCCTTTTCAATTATTGTAAAATACAATACAATACAAAGAACTCTTTTGTAATATATGAGAGCAATCCTAAAAGTAAGGTCTCCAAAGCGGTGGGGATGTAGAGAAACTGTTCGTACGGCTGTTGGCCACACTGCTGCGATTGGTGCTTCCTCCACTCCCAAACAAGCATGTGCGGCTTCGCTGGGATGCTCAATCTTTGCTTGGCAGCCCTTGAAAATGGAGCTCCCGTTGAACGCTACCGCCAAGTGCGAAGTTCGCGCAGGAGACCGTCAATTTCCGACGAGACAGTCGCGAAGGTTGAGGAAAACATGCGTAAAGAATGGTGGTTGGAACTTCATCACCCACCCACCCTATAGTCCGGACTTGACACCCAGTGACTACCACCTGTTCCCTAAGTTGAAAGAACATTTGTCCGGAAGGCGATTCTGCTCCGACGAAGAGGTGAAAGATGAGGTTCAACGCTTCCTGAAGGACATGGCGGCGAGCTGGTATGACATGGGCATTCTAAAACTACCACAGCGTCTACAAAAATGCATCGACCGACATGGTGATTATGTAGAAAAATAAATAAGTCTTTAACCTTTAAAATGATGCAAACATTATAGAAAATAAATGGTTGTATTTCTAAAAAAATAGGAGACCTTACTTTTGGGATTGCCCTCGTACTTTACTACATATACTATACATACTTCATACTATTTTTTCATTATAATTTAGCTCATCCTGAACACTAACAAGAATGGGTACATTTTAAAAAGGTATAGCGCTTTTTATTTTAACAGCTTAACACTAGAATCCCTGAAGCCTACAAAAAAACTTGTAATCCTGGGCCACCTTAAATTCCTTTGCACCTCTCCATCACAGTCTTTTGATTTGCAAATATGCCAATCAGCATCCTGTTACCCCATCCCCCCACCAACAGAGCTGAACTCAGTCGCAAAACTCTCAGAGCTCAAGTGTGTTTATCTGGGTATGAGGTGCCTTGAGTTGTATTGAGTAAATAATATATCATTATTTGGAATACATACATTTCATGTGTGTCCCATGTCTACAATGATCTGTGTAAATAAATATAGGATGACAAGAAATACGATGTGTAAGAAATACTGAACACATACCTAAAACAAACTTTTCCATGTTACACTAATAATGATGTGGTGTATAAAGACTTTAGTCCAAATATCAAATAAACACGTGCTATTTATACAAGAATATAACCAAAGAAAAAAAACAAACATTCAATTTACATGTTACCGTCAATGAGTTAAAAACCCAACCTCAAATGTCATTCGACAGAAAGTTGATGTCTTCTTGGCTGGTGCAGGTCATGGGTTTGAGTCTGGGCACTCCACATTTTGAATAGTGAGTTGCTATTAGAGAAGACATCATGAAAAGTAAAAACAAAGGTTTCACCACAAAGTACAAACCACTGGTAAACCTCAAGCACAGGAAGAACAGATTATACTTTCCAGGAAACATTTTTTAAAAGCTTGTCCAGTTCTGGAACAGTTTTCTTTGGAAACAGCAATTCACCACACTAGTGTTTAGATCTGGCAGTGCCTGGCTGACAGTGTATGCGGCCAAAAAGAAATCAGTCTGCATTCTCACTACCATGCACCATAACGCGAAGTGCAGGACAAATTAAAAAAAAAAAACAAAACTCCTATTCAAATGGCACAGCGTTTTCAAATGGTAACGTTTTCATGTGTGCATGCACGAGAGAGGCAAAGATTTGATCTCATTCAAGTGGTTATTGGAATATAAAATAAACACTTATGCAAAGGTAGAACGAAACAAGTATGCTTTTAACCAACAATAAAACTGAATAACAAAAAATTCAATTGACAACAAGATACCAAGAAGAAATGATTCACCAGCGTTTGCGTGTCTGCTTATATCCTTCCAGAGATATCTTTAACAGGTAGCAACAAATTTGCACCGAGTTTTACAAACTCAAATCAAAGGCTTCTTCTTTTAGGGCACATTCACCGTCAGCATGGCACTGCCAGATCTAAACACTATCGTGGCGAATTGCTTGCGTACTGAAGTGACTATAGCTGCAGGTGGAAGTCCCATGTTATTTATTGTGGGAAGCAGATTTATGTTGCAGTGTAGCAGACTATTAGCAAAAGTGCTGTGAAGAAGCTGTCTGTTGTTATGGTTCTACCTTTGTTCAGAAATGGCTCCATAAGCCTTATGACGTCAGACTCGGAAACTCTTTGCCCTGGGTTCAACAAAACATTGCCAGATGTCCAAAATCGCAGCAAATGTGTAGTTTTTCACATGTTCTGCATGGGGGTCTTTGTTGTCTAAGCTCAAATGCCGCATGATAGTCCGATAGCAGTCACGGGACACAAATAGTTCTGAGCAGTCATCAAACAGCACAAACTGTGGTCTTCACAAATCTTGTGAAAAGAATGAAGATAAATGCCATCAACTCAGAAAGGGAGAGGCAAGTTTGCTGTACCATGTGAACGTCACTGACAGAATAAAACTGAATAATTAAAAAAAAGTGTTAACTTTTACAAGTAGCCAAAATTTACAATGGGCGTGACAGACTCAAATTAAATGTCTGATTTTATTATGTTATAGTAATAATAATAGCAGCTCAGTACTCATAACGCGGAGTGCCCGATCTCAAACCTGAGACCTTTTGGTTATAAGACAGCACCTCTTGCCTCTGAACCATCCAAGACATCATATCAAATTTCTGTCGATTGACATTTGAGCTTGGGTTTTTAACTCAATGACAGCAACATGTAAATTGAACGATTTTTTTTCTTTGGTTATATTCTTGAATAAAAGTACATGTGTCCAAAGCGGGGGATGGTACAGCAGGCTGCTTGTGCTGATTAACACATTTACAAAACAAAAGACGCTGATGGAGAGGTGTGAAGGGATTTAAGGGAAGCCGGGATTCTAACATTAAATACATACAATTTAAAGATCCCTTGTTTACATGTTTATTTGATATTTGTACTAAAGTCTTCACACATTATACACTTCACATCATTATTAGTATAACATGGAAAAAATTTCTGTTTCAAGTATTTGTTCAGCATTACTTGCCTCACATTTCCTGTCATCCTACATTTACACAGATCATTGTAAACACGGAACACACATGAAATGTATGTATTCCAAATAACGATACATTATTTACCCTATGAAACTCCACGCACCTCACACCCAGATAAATACACTTGAGCTCTGAGGATTTTGCATCTCTTTTCAGCTACATCAGCGGGGGATGGGATAACAGGCTGCTTGTGCTGACCGACACATATGAAAAACAAAAGATGCTGATGGAGGGGTGCAAAGGAATTAAAGGTGGCCCAGGAATACAACTTTTTTCGTAGGCTTCAGGGATTCTACTGTTAAAATGATACACTTGTTTTATGTTGAATGAGATATATTGAGAACATTTTTCTAAATAGCTTGAAAGGCACATACTGTTTGTGCAATTATTAGGCAAATTGTATTATTCAGAATTATTTTTATCAAACAAAATAAAATGCTCTCAGTGATTTGTAAATGTAATTTTACATCAAACCTCATTTAAACTGTAGGTGTACTTTAGGCAAGCATATTTTCCTTTAAGTTCTACTTTCATAATTATGCATCTGATGTGCACTAAACTTTCTACCCGGCACTCAATGGGAAGTTATCTTCAAACTTTAATAATGTAAGCGATTTGCTAACAGTTACATTCTTAGTATTGTAAAATGCTAATATTACAAAAGAATTACTGAAAATGCTTTAGAATTCTAGCTGTTAATGTGAAAGTGAAGTTCTATGAAAATAAAGGGGCTTCACCGTCTCTTAATACTAGAAACCCTGAAACTTGCGATTTTTTTTGTTGTCCTTGACATCCTTAAATTTTCATGATATATGCCAAGAAGCTTGTATCTCCTTATCACTGCACTAATAGCCGCTTTTGTTTTGCAAATGAATGCAGCCTGCTGCACCAAACCCATTCAGTCAGATGAAGGTATCGCCCTGCTGCAATCCTCACAGTTGTAATATATGTTAAAGTGTTTATCTTGCGATGCGTTTGTATATAATTATATAGGTAATGAAATGAAGCAATTTGAAATACATACATTTCATGTGTTCTATGTCTATGACAATTTGTGTAAATACAGAATGACAGGAAATGCAAGGCAAAAAATGCTGAACACACGGCTAAAACAGATAAGGTTTTTATATGCTGTAGTAATTCTGGGACAAAAGACACACTTTTCTTGATTTACCACTCTGCTACACAGTTTAAAACTTAAATTCAAAGAATTCAGATGCAATTAAAGTGCACATTGCAGATTTTAACTTAAGGTTATTTTCATACATTTTGGTCACCCTGTGTAGAAATTACAACACTTTCTATACATGGTGCCCCCATTTCAGGACAACAAAATGTTTGGGACATAGCAATGGTGGGTATATTAAAAGCAGTCATATTTAATACTTTGTTGCATATCCCTTGCATGCAATGATTTGTAATTTTAAACTGTGGAGAGGTAAATCAAAGAAAAATGTGTCTTTGTTTCAAACATTATGGACAACATTGTATTTGCTGATAGAGGCTGCAGACTTTTGCAAATACAGAAAAGAGTACAATGATAGTTGCAGAGACTTGGCAGCAGTAGTGGTCATTGAACAATCCAAACAGGAATCTTGATTCACTTCACGCATCCAGACTGACCCCAGCAAAGCTGCGGCGTTGGCCAGAGCTGTCACAATTGCAGCATTACAGTACATCACTCCCTCTCTTGTCTTCTCTTAATGTCACAAAAAGCTTCTTTCACTGGCTATCAAAACGGCATGCCTACCACACTGAACCCCACAACAGAGGATGTTGTCAAGCTGTTAATTTACATTTTGCAAGACAAAATGCATTTCGGATTTGTAGCTTTCTGCTAAAGAAGCATTTAAACTTTCTAGTGTAAGTGAATGAAATGCATTTACAGCATATCTGCATACAATCACAATGCAAGTGCACAGTATATTTACGACATGTTTAATCATATGGTCCAAATCCTGGATAAAGGAAAATCTATTAGAAATGTAAGTAACAACCCTGCCATCGGAGATGAAAGTAATCAATCACTGAAAGCCACTGATATCACCTATTGGCAAATGTCCAAGCAGGTACAAACAAAGAAATGGTTATTGAACATAGTGTGCAAGTGATCAGTCAGGTTCTCTGATGTGTGGGAGTCAGAGGAAAAAATGGTTTGTTTAAATTTGCCAAATCCCCTTTCTCATCTGGCTTAAACCCAAAAAAGAGTCAAGTAACTGCGCTAGTTTACTTCTTTGCAACCAAATCAACCATCTTTAAATAGCTGGTTAGCAATTGCTACTTCCTAGATAACATGTTCATTGTCTACATCTGGAAATTCAGTGTTTTTTTTATTTCCTTGACGATGCACAAGTAGGCATTTTCCGATCATAATCTTAAAAAAAATAAAACTGAGTCAAATGCTGTAAATATCATTATGATAGCATCACCATACTGACCAAGCCTACTGTAACTCTGTATGACAAAAATGTTAGACATAAACCAGTTACTGAAATATTGCAGCTGCTTTTCACTAAATGTCTGTTATAAGGATGCATTTGCAGAGCATAGTAACTGTGAGTAGGAACAAAAAAATTCATTTTCTTCCAGCAGAACTATGAGCAATTTGGACACAAACAATGCTCTAACTAAAACTTATATCAGAGATTATGTTCAATCAAAAATGAAAATTATTGTAAACTAGCCAACCCGCGGCGTACCGTACGCCGCATAATTATGTATTGATGGGTGAACACTTTCTGAATGACACAGTTGTCCAAATGGGGTGGGTTTGTGGATACCACTGTGAGTGAATGAAAAGATGGACCTCTGGAGAGAGCAACATACAATTGTCCGTGACTGAAAGTGGGATCGTCTGTGACGATGGAGGCCACGCTGGTGAAAGTTACTTCGTCGGTAGGGATAAGTTTCAGCACTTGTTTATTAAAGTGTAGCGAGTCTTCGTTGTTGACGCTTAATATAGCTTGCGTACTGAGTTGTTCCGGAGTCACAGTTGAGAAACACTTTTTTAATGTCTTTTAAGCACAGGGAAAAAAATTAACATGTGAAACATCCGTAATGTAATAAGCCACCAAGAAAAGTAACATTGCAATAATGCACGCTACAATCCGATCGCTGTAAACAGAAGTGAAAACAAAATCGAGCCCGGTGCATTCTTTAACTGCCTTGTAGCGCAGTGGTAGTGTTGGTGCTTTGCAGTAAGGAGACTGTTGAAGATTTTGGGTTCGCTTCCCGGTTTCTCCCTGTGTGGATAGCGCTTTGAATACTGAAAACACCGGTATATCAATGTAATGAAGTATTATTATTCTTATGCATCCAGCGCTCGCTCGCTCTCTCTCTCTCTCTCTCTCTCGTGTGTGTGTGTGTGTGTGCTGCCGCCGCGCCCCTCTCTCTCTCTCTCTCTCTCTGTGTGTGTGAGTCGCTCGCTGCACGTGTTCCTGCAGGCATACCAGTAAGTGAATGAAAAGATGGAACTTTGGATAGAGCAACATACAACTGTCCGTGACTGAAAACTGGTTCTGGCAGATACATGCATATCTTTTTGAAAGTTTCGCCATGTGCCTTATTAATTGTCATCGCAAAGGCAAATCTAACAGGAAACTGTCTTCGTGTTAAAGTAAAAGGCAAATTATCCGCGACAAACTGTTTTACACGCTGCATACCAACCCGCGGCGTAGTTAATCACGCCGCTTTTTAATGTTTTTTAAGCAGAGGGAAAAAAATGAACATTTGCAAAATCCGTAACGCTGCTTTCAGTAAGTACAATGCACACGCGTTTAATTTGTCTGCCACTTTTTGCCAGCCATCTTTTCTGGTTTGGGCTGCTTTTACAGTGTTACCGCTTGTGCATATTAAATCTTGAAATCCTTCAAGTAACTAATTAACTAACTAACACCCACCCACCCAGCTTGTGAGAAAAAAATGCGCCTGTTCTTTCATCATTTTGTTGCAGCCTATCAAAGACTTGCTGATCATGTTTTCTAGACTCAATATACAGTGGCTTTTCACTCAGCGCGGGGGCGTGCATTCATCTTGGATTATTACATCCTGCTAGACTAATCTGCTACACGGCTATGTTTGAAAAACCGACTTATCCCTGATGAGTTTCACCGGCATTAATGATTAGGAATCTGGTTGGAACAAAACCCTGCAGCCACAGGGGTTCACTAGGACCGAGTTTGGGAAACACTGCTGAACACAGACGAAACCGACTCAGGTGAGGAGTTGGGGCAGGCAAAGTAGTTGCAGCTATTGATTATGCAGTGTTGTTTGCCTGGGTGTCTGATCTGCTCGACGGGATCATAAATAAAAGGAAAACAATGTGAAGGCAATGTCACAGGTGATCCTGTGGTATAGCGGGTCTACAGCTCCCCTTCAAAAGGCCATTTTTAAATAAATAATCATCGCACTCACAGCGTAGTGAGGGGCGTGGAAGTGTGGCTGAAACGGTTTCCGGGAGGAGTCGTGCTGCAGGCATTTCTCCCCTGTGCAGTGTGCGAGCAAGTGAGGAGAGAGAGAAAGCCGGTACGTTAGAGTGAGCGAGAGCAGGCTCGAAGGCAATGTGTTCCTGTGGTATAGCGGGCCCATAGCTCCCCTTCAAAAGGCCATTTTTAATCAGGCGACTGACGGTAGTGGAGTCAGGCATAGAGAAGATCAGCTGCTGAGAGAGCGTCTCGACTGTTGCAGGGCCTGCACCGGTGAAGCAGGTGAGACGCTAATGAAAAAGAGGCACAGGGCTTATTGGTTTTTAAAGACTGCTTCCTTCATTGTGTTTTAACCTCAGTTTTAAAGGATTGTTTTAAGGATCCCATGGGATACCCCTCGCAAACTGTTTTACACGGTGGGCGTGGCTGTCTTGCGTGCTTTCCATGGGTGTCTACTTGTCGGCGGCTTAGTGAATTATATATATAGATTAAACCATAGAATGCAAAGCGTAATAGTAAACTAAATGTAAAAAAAATTGAACAACACTGAGAAAACTTTGAACAACAGAGAAAACTAACACTGCAATAGTTTGTGCTATTGCGCTACCAACCGCTGGTGATAAACACTTTTTTTTAATGAGTTTTAAGCACAGGGAAAAAAATGAATATATGAAAAAATCCGTAATTTAATAAACCACCAAGAAAAGTAACACTGCAACAATGCACACTACGAACCGATCGCTGTAAACAGAAGTGAAAACAAAATCAAGCCCAGTGCATTCTTTAACTGCCTTCCTACCTTATGAGTCCAGCCCCCTCTCTCTCGCGCTGCCTGTGTGTGTGTGTCTGTCTCTCTCTGGCACTGCCTGTGTGTGTGCCTCTGTCTCTCTCTGGCGCTGCCTGTGTGTGTGCCTCTGTCTCTCTCTGGCGCTGCCTGTGTGTGTGCCTCTGTCTCTCTCTGGCACTGCCTGTGTGTGTGCCTCTGTCTCTCTCTGGCACTGCCTGTGTGTGTGCCTCTGTCTCTCTCTGACGCTGCCTGTGTGTGTGCCTCTGTCTCTCTCTGGCGCTGCCTGTGTGTGTGCCTCTGTCTCTCTCTCACGCTGCCTGTGTGTGTGCCTCTGTGTCTCTCTCTCGCGCTGCCTGTGTGTGTGCGGCTCTCTCGCGCTGCATGTGTGTGTGCGGCTCTCTCGCGCTGCCTGTGTGTGTGCGGCTCTCTCGCGCTGCCTGTGTGTGTGCGGCTCTCTAAACTGCCTGTGTGTGTGCGGCTCTCTCGCGCTGCCTGTGTGTGTGCGGCTCTCTCGCGCTGCCTGTGTGTGCGCGGCTCTCTCTCTCGGGCTGCCTGTGTGTGCCTCTGTCTCTCCTGGTGCTGCCTGTATGTGCCTCTGTCTCTCTCTGGCGCTGCCTGTGTGTGTGCGTGGCTCTCTCTCTCGCGCTGCCTGTGTGTGTGCCTCTGTCTCTCTCTGGCGCTGCCTCTGTGTGAACCAAGGCTCCACTAAGGTTGACTAATGAAAAGTCAACGTGGCTCAGAGCTGCATGTGGACTGTAGCACAGACAAACAGAAATGACGGCATGTTTTCCGAGGCGTCGCGTCCGAGTTGGTGGGCGTGGCTGTGCGAGTTTTCGTCGTATCCAATGGTCTTAGAGTTGGTGGGCGTGGCTCCTTCCTGCGTGCTTTCATAAGTGTCTTGCCCGCTCTGGCGGCGGCTTAGAGAATCTATATATGGCTCCTTCCTGCGTGCTTTCATGGGTGTCGTGCCGCTCTAGTGGCGGCTTAGAGAATTATATATATATAGATGTTCAAAAACAAAATGGAATTGAAAGAAAAAAAATTAACACCTTATTCAACTTTTCATTAAAAAACAGTAAGGTATTAGACTTAGTATTCAAATTTTAACAAGCATGAATTTAAACATTAGATTCACTTACTCATACAAGCTTTCACGTGTTGGATCAGGGTTATTGTCTAGTATTTGTCTATAACTGCTGGAACCAAGATTACTGCTAGTTTGACCTTCAAATTCAGCTACTTGATGACGAAGATACTCTGGGACTACAAAAGGATCATAAGATCCCAGAAGCATTCTAAAGAAAAAAAAAATTTAATCAACGGTTATATGGTCAACATCATTTTACAAAGCCATGCAAAAAAACAAAAAAAAAAAAAAAAAAACAACAAAAACACACAGCGTATTAACCATGAATTACAAATTGTGACTAACCGTATTATTGACTGGTATAGTTCCTAAGTAAAGAATTATACATTTGGGCACACTGGAGAAAATTTAGGGGAAGTGCATTTAATAACAAAATCCGAGAAATACTTTTTCCAAACAATAAGCCAAGGGGATCTGGAACAAGCTACTGAATATGTAGTATGTAGTTGAACAAGAAGCCCTGAAAACCTTCAGAAAGGATTTTAATGAGATATTGGAGTGACTTGAGTATAAGTTAACCATAGAAGTTTGGCTTGCTGAATTGTTCTCTTCATTTAAAAAGCTTGTTATGCTCTTAGCACCCTTTAAGTAGTTTAAAATCATTTAATTCACACACTAAAATAATAATAAAAATAAACACAATAAAAAAATTCTATATGCTTTGACTTACAATGTATCTTCATCTGTGAATATATCATCTTCTTCATCATCTTCTCGAAGACTGCTTCCAACAATTCCAGAAAGAACATAAACTGGCTAAAAAATACAAAAAATATGAGCAAAGAAATTATTTAAAATAATCCAATGAGTCACAACACATATGAGGTTAACCTCTGGTCTGCCCAGCTGAAATATTTACTTTTGAATCTTTTATCTTCTTTTTCCTACTTCTACTTTTAACCTTTAAACTTGCTTGCTAGAGGAAAAAAAAAACATTTTCATATTAGAATTTGCAAATTATAATACAAACTTTACATACACAATAAGCAGCAATTATTGTTATACTCACAGATGGATTTTCAATGCCATGTTTTTTTAAAACAATGCAAGATGCATCTGAAAACAAGATTAAAACAATATGCAATGGTTTAGATGACGTAAGTACAGAAAGTTATCCTATACTTTGGATAAATCATAAAATACAACACACTGTCCAAATATTTTATTCAACCTAACTCAATAAAAGAATGGCCAAAGAGTATGGCAATGTGTACATTTTGGATTGGTGTTAAATATCTTAAACAAAAAGGAATATGCAGTACAAGAAACAAATGATAACAGTTAACATATAATTAAAGTAAGCATTTAAAGGTACTCTGTGATTTTGCTATAGGTTTATTTTATATACCTCAAATGTTAAACATAGAGAAAATTTAACATCTTTTAATTCAGTAAAAGAAGTAGTAATTTTCTGGCCATTTAACACTTGTCCAACATCAACTCTGTTCTCAAAAAACAGCATGTATAAGCATGGTAGCCGTAGGCAAGGAGAGCACATAAAGACTGTCAAACAAAAGCTTTTACACAAAATTAAAAATACTCCTGATAAAAATAAAAATATTCAAGTGACAATGATAAGATACTCAAGTGATAACAATATCCAAATGAAAAAAACACTTACCCATTATTTCAAAATATTCATCAAGTGCATTATATAGAGAGGGGAATTTTTCACGGTTCTCTTCCAAAGACCAAATAAAAAGACGCTTTTCCTCTAAAGGAGACTGTTTAAAATAATCTACTATTGTAATGGTATTATTCAGAAATTCAGGTTTACTGCCAAAATTTTCAACCAAAGTATCCATAAGCGGAGTGAACTCAAAAACAGGGTTGAGGTCCAATTCTTCAAAACTTGCAGAATAACGATTAATAAATGTCTCAGCAGACTTTAAACCTGTGAATGTTTAGAAAGAAAGAAACAGATAGCAAATGCAAAATAACGGGGCTTTTATGTCAAACCAGACTACAGATTTTGATTCAGTCTTACTAAAAGAGAGAATAAAAATGACATTTTTTTCGTAATTATTCAGCATTAAAAGGACAAGTTAGGTATTTTCCAAGTGGAAGTTACTTCTTCACAAACATGGCATATATTCGTTTGTCACAAAAAATTGTGTTCCAAAGGCTAGTAATTTCTACAAACTTTAAAATATATCTTGTCCTGTTGCTTCCATTGTAAAGTGCCAGTGTAGACATGATGCACCCATGGAAAATAAAAGCCTAAAACTTACCAAATATATCTTATTTGAATTTCGATAAAAGAAAACAGGTCTTCTGTGTTTACAGTGCGTGCTTATGATAAGAAAAAGGATCTGGAAATTATCACTTTATCACATATTCCTGGTGTACGAGGGATGTGACTGTGGTGAGGTCTGTGGTAGGAGTGACGGATGCATTCAACGTGGAGGTGGGATTAAATCAGGGATCAGCTCTGAGCTTCTTATTTGCAATGGTGATGGACAGGCTGACAGATGAGATTTAGACAGGAGTCCCCATGGACTATGATGTTTGCTGATGACATTGTGATCTGTAGAGATAGTAGGGAGCAGGTTGAGGAGACCCTGGAGAGGTGGAGATATGCTCTAGAGAGGAGAGGAATGAAGGTCAGTAGGAACAAGACAGAATACATGTGTGTAAATGAGAGGGATGTCTGCGTAATGGTGAGGATGCCAGGAGTAGAGTTGGCGAAGGTGGATGAATTTAAATACTTGGGATCAACAGTACAGAGTAATGGGGATTGTGGAAGAGAGTGCATGCAGGGTGGATTGGGTGGAGGAGAGTGTCAGGAGTGATTTGTGACAGACGGGTATCAGCAAGAGTGAAAGGGAAGGTCTACAGGACAGTAGTGAAACCAGCTATGTTATATGGGTTGGAGACAGTGGCACTGACCAGAATGCAGGAAACAGAGCTGGAGGTAGCAGAGTTAAAGATGCTAAGATTTGCATTGGGTGTCACAAGGATGGATAGGATTAGAAATGAGTACATTACAAGATCAGCTGAAGTTGGAAGGTTGGCAGACAAAGTTAGAGAGGCGAGATTGCGCTGGTTTGGACATGTGCAGAGGAGAGATGCTGAGTATATTGGGAGAAGGATGCTAAGGATAGAGCTGCCAGGCAAGAGAAAAAGAGGAAGGCCTAAGAGAAGGTTTATGGATGTGGTGAGAGAGGACATGCAGGTGATGGGTGTAACAGAACAAGATACAGAGGACAGAAAGATATGGAAGAAGATGATCCACTGTGGTGACCCCTAACGGGAGCAGCCAAAAGAAGATGATCACATATTCCATGTACCATTTCTCTGAAAGTAAGAGACTAATATACTTTCCATTAGCTTGTGAGAGTTCACACATAAATACAAAAGTAAATCAAAACAAAACCAACCAAATATTATCAACAGTTTACTTTAATTGAGTCAAATTTGGAGGAAAACACTCCCCCCCCCACCCCCCATTGGTGGAAAGTTAGTGGAAGACTACAAGAGATCAGATAGCATGCACAGATGGTTCTCTTTTAAGCTGGCTGAATCTCATACTATTGTTTTATTTTTCAAAAATGACATATACAGTGGAACCTCGGGTCACGAACGTCTCAGACCTCACACAAATCAGGTTACGACCAAAACGTTTGGCAAACTTTTGCATCTGTTCACGAGCACACACTCGGGTGACGAACAAGCCAGTTTCCCTTCTGGTTTGTACGCGCCGATGTTTTCCGCATGTGTTCAGCCTCTCCCTGTGTATTCCCTGTGCAGCGAGCGTATATATATTTACATACAGCTTGTACGGTCCGGAACGGATTAACTGTATTTACATACAATCCTATGGGGGAAATTACTTCGGGTCACGACCAAATCAGGTTGTGACCAGAGTTTTGGAACGAATTATGGTCATGACCAGAGGTTCCAATGTATAAGCTACTTTACAATTTAAGAGAAAAGCATAAGAGAAAGATCAATACTGGACTTGAAAAATGGATGCATCTTTAAGACTTTTGTTTTCCAGCTATTCCTGTGCTCCATTAACTCCAATATGAAACGCTAGTGCAGGGCAAGATATTATATAAAAATTTATAGAAATCACTGGATTTTGAAACAATTTTGTGTGGTAAATGCATCTATATACTGTGTTTCTGAAGAAATAACTAAATGAAGAAATAAATACCAATATAATGAATACTGTATTATGTTTATCAATTCAATAATGTAATAAATTCAAACTTAGGCATATTCTTTGCAGTGCTTTGTCTAGTTATTCTATATTTATATACATCTATTCTATATTTATATACAGGGTGGTCCAGATCTAATTATGCAATTATTGCATTGCATTAAAAGTTGCATAGTTAGATTTGGACCACTCTATACATCTCAAATAATGTAGCTTATATCTGTGATACAAATCTAACTAAACCATATTCCTACAAGGTGATGCATTTTCTGAAAGTGTTATTCAATTACAACATGCTAAAATAAGTTTAAATAAACTGCAATATTATTACCTGAATTATTGAGGCGGTTTATCCAGTCTAATAGTTCAGGACTAATAACCTGGCAGTGTTTAAGAGCTTTAATGAATACTCGAGTTGCTACTCTGTTCTTTGTATGTCCAAGAAAATCTACAAGATGTCCCATTGATTCGTGTGGATCTGAACTTGTCAAAAGACAAACTCCTTCATTGTCTTTTTCAGTCCAAGGCTTTAAATATTTATACAAAACAGAAACGTCTTCAACACCTTCTTTTAGAAGATCTTTTTTCTCAGTAATTTGATGTAGAACACGATCCCTGTAGATCATCCATGATTGTTGATTAACTGATGAGTAGATAAGATAAAAATGGCAAGTTTAAACAAAGTTTTCAAAAATGATGAAAAAAAAAGCACACACAAATAACAGATATTTGAATATAAAATGGAAAAATTTAAGAAATTATTTTCTGTCTTTTATATAAAACATTTTTCTTTTATTATCAGCTACAAAACCAAAAGGAAAGGCAACACGAAACGAAAAAGACCCAGACAATACTCCTTATATGGAAAACTTAAAAATGTTTTAACTTTTAGAAGGCATAGTAGTTGAAGCACTCTTGTTACACTACAAAAGGTCTGTGGAGAAGAGAAACTGAATCCATAATTGGATTAAAGGTACATTAAAAGGCTAAGAAAATTGAACATCTTATAGTGAAGGTCACATGTCATAGGACAGTATTGAGGCACAAATGAACACAAGAATCATAATCAACCTACTTTATGATGCTAAATAATAGAAGTAGACACTGTAAAAGCTTAAAAAAAATCATCTGGATGATATTTTGGGCAAATTTACTTTTTGCCATAAATGTACAAGGATCTACAAAGATTCCTCTCATTTATACAGTAGACCCCCGCAAAGTCGCGGTTCAGAGTTCGCGGCCTCAGTCATTCGCAGATTTTTCTAATAATTGTTAGCGGAAACTGCAAATATCCATCGCAATTTTTATGGCTTTTTTTTTGTGGAAATACTGTACTGTAGAGAGAACAGGAAGCAACTGTAGAGGAGAACGCAGCTTGAGATGGTGAAAGTAGCCAATAGAATTTGAAACTGCAATTCCCAGCAGTGGCTCCGATTGGTCATCTGCTGAGGCTGTTGGGGTCAAAGGATGTCAGCGCGGCTTTTGAAAAGGGGGCCGGTGACCAAAAGTTTTTGTAATTTGTGTTTCAAGTTCCTGTCTGTCTGCCTTCTGTTGGGTTACCTGTACTTTTTCGTTTTTTCCTGGATTGTTTCATGATTGCCGTCTGAATTGTCTGCCGTCTGCCTGTGTACATGAGGACTGTAAGTGGATTCATGGCCATCCTGCAAAGAAAGGAGCGCTCCTGAACCCGTCCACCCGTCTTCACCATTTCAGGAACTAGCGGTAGGACTATCTTTACATTCCCATTCAACGTGCGGATCTCTGGACTATATTTTCATTATTACATTTCCTCTGTTGCCGTTTTTCATGATTTACTGTGTGCGTTTTCTTTGTGCTTTGTTGTATTTAATTTGTAATCGTCGTAAGGGGAACAGGGGTGGTTTTGTTTTCATTACATTCTTTATTTGCTGTTTGATTACCGGTTTGCTTTGCTTCTGTCTCTGTTTATGAGTGCGTGAGGGTCGGGCCAAGGCTGGATGCGTCCCTGGAATCTCCACCATAAAAATAAATCACCGTCTTCTTGACAGTGTGAATCTTAGTGGCACCGGACCACTACAGCGTTATTCAATTCTCCTTGCTGCTGATTGACTGTGATGCATCTCCAGCTGAGTGTTCTTGTGTTTTCCATTTTGTTCCTCTGAACCCTTAAACCACCACAACCAGCTATAGTTGTTTCCCAGTGCCATTTGCGAGCACGCAGGAGCTGATCAGTCAGTGCCGTACATTCGTTGAGCAGTCAGCTCATGACCAGTGCCAGCCCCTTGTGAGCAGGGGGGCTGAACACACCCCTAGAAGACACAGACACTCCTCAAAAAAACCCTCTTAAAAAACGTTGATAGACTACCTTCACATTGCTCCCTTACTTGCTGGGCTTACTTGCGGCTGCTCTGTCGTGTGATATGCTTCTCACGCGACGCTTACTTAAAAGCCTGAACCGCACGTGTCCTTTTTTGGCTGATTGCTTTGTTTCTCTCTCTCCTCCCCCAGACATCCTCTGCTCCTGTTGCAGGTCCCACTCCTGTTGTGCTTCCCTATGATGTTTGCCTATTCTTTTTAATGAGAACTAACTGTATACTGAGCTTGTTTTACTTCTGAAAGAGATAGGTTTGTTTGCAGTGTTTGAATAAAGTTCCTGTCTCTACAATCTCCTGTGTTTCTGTGCAATTCTGTGACCCAAGCGTGACATCCTGCAGCCTCACTGTCCCTAGGATTGAGCCGCTGCACTATAGCCTGCCAGCATCAGCGCTTACCTCTGTGTGCTTGCGTGCAGCCAGTTCAAGCGCAGTTGGCTCGGTGATTTAATCCATGGTGTCAGTTTTTTTTTCTTTTTTTTTTTAAATAGTTTTTACAGTTCATTAGCAGTGCATAAAAATATCAGTGTTGCAGTAATTGTGATGCTCTTTGCATGAAAAAAAGATATTCCATTAATATTCACTTTTTCTTTGTAAATTGTGACTTAAAGTGCAGCAAAAAAGTATTTGGCGTCCAGGGATGCATTAACCCCCAAGTATGTGTCAGTTTAAGGTTTAAAACCCCAAGATGCTGTCGAAACACCCTGCACCTTCTAAGGCTTCTGGCAATGACAACGCGCTTGCATGAATTACAGTACATATAGCGGTAACATCGGTATTTTACATTCCAGCACTGCGGGAGACATAGCAGTACAGTATTGTGCAGTGTACAAGTTTACATTTACATTCTTTTTTTAGGTAATGTATTAAGCAGTGTTTGAAATTAAAGTGTTTTGGGGGCATATTTAGGGTTTAAACTATAAAAATTGGCATTTTTTTTTAACCACATCCAAAATTTGCGGTTTTTCACAATTTCGTGGGTGCTCTAGGAACGTAACCCCCATGAAATTTGGGGGTGTACTGTATAATTAATTATGGTTACTTTTTTTATCCCTGGTTGTAAGTTCAGGGTCTGTGGGAAACCATTCAGAATTTTCCTTCACATTTATTAGATAATTTCATACATTTTTATGGATGAAAACCTCTTCTCTTTCCCTTTAAATATCATAATAACCTACACATACTGGTGGATAAGGAAAAACATGAAAATCTGTAAGAATATGTTAGTCCTAAACATCCCAACCCATTCATTTTAGTCAAGAATAACACTTAACCACTATTTCACAAAAGAGTGCATTGAAATGAGGGAAGCATGATATTCTAAGATTCATAAAAGGGAAAAGAGTCAAAATTACAACTAAAAGTACATCAACCACTATTTTTTTTAATAGCCAAATCCAATCAACTCTACTACTTGCATGACTGAAACCACAATGGAAAAAATCTTTTTTCTGAGCAAAAACTAAAATAGATGTCCAAAGTTTTGGTACTCTTATTATTAATCAAACTATTAATGAGAATTTTCTTATTTCCTAAAGACGTCTGCTCTGGGTAGACAGATTCTCCAAGAACCAATTTTACTGTCTGTTTCAGTAGCTTAGAATAATTCACACCCACATGAAACCAAAAATAACAACAAATTAAGTAAGCCACATCACAGAACACAAACCACTGGGATAGAGTATACAGGGCTCTAGCAATACTGTAGACAGCTGAATTAGGATTAACTGTAAAGATGGGTATTTGAATGTAGTGCACATGTGCAAAGTGCAATGCATGGAAAAGTTTCTCTAGTGAAAAGAATTAGCAATAAAGTAAATAAATGCATTGTTCCTTTGCTTGATATTTACTAACCATGACCTTATTCATCAAGGTAACCATCACTTGACCCTGCCTTTTCCCAGTACATTAAGAATTCATCACTAGCTTGTTGTTAAGAAGATTACTAGTTTTAGTTTAGGGTTGCCCTTTATCTAAAATATTTCATTTTTACTAATCTGAGTATACCTACCAATAAAGGATATATAATGGGCAAATTGGATAAACTCAAATCCATTTCCAGCACTGGCAATCAGTCTTCTGCAAGCAGTCACCTTACTCAGCTATGGTAGAACACAGCAGTATCCCAATCCCCACAAACCATATGCTATACTACTTTATCATGCAAGTAAATATGAAAGAATTGCTTAGCAACAACTGTGCACTGCCCACATTGCTTATGCTCCAACATTAAATAATAACATGCCACTCAATTTAAAAACACATTTTGTATGTTAGATACTGAGAGTTGTTCTGAACACCATCTGCTCTCATCTTATTTCAATGAAAGGAATCAAAAGATGCTCATTTCAAAAGATGCTTTTAAGTATTAACCTGGGAATGTTAAGTGAGAAAATGGGGGAAATGTATTTTGAAAACTGCTCATCAGAATAGACTATATTCAATCAAAAAATTTAAAACTTTTAAAAAAGAACCTACGTCCCAAAAACTATGGTCTCTTAAAGTGAGACACTACCAAATCCCAAAAGAAGATATTGACACCTAAGCATACATCTGGATTGCATATTTTACTACATACAATTTTCCAACAGTCAACAACCTACAGTGTAAACAGATTGGCTGATCAAATATTAAAAATGAAATTCTAATTCCTGGAAAAAATTAAACAAAATAATAAATCATTACTTTCAGTTGCATTCTCAAACCTTTACCTTTATCTTTAACTTCTTTTTCAATTTTGTCCTCATCCTCCACATGACTATATTCTGGTTTTACTGGCTCCATTGCTTTCTTCCTCCTCATGAGTTTTCTTCTCAGCTTGCGATCCTCTTTAGATTTTAGCTTCTTTATGCTAAAGATAATAAAATGCTGATTACCCAATGTTTTACAATATTTTTACAACTTGGACACCCTTTACGCAAGAATGTATTTTACACTGGTAGCAGGAAATCTAAAATTCTTTTTTCTTTATTCTATTGTTGGTTATTTGCATTTTTCTTTTCACATTCTGCTGGGACTACAATATAATCCTAACATATCCACTATGAATTATATAATACAAAACCAACTAAAAATTTTGTAAATTCCAACATAAAAACATGCATTAAAGTCTGAATACTTTCTGAATCCAATGTATATGCATATATGATGGATATTTCTGTTCCTTTAACTGCAAAGTATACTGTTTGAGATTCCACTAGCACATTACATCAGTAAGTTTGGGAAATTTTACAAATGTTTTACTAAAGAAGCGTAAAACCTATTATAGAGACACTGTTACACCAAACCACTGAACACAAATCATCTGAGAAAAACTCTTGCAATTTATTATTTAAGATGCATGATAATATATTATAGGAGAGTTTTGAAGAGGTGTAACCCCTGAGCAGCACTTCAACATCTCAAATGCCAAAAAGCACTGTTTTTGGGAGATAAAAAAAAAAAAAGAACGTGCTTATTTGTAGTTCCCTAAAGGATATTTCTCATGAGTCTGCACTGTGTAAAAGTGTACACAGCAAATGACTGCTTAGCCTAGCTTTACGCTTATAAGTAATGATGAAAAGAGAGGGAGATTATCCCTGTAAAAAGGTGAAATGCTACTTTTCTACATAAAGGAAGTTGCTTTCCCCCACCTGCCAGGGGCAAGCCAATCTCTTCCAGGAGAGGACAATGACCAGAGATTTTGATATGCTAATGCGTAGTCCTCCTAACTAAATCGCTGCATTCCAAGGAAATATAGTATCCAGAGGGACACAATATATATTTTGCAGCAGAGTTGCAAAACTTAAATTTTCAAGCTAGATATCCTTCAATCCTTGAATGCACCTTGATATCCTGCCCATGGAAATAAAATGATAAAAACATGAACAGGAAAGGAGATAGGACATACATTTAGTTCAGGTCAACTTAGTTTAGCCTCTCAAGTTATCACAAATACACTGAGTGAATGGCAAGGTGAAGCATTCCGAGAACTCCATACCATTAAAGCACTTTCACAGGATAAACCAGGCTACAACATCATAAACTGTCTTTAAATCAACAAAGGACAGGGAGGGAGGATTGACAAATTTTCATGACCCACTCCTCCAGTGGTTTTCAATAATTAAGGGTTTGTCTACTATTTCACAGCCTGGACCACATGGCTCATTTTCTGGACAAATATTTAGAAAGGTCAGCATTGCTGATAAAGAAACCCTTCCTCCTCTTTTTCAACGTGCTTATTTTAATACTGACTGATGGCATATGAGTAGATCAATGTACAGGTGCATCTCAATAAATTAGAATATCATCGAAAAGTTTATTTTAGTAATTCAATTTAAAAGGTGAAAATCAGATATTATATTGAGTCATTACACACAGTGTGATATATTTCAAGCATTTGTTTCTTTTCATTTTGCTGATATTGTGAAAAAGTTAAACATTGTAGACTCATGGTGTCACAACCCACTCAGCTAATTAATCCAAAACACCTGCAAAGGTGTCCTGTGCCTTTAAATGGTCTCAGTCTGATTCAGAAGGCCACACAATCATGGGGAAGACTAGTGACTTGACAGTTGTCCAGAAGACAGTCATTGACATCCTCCACAAGTAGGAAGAGCCACAAAAGGTCATTGCTAAAGAAGCTGGCTGTTCACAGAGTGCTGTATCCAAGCATATCAACAGAAAGTTGAGTGGAAGGAAAAAAATGTGGCAGAAAAAGGTGCACAAGCAACAGAAATAACTGCAGCGTTGAGAGGATTGTGAAGCAATGTGAAGCAAAAGTATCCAGGACATGGGCTACAACCATCACATTCCTTGTGTCAAGCCACTCCTGAACCAGAGACAACATCAGATGCGTCTTACCTGGGCTAAGGAGAAAACAGACTGGATTGTTGCTCAGTGGTCCAAAGTCCTCTTTTCAGATGAAAGTAAACTTTGCATTTCATTTGGAAATAGTCTGGAGGAAGAGTGGAGAAGCACAGAACCAAGTTGCTTGAGGTCCAGTGTGAAGTTTCTACAGTCAGTGATGATTTGGGGATCCATGACATCTGCGATTGCTGGTCCACTATGTTTTATCAAGTTCAAAGTCAGTGTAGCTATCTACCAGGAAATTTTAGAGCACTTCATGATTCCCACTGTTGACAACCTTTATAGAGATTATGGAGATGCTGATTTCATTTTCCAGCAGGACTTGGCACCTGCCCACACTGCCAAAAGTACCAATACCTGGTTTAATGATCATGGTATCACTGTGCTTGATTTGCCAGCAAACCCACCTAACCTAAATCCCATGTAGAGAAAAAGATGACAGACACAAGACCCAACAATGCAGAATAGCTGAAGGCCGCTATCAAAGCATCCTGGGCTTCCATAACACCTTAGCAGTGCCACAGGCTGATCGTCTCCATGCCACGCTGCATTGATGCAGTAATGTGATGCAGTTATGTAATATTCTAATTTTCTAAGATACTGAATTTTGAGTTTTCATTACCTATAGGTCATAATCAGCAAAACGAAAAGAAATAAATGCTTGAAAAATATCTATAGAATATATGAGTTTCACTTTTTGAATTGCATTACTGAAATATATTAACTTTTCTATGATTTTTTAATTTATTGAGATGCACCTGTAATATGCTTCAACTGCCAAATGGCCTGTTTCTACATAATTCTAATCTATTATATTAAATAACACATATTTTCACTATTGGTAAGGCTATCTTACAGAGAGTGAAAGAATATTCACCATGCATTTTTATAGAAACATCTACAATGACTTATCACGGGCTGGATCTGCATCTTGATTAATATATGCTTATGTTATACAACAACAACTTAACTTTATCTATACAGCAGTATTTCAGCAGTAATACTGATGTATATTATTTACCAACTATTACATATTGTAGCAATGTTCCCTAATTATTGCCTAATTATTGAAAACAAAAGACGCTGATGAGGAGAGGTGCGAAGGAATTTAAGGTAGCCTGGGATTACACATTTTTTTTGTAGGCTTCAGGGATTCTAGTGTTAATTATTGGCCTAACTGTAGATATGGGCATTTTCAGGAAACTAGCTTCTTTTTTATAGCCATTTCCTAATTTATGAAGCCCACAACATACTTTTCATTCATTGGAATTGTGTGTTCTCTTATCTTTCCCATGAGAGAAACTGGACTCTATACCACCTCATGTTTATACCCCAGTAACATATGAAGTCATGGGTTACTGCTTGAAACATCCTACACAAACTGAGCAACTTAAACTAAGATATACAATGGAAAAAATGTTTCTGTTACTCTTTAATCATAAGGGTACCAATAAATTGTGGCACCTGTCATTTTTTTAAAATATGTTTTGATTAGGGATTGTTTTTTCTCATAAATTTACTTCTGCTAAAGTGTAGATTTCTCTAACTCTTTCATTATAAGATTAAGTTAATAGAAGTTTTTATAATCTCTTTATTTATCTTTCCCCACAGGTCCCAGCAATTGTGGAAGGGGCTATTGTGACATAATTTTCAAAATTCTGACTCTGTACCCCCCCCCACAGTGGAATTAAAATAAAGCAATCATGATGCGATTGAAGTGGAGACTTTGGAGCTTTAATTTAAGGGGTTTACCAAAAAATATCATACGAGTCATTAAGGAATAACAGACATTGTTATACATGGTCCCCCTGATTTCAGGGGCTCAAAAGTATTTGGACAAACTAAATCATAAATATAATAATAATTTTCATTATTTCCTTAAAAATCATTTACAGTCAATGACTGCCTGAAATCTGGAACCCTGGGTCACCTCCAAATGCTGGGTTTCCACCCTAGTGATACTTGGCCAGGCCTTTGCTGCAGTTGTCTTCAGTTGCTGCTTGTTCATTGGACTTTCGGACATCAGTTTTGTCTTCAGCAAGTGAAATGCATGTTCAATTGGGTTGAGGTCAACTGAACGACTTAGCATTTGATGAATCTTCCAGTACTTTGCTTTGAAAAGCGCTTGGTTGGCTTTTGCAGCGTACTTTGGGTCATTGTCCATCTGTACTGTGAAGCATTGTCCTATCAATTTTGTAGCATTTGGCTGAATCTGAGCAGATAGTATAGTCCCACCCACTTCAGAAGTCATCCTGCTACTTCTCCCAACAGTCATATCATCAATAAACACTAGAGACCAACTTCCATTGCCAGTCAGGTATGTCTATGCCGTAACACTGCCTCCACCATATTTCACAGATGATACAGTATACATCGGATAATGAGCCGTTCACTTTCTTCTTTATACTCTTCTCGTTCCATCATTCTGGTACATAATAATCTTAGTTTCCTCTGTCCAAAGAAAACTGTTCCAGAACTGGACAGACTTTTAAAAAATGTTTTCTGGTTAAGTCTAATCTGTTCTTCCTATGCCTGAGATTTTGCCAGTGGCTGACACTTTGTGGTAAACCCTATAAATTTACTTTTATGGCATTTTCTCTTGATATTAGAATTTAGCAATGATAGGTCTACCTCCTGGAGAGGGTTTTTGGTTTGACTAAATGTTCTGAAGAGATTTTTCTTCACCAAGGAAATAAATTCTGCAATCACCCAGCACAGCTGCCTTCCATAATTGTCTAGGCCTTCTGGAGTTGCTGAACTGACCAGTGCATTCCTTCTTTTCAAGAATGTTCCAAATGGTTTATCTGACCACTCCTAATGTTTTATCATCTCTCTCAAGGGTGGGTTTGTTTTGTTTTCTAATCCTAATAATGGACTGTGTTACTTGCTTGGACAGCCAAAATTCCAACAACTTATTGTAATAAGCTTGTGGAAGGCTACCCAAAATGTTCAGTTCAAGTTAAAAAATTTAAAGGCAATGCTACCAAATCCTAACAAATTGTATGTAAACTTATGACACACTGGAATTGTGATATTTTCAATAAAAAGTGAAATTATTTGTCTGTGAACATTGCTGGAAAAAAATACTTTTGCCCTGCTCAAAGTAGATGTCTTAAACCAGGGGTAGGCAACGTCGGTCCTGGAGTGCCGCAGTATGTGCAGGTTTTTGTTCCAACCCAGTTCCTTAACGAGAACTCAATTATTGCTGATGAAGCACATATTGCTTAAGTGACATTTTAATGCTTCATTTTAGTGGTCTCGCTTGTTAAGGTTCTCCAACCTTAATTGCTTATTTCAATCTTAAACTGCTGCATTCAGTGTTTTAATTGCTCCTTATTAGCAATAAGATGTAAAACAGGGGTAGGCAATGTCGGTCCTGGTGAGCCGCAGTGGCTACAGGTTTTCATTCAACCCAATTGCTTAATTAGAAACCAATCATTGCCAATCTCAGACCTTATTTAATTTTATGGCTTGTTAGTCTGTGCAATGTAAGGCTTTTATATCGTAGATTTTTTTCCTTTCCAAGGATATCATCCAAATGATTTGAAGCCTAAAACAGATCATTTTCAGTCTGTCACATTTTTCTATTAAGTGTTTTATTAAATCAAACCGTGCATGATGAACACACACAGATGTAATTGGAAAAAAGCTAGCTGGAGAACTGCTGGCTGCTTTGTCTTTTACATCTTATTGCTAATAAGGAGCAATTAAAACACTGAATGCAGCAGTTTAAGATTGAAATAAGCAATTAAGGTTGGAGAACCTTAACAAGCGAGACCACTAAAATGAAGCATTAAAATGTCACTTAAGCAATATGTGCTTCATCAGCAATAATTGAGTTCTCGTTAAGGAACTGGGTTGGAACGAAAACCTGCACATACTGTGGCACTCCAGGACCGACGTTGCCTACCCCTGTCTTAAACGACATACCAAATTTATACTTTTGTTAGTATGATATCTGTGGAGGGGTTGTAAAGTGAGTTTTAAATAATTCACCCAAAGTGTATGTAAACATCTGACTTCAACTGTGTGTGTGTATGTATATATAAATACACACACACACACACACAGGGTTGGTAAAAATAAGTTTACAGTTGCGAGTACACAAAAGTTTATTCTTGTATTATTTACCTGTATCATTTGTCTTCTTCTTAAAACTATTGAGTTAATACAGCTATTGTAATGATAACTTGTTTGTCTTTTTCCATACAAATGACTGTAAACATACTTTTGCCCACCCCTGTATAAATATAAAAGCAACTGTCCATTCCTTGCATCCTAGTATAATGGTACCTGTTGATTTAAATGTACATGTCAGCCTTCAGCAAATTTGCCACTATGTATTTTTGAGAAGGTTGCCGAAATATTTCTCATACAGAAATGACATTGATTAACCATAGCAAGTACAGAAAGGGAAATAAATTTAAGATGCCATACCTTGAAGCTTTTTGTTTTACTGCTGGTTTTAGTATCTCTTTTGATCTCTGTATGTTTGATTCAAACTAGAAAACAAAAACAGATATCAATTTGTTTTACACATGATAAATAATGAAGTATCAATCACATATTCCATCCATCCATCCATTTTCCAACCCGCTGAATCCGAACACAGGGTCACGGGGGTCTGCTGGAGCCAATCCCAGCCAACACAGGGCACAAGGCAGGAACCAATCCGGGGCAGGGTGCCAACCCACCGCAGGACACACACAAACACACCCACACACCAAGCACACACTAGGGCCAAGTTAGAATTGCCAATCCACCTAACCAGCATGTCTTTGGACTGTGGGAGGAAGCCGGAGCGCCCGGAGGAAACCCACGCAGACACGGGGAGAACATGCAAACTCCACGCAGGGAGGACCCGGGAAGCGAACCCAGGTCCCCAGGTCTCCCAACTGCGAGGCAGCAGCGCTACCCACTGCGCCACCGTGCCGCCCCAATCATATATTGTTAATATAAAATATTTCATATTTCACAATTAAATGTAACTTTACAAAACCTTTCCAAATAAAATTCTTCAGAAGTCTCCTTCCAGGTATTAGAACCATCACATTAGGGATTTTAAAAAGGTCAGGGCATATATTAGGTGGGGGGAAAAAAAAATTAAAATTACCTCACATTTAATAAGGCCTGTTGATCCAAAAATTACAAGCCTAGAAATTTTACCCATACAATCAGCAGTGAAGCACGTACTGTAAAGAAAATCCTGTAAGGAAATTAAAAAAAAATTTTAAATAGTCACTTTAATAAAAAAAGAATAAGGAATAATGGCTTTCTACTAGTTAACAGTATGAAGACTGCCCTAGTAAATGTTGAACATGAAATATTAACCATTCAGTTATGACCTCACCTTGTCATTTTTATCAGCACACATCACAGATTTCATTTTTTTCCAACAGCTTATATGATACTCAATACAGCATTTCTGGCTACATATGATACGGATGAAACCCTGTGAATGCATAAGTAATTAATTTTAAAGTAAGAAATTAAATGGATGTTCTAAACTAATTCAATATATTTATAATCTACAAACTGAGGTAAAATAACTTAACAAGAAACCACAAGTGCCTCATGATTGTATAGAAATGAAAATATTTAAATCACAGTATGTTAGACAAAGTCCATTCCCTACATGGTGTGTTTGGGAAGGCCCCTTAAAAGTTCTCCACATTCATGCTTCACTTTGCCATTTACTGGATTATAATCATGAATTCCTTCATGAAAAGAGAATGTGCAAGGAAGGAAATCTTCGAAAGATACTAGCAACTCAGAAAGTACTGTTGCACACCCAAATAAAGTTGATAACACTGGATTAGTTTAAAGTTGCCAAACGATCTAAGAACACATTTTTGGAAATTGGTAAGATATTCTAGTCCCCAAAGGAAGCTCACATAAGTAAAGCTAATTAGTAAAGCTAAAGCTTGTCAACATGCAAAAGGCATCATCTGCAGATCTCTCTAAGTAACATCAAAGCAATGTAAACTTTTCTGACCAAAGCATACTTTAAGATATCATTAAATGCTGTTTACTAAAATAATCATTCCAAAACCTCACCTTAAAATCAGGATCTTTAAAATAAATTTGGATTTTAGAATTTCCAAGGCATTGTTGAAAACGGCACACGGCATCAGGCTTTGGAGGAAACTTGCACATCTCCATGCTTTTTTCCAAAGCACTCTGTGGAGATTAATGATTTTAATGCAAGAAAATGTTAGAACAATTCAGAAAACTGAATTCTTAACAAAGAAGTAAAATCAATGTGCTTTACAAGAATTCACTGAAATAACATCCTTTAAACAGAAAAAAAGTATTTATTTAGCACAAACATTTTTGCAGTTATAGAGATACCAACAGTATGCACAGTGTAAAGAAAGTCTAAATAGGAGGCAGGAGAAAACACCAATAAATTTATTATCATTTCGGTAACAGCTCTCAGGACTAGGAAGAACCAAAAGTACATTAAAAAATCTAACCAATGAAGTCATAACATATTAGCAAGTGGCAACCATTATTACATTTGCTGATGAATTTTAGATTAATTGCAGTTTAACAGAAAGCTAGACATACACGCACGCACGGACACACATACACACAAATATACAGTCAAATTAAAAAGTATGTAAACCCTTTGGAATTATCTGGTTTACTGCATGAATTAGTCATAAAAAGTGATCTGATCTTCATCCAAGTCACAGGTACTGATATACACAATGACTTTAAGCCAATGACACACAAAAAAATCTACTCTTTCATGTCTTTATTTTACAAACGCATTATACACATTAAATATAGATAATTCTTTCACATACTTTTCACTTTGACTGTATGTATGTATATATATTTATATGTATATATATATATATATATATATATACACACACACACACACACAATGCATCTGGAAAGTACAGTAATCCCTCGCTGTATCGCGCTTCAACTTTTGCGGCTTCACTATCGCGGATTTTATATGTAAGCATATTTAAATATATAAAGCGGATTTTTCGCTGCTTCGCGGGTTTCTGCGGACAATGGGTCTTTTTACTTCTGGTACATGCTTCCTCAGTTGGTTTGCCCAGTTGATTTCATACAAGGGACGCTATTGGCGGATGACTGAGAAGCTACCTAATCAGAGCACACAGTTAAGTTCCTGTGTGCTGATTGGCTCAGCGACGGAGTGCTGCATTAACCAGGAAGTCTCATCTCACTCATTCAGCATTAACGTGCTCCTGCTACTGCTTCAGGGGCCGTGTCCAAGCGCCAACAGAAGATGCAAATGATTGCAGAAAAGGTAAAGGTTTTGGATATGTTGAAGGAAGGGAACAGCTACACCACTACAGGACACCATTACGGCATCAATGAGTCCACGATTCTTTTTATTTAAAAAGGAGGAAAAGCATGCAAGATCTACGGCAGCAGTGTCCTTTAACCAGGGCGCAAAACGAGTTGCAAGTGGACGTGATAAGGCAGTAGTCTGGATGGAATCTGCTTTAGGGATTTGGATTGAAGAGTGCTGGAAGAAGAACAACGGCGGTGCTACACAGTCGCCTGAAGAGGCTCCTTTAGAAGAGCTGAAACGCTATCCTTTGTTGTGCAGTAAAATTAAACTCATCGTTATCGGACAAGTCGTCGTGTCATTGTTGGTGAGTAACCATAATTAATTATCTACGTATAGTACTTATTACATGTACATAGTTTAGTGTCACTGTACACACAGTTTACTGTATACAATTTTTCTTGCATTGTACGTATTTATTGCTGGTGGCCTGTCTGTCGTAATGGCTGTAACATAAGTGATATCGGAGACGCTCGATATCTTTAAAATAATATTTAGGTTTTACTGTATATAAACTGTGTTTACATACATAATTTCAACGAATCTTACCTAATAGCTAAGAGAATACAAAGGGTTTATGCTGTATAATTGTGCAGGAAATGTTTATAATAGTGTGGGAGAGTTTATAAGGGCTTAAAATATATAAAAAGAACCATATGAACATATGGTTTCTACTTCGCGGATTTTCACCTTTCGCGGGGGGTTCTGGAACGCAACCCCCGAGATGGAGGAGGGAATACTGTATTCACAGCGCATCACTTTTTTCACATTTTGTTATGATACAGCCTTATTCCAAAATGGATTAAATTCATTTTTTCCTCAGAATTCTACACACAACACCCCATAATGACAATGTGAAAAAAGTTTGAGGCTTTTGCCAATTTATTAAAAATAAAAAAATTGAGAAAGCACATGTACATAAGTATTCAAAGCCTTTGCCATGAAGCTCAAAATTGAGCTAAGGTGCATCCTGTTTCCCCTGATCATCCTTGAGATGTTTCTGCAGCTGTGCTTGGTGTGTGGGTGTGTTTGTCTGTGTCCTGCGGTGGGTTGGCACCCTGCCCGGGATTGGTTCCTGCCTTGTGCCCTGTGTTGGCTGGGATTGGCTCCAGCAGACCCCCGTGACCCTGTGTTCGGATTCAGCGGGTTGGAAAATGGATGGATATATATATACACAGACACACACACACACACACACACATATACATTATATATATACTAGCAAAATACCCGCGCTTCGCAGCGGAGAAGTAGTGTGTTAAAGAGGTTATGTAAACATATATATACATACACATATCTACAAATATACATATACATATACATATATATATACATATACATATATATATATATATATATATACATATACATATATATACATATACATATATATACATATACATATATATACATATACATATATATATACATATACATATATATACATATACATATATATATACATATATACATATATATACATATACATATATATACATATACATATATATACATATACATATATATACATATACATATATATACATATACATATACATATATATACATATACATATATACATATACATCCATCCATCCATCCATTATCCAACCCGCTGAATCCGAACACAGGGTCATGGGGGTCTGCTGGAGCCAATCCCAGCCAACACAGGGCACAAGGCAGGAAACAATCCTGGGCAGGGTGCAAACCCACCGCAGGACACACACAAACACACCCACACACCAAGCACACACTAGGGCCAATTTAGAATCGCCAATCCACCTAACCTGCATGTCTTTGGACTGTGGGAGGAAACCGGAGCGCCCGGAGGAAACCCACGCAGACACGGGGAGAACTTGCAAACTCCACGCAGGGAGGACCCGGGAATCGAACCCAGGTCCCCAGATCTCCCAACTGCGAGGCAGCAGCGCTACCCACTGCGCCACCGTGCCGCCCTATACATATACATATATATACATATACATATATGCATATACATATATATACATATATACATATACATATATATACATACTAGCAAAATACCCGCGCTTCGCAGCGGAGAAGTAGTGTGTTAAAGAGGTTATGAATAAGTAAAGGAAACATTTTAAAAATAACGTAACATGATTGTGAATGTAATTGTGTTGTCATTGTTATGAGTGTTGCTGTCATATATATATATACATATACACACACATATACACACATATACAGATATATTATATATACATATACACATATTTTTTATATATATATATATATATATATATATATATATATATATATATATATATATATATATATATATACACATACATATATACATACATATACACACATAGATGCACTTACAATAACATTGAAATCAATATAAACAACATTAACATCATTATCATATGAGAATATGAAGTAATATATAAGAAGCACATTTCATATAAATATAAATTATTAAACAGTAAAATCTTCTTCTATAATTTGCTACCGTGGCTTTTCGTTGGTCTGTCCAGGATTTTAAATCACCTGTAGCTTGCAAACCGTTTCACCTATTGACTTGAAATCTGGCACACATATAATACGTCACGTCTGCTATCCGCTTTATGGGTGATGAGTGTATTACTCTTTTATGTTTATTTTATTTTAGAATCAACTCCTATCTGCGCACACCAGGGCGGCCGTGGGCAGATGCGTATGGTGTATTCACTCCATGTTATCGTGCATTGCGCTGTCACTGGTATTTTGATAAAAGAATTTGAACAATATATAAGAAGCGTATAAATTATTAAACAGTAAAACATTAACATTTAAGAAGTAAAGTTACATTGAGTACTACTACAGTGCCTTCGGGTATACCTCATTTTTTCTTTGCCCATTACATGCTTAAATGTATACATTTTTTGGTGTACCTACCCGAGAACACGCGACATATAACCGACCGTGGGAGAAGCATGGATTTTAAACACGCGTTGAGTTCATCTGCTGGTCTCCCTCGTGGAATAACTGGTAATGTTTGACTAAAATCTACAGCGAGTAAAACGACATTACCTCCTTTTTTTTTTTTTTACGATCTCTGAGATGTTGCTTTTTTCGGTTCAAGGCTTCATAAGCTCTTTTATGTTCCATGGTGTACTTAATAAGTACTAATTATCCCAAACCATCATCTTTGAATGTTGCAAGACTTTCGCCTTGTATGTAGATCGGGGTAATTACATTCATTGCATTCCTAGTCTGAATCACAATCTGATTGTATGGGTGGTTACCTGGCACTGTAGGGTTGCCACCCGTCCTTTAAAATACGGAATCGTGCCGGGTTTGAGAATGAAATTGCGCGTCCCGTTTTGAATCAATACTGGACGGGATTTATCCCGTATGTTTTGTATCATTTTTTTTTTAAAGCAGCGTCTCATGCAAATTATCCCACACGCATTTTATGAAGATGCCTCCTTTCCTACTTTGGATTGGGTAATACTTGATGTCATCGTTAGTTTGATTGGTGTTTTTAACTGTCCAGTGAGGAGGGCGTGTCTTTTAAGTACAGTCTGCAAAGTGTTGGCACTGAGATGTTGTGTCAACGCCATAGTTGAAGCCCCTAACGTTGCGGTCAGCAAGTCGGCTAACATCCGCCATGTGCCGTCTTTCAGTTGCGAGAAGCAGATCATAGAATGGTTGAAACTGTTGCCCCTAACGTTGCGCCACGGCGTGTGGTTCGTTTATACCTCGTGTCTTGTCATTAAACTTTTATCTCGCGAATATGTTATTGCAATCCGCAGCGGGAGCGTTTCTATAAACTTAATTGAAAGTTACGTTTTACACCGTGCTTTGTTTCCCTTATGAACATGCTTGTATGCTCAACTCGCTCCGTTCTCAATTGTTTAATTAATTTTTTGCTCTTCGCTGTTTGCGGCTGTTCCTCCATTTCCCCCTACTTCGTTCTTTTATCTCGCGAATATGTTATTGCAATCCTTAACAGGAGCGTTTCAATAAACTGATTGAAAATAGTTTTGCATTTACCTTTTTAGTAAAAGGCGAGCTTTTAAGCCTGAGAAATCACCCCGTAAATGCACACGTTTAATTGGACATGTGTTAATATGTATGGTTACACAGTATTAAAAGACAGTGAACAACGTCAGTTACCTTTCTTCCCGCGTTTGATAAAAGGTGAGCTTTTAAGCCTGAGAAATCACCCCGTAAATGCACACGTTTAATTGCACGTGTTAATATGTATGCTTACACAGTATTAAAAGACAGTCAAAAATTAACGTCATTTACCTTCGTTCCCGCGTGTGACTCGTGCTGTAAATGTCTTCCTTGTTTTTAGTTCACGTGATTACGTAGGAGGCGTGATGACGCGATACGTGACACCGCCTCCTCCATTACAGTGTATGGACAAAAAATATGTTCCAGTTATGACCATTACGCTTTGAATTTCGAAATGAAACCTGCCTAACTTTTGTAAGTAAGCTGTAAGGAATGAGCCTGCCAAATTTCAGCCTTCCACCTACACGGGAAGTTGGAGAATTAGTGATGAGTGAGTCAGTCAGTGAGTGAGTGAGTCAGTCAGTCAGTCAGTGAGGGCTTTGCCTTTTATTATTATAGATACATATATGTGTATGTATGTAGATATGTAAATATGTATATGTATATATATATGTGTCTGTATGTGTGTGTGTGTGTATATATATATATATATATATATATATATACACATATATGTGTGTGTATGTATGTATGTACAGTGGTGTGAAAAACTATTTGCCCCCTTCCTGATTTCTTATTCTTTTGCATGTTTGTCACACAAAATGTTTCTGATCATCAAACACATTTAACCATTAGTCAAATATAACACAAGTAAACACAAAATGCAGTTTTTAAATGATGGTGTTTATTATTTAGGGAGAAAAAAAATCCAAACCTACATGGCCCTGTGTGAAAAAGTAATTGCCCCCTGAACCTAATAACTGGTTGGGCCACCCTTAGCAGCAATAACTGCAATCAAGCGTTTGCGATAACTTGCAATGAGTCTTTTACAGCGCTCTGGAGGAATTTTGGCCCACTCATCTTTGCAAAATTGTTGTAATTCAGCTTTATTTGAGGGTTTTCTAGCATGAACCGCCTTTTTAAGGTCATGCCATAGCATCTCAATTGGATTCAGGTCAGGACTTTGACTAGGCCACTCCAAAGTCTTCATTTTGTTTTTCTTCAGCCATTCAGTGGTGGATTTGCTGGTGTGTTTTGGGTCATTGTCCTGTTGCAGCCCCCAAGATCGCTTCAGCTTGAGTTGACGAACAGATGGCCGGACATTCTCCTTCAGGATTTTTTGGTAGACAGTAGAATTCATGGTTCCATCTATCGCAACAAGCCTTCCAGGTCCTGAAGCAGCAAAACAACCCCAGACCATCACACTACCACCACATTTTACTGTTGGTATGATGTTCTTTTTCTGAAATGCTGTGTTCCTTTTACGCCAGATGTAACGGGACATTTGCCTTCCAAAAAGTTCAACTTTTGACTCATCAGTCCACAAGGTATTTTCCCAAAAGTCTTGGCAATCATTGAGATGTTTCTTAGCAAAATTGAGACGAGCCCTTATGTTCTTTTTGCTTAACAGTGGTTTGCGTCTTGGAAATCTGCCATGCAAGCCGTTTTTGCCCAGTCTCTTTCTTATGGTGGAGTCGTGAACACTGACCTTAATTGAGGCAAGTGAGGCCTGCAGTTCTTTAGACGTTGTCCTGGGGTCTTTTGTGACCTCTCGGATGAGTCGTCTCTGCGCTCTTGGGGTAATTTTGGTCGGCCGGCCACTCCTGGGAAGGTTCACCACTGTTCCATGTTTTTGCCATTTGTGGATAATGGCTATCACTGTGGTTCGCTGGAGTCCCAAAGCTTTAGAAATGGCTTTATAACCTTTACCAGACTGATAGATCTCAATTACTTCTGTTCTCATTTGTTCCTGAATTTCTTTGGATCTTGGCATGATGTCTAGCTTTTGAGGTGCTTTTGGTCTACTTCTCTGTGTCAGGCAGCTCCTATTTAAGTGATTTCTTGATTGAAACAGGTGTGGCAGTAATCAGGCCTGGGGGTGGCTACGGAAATTGAACTCAGGTGTGATACACCACAGTTAGGTTATTTTTTCACATGGGGGCAATTACTTTTTCACACAGGGCCATGTAGGTTTGGATTTTTTTTCTCCCTAAATAATAAACACCATCATTTAAAAACTGCATTTTGTGTTTACTTGTGTTATATTTGACTAATGGTTAAATGTGTTTGATGATCAGAAACATTTTGTGTGACAAACATGCAAAAAAATAAGAAATCAGGAAGGGGGCAAATAGTTTTTCACACCACTGTATGTGTGTATATGTATGTGTGTATATATATATATATGTTGATATATGTGGATGTGTATATGTATATATATATGTAGATATGTATATATAAGTATATATGTTTATGTATATATATGTTTACATAACCTCTTTAACACACTACTTCTCCGCTGCGAAGCGTGGGTATTTTGCTAGTATAGATATATGTGTATGTATGTAGATATGTATATATGTGTATATATATGTAGATATGTAAATATGTATATGTATATGTGTGTCTGTATGTGTATATATATGTTGATATATGTATATATATATATGGATGTCTATATGTATATATGTAGATATGTGTATGTATATATATGTTTACATAACCTCTTTAACACACTACTTCTCCGCTGCGAAGCGTGGGTATTTTGCTAGTATATATACATACACACAAACTTTTGGTTTTCATGGATCACTTGACATTTAGAAAAGACTATTATTTATTTACTTGATATATTATCAAAATCTCCACTTGCTGTAGGGACATCGAAGTGTTGGCCGTAAGTTTGTGTCCCTATTACTTGCCCAGAGAGTTTGGACACGTCATTGTTGTTATTGTTTACATCCCTCCTCGGGCAGATGTGGAGATAGCGAGTGACATCATCCATTCTGCTGTTGCTAAGTTACAAATGCAGCACCCTGAGGCGCTTGTGCTAATCATTGGAGATCTTAACCATGTGACGCTGGACAAAACATTACCTGCCTTCTCCCAGTAGGTGGACTGTAACACCCAGGGAAATAAGACTATTGACTTAATGTATGCAAACGTTAAAGACGCATACAGCTCCACCCCGCTGCCTGCGCTTGGGAAAGAAGATCATAACCTGGTTCTGCTTCAGCTTCACTACAAACCAAGAGTGAGGGAGTTACCTGCACCAACACGCTCATTCAGGAAGTGGTCCCCTGAAGCAGAGCAGGCTCTGAGGGACTGCTTTGGAACTACGGACTGGGATATCCTGCAGGGATCGCATATTGAGAACATTGAGGAGGTTGTTGACTGCACTACTGACTACATCAACTTCTGAATGGACATTGTAGTTCCAGTAAGAACTGTACACTGCTATGCTATAGAGATAGAGAGATAGATAGAGAGATAGATACTTTATTAATCCCAATGGGAACAACAAGCCATGGATTACAAGTGACATAAAGGGCCTTTTGAACCAGAAAAAAGGGCTTTTAAAGGCGGTGATCAGCATGAGCTCAAGCGCGTGCAGAAGGAACTCCGAGTCCAGCTCAGGGCGGCGAAGGAGCAGTACAAGAGAAAGCTGGAGCAGAAGTTGCAGAAAAACAGCATGAAGAAGTGTGGGATGGGATTAAGATCATCACTGGCTGCAGCTCGAAGCGGGGTGCCACCATCGAGAGAGACGTGAAGACAGCAAACCAAATGAACAACTTCTTTAACAGGTATGACCACCCTAACCCACTCTCACGTCGGAGTACTGCACCCTCCACCCATCCTTCTGCTGATACCAGCATAGCAGAGACATCCCCACCCACAATTACAGCAGCGCAGGTGAGCAAAGAGCTGAGGAGACTACGTGCCAGCAAAGTAGTGGGTCCAGATGGAGTATTGCCACGACTGCTGATGGCCTGTGCGTTGGAGCTGGGGAGTCCTCTACAGCGCATCTTCAACCTCAGCCTGGAACAGGGGAGAGTCCTGAGGCTTTGGAAAACATCTTGTATCACCCCAGTCCCAAAGGTATCCCGTCCTAGTGAGCTGAAGGACTTCCAGCCTGTTGCTCTGACGTCACATGTGATGAAGACCATGGAGCGGCTGCTGCTTCACCACCTGAGGCCACAGGTCCGCCACGCCCTCAACCTTCTGCAATTTGCATACCAGGAGAAGGTGGGAGCGGAAGCTGACATCATCTATATGCTGCTACACCGATCACTCTCCCACTTGGACAGAGGCAGTGGTGCTTTAAGAATTATGTTTCTTAACTTCTCTAGCGCCTTCAACACCATCCAACCTCTGCTCTTTAGGGACAAGCTGACAGAGATGGGAGTAGATTCATACCTAGTGGCATGGATCGTGGACTACCTTACAAACAGACCTTAGTATGTGCATCTCGGGAACTGCAGGTCTGACATTGTGGTCAGCAATACAGGAGCGCCGCAGGGGACTGTACTTTCTCTGGTCCCGTTCAGCCTATATACATCGGACTTCCAATATAACTCTGAGTCCTGCCACATGCAAAAGTTCGCTGACGACACTGCTATCGTGGGCTGCATCAGGAGTGGGCAGGAGGAGGAGGAGTATAGGAACCTCATCAAGGACTTTGTTAAATGGTGCAACTCAAACCACCTACACCTGAACACCAGCAAAACAAAGGAGCTGGTGGTGGATTTTAGGAGGCCCAGGCCCCTCCTGGACCCCGTGATCATCAGAGATGACTGTGTGCAGAGGGTACAGACCTATAAATACATGGGAGTGCAGCTGGATGATAAATTGGACTGGACTGCCAATACTGATTCTCTGTGCAAGAGAGGACAGAGCTGGCTATACTTCCTTAGAAGACTGGTGTCCTTCAACATCTGCAATAAGATGCTGCAGATGTTCTATCAGACGGTTGTGGCGAATGCCCTCTTTTACGCAGTGATGTGCTGGGGAGGCAGCATAAAGAAGGAGGACACCTCACACCTGGATAAACTGGTGAGGAAGGCAGGCTCTATTGTAGACATGGAGCTGGACAGTTTGACATCCGTGGCAGAGCGACGGGCGCTGAACAGACTCCTGTCAATCATGGAGAATCCACTGCATCCACTGAACAGTATCATCTCCAGACAGAGGAGCAGCTTCAGCGACAGACTGCTCCACTGACAGAATGAGGAGATCATTCCGCCCCCAAACTATGCGACTCTTCAATTCCACCTGGGGGGTAAACGTTAACATTATTCAAAGTACTGTCTGTTTTTACCTACATTTTTATTACTCTTTAATTTAATATTGTTTTTTTGTATAAGTATGTTGCTGCTGGAGTATGTGAATTTCCCCTTGGGATTAATAAAGTATGTATCTATCTATCTGGCCTTGCAGAAATATTGACTGCTCAATAAAGAACTATTGATTGCTTACAGTAGAATGAACTTTTTCACCAGCAAAAGACTAACACATTCAAGCTGGTAACAAAATGAACTGTCCAGTAAAATTACATGAATTACACATACATCTGTGACTTAGCAAACAAAGCTATTATCTACTCAAAGGACATGCGAAAACACAATTTCCCCTCTGGGATTAATACAGTGTGACAAATACAATATACAAAAAATAAATAAAAGGAAAAATGTCTGTGTGTCTGTTCAGTTGTTATGTGTCTGTTATTCCAGTAGATGCATCACAAACATTTCAGTAATAAAGATGTATTGCATTTGTCTTTCCAATAAATGGCACCTCATAAACCTTTGTAGTAATGCTTTTGATTACTACTAATGTTTGTGATGCACCATCTCTTGGGATGAAAAATGCAAAGCATTTTATTACTACATGCATTACAAAATACATTCCAAGATGGTGCACTTCAAACTTTTAACGCGGAGGTCTACATTGACTACTTAGATTTCAATAGTCTTAAGACACAGCAAGTCTTACAAATAACTATTAAGCAGGGATCTTGTTTGTATGTGCATCTAAATGTTTTAAGACTAATTTTCATATTTGCATTTTATTGTAGGAATCCAGTAGGCTTGTGCTAGTAGATGGTTCACTGCAATGACACATTTCTTTATTTGTATAAATCTAAAGCAACAGATTTGTTTTTTTTTTTTTTGGGCAGCAAATGTTTAACAATTTATTAGACAACCAAGCACTGGTAAAACATAATCAAACAGTAACAATTAAAATGCTAAATTCAAAAATGAAGAGGGGTAAAAATAATACATAAGCACGAGGACACTAAACAGCCAAATTGTGCCACTGGTGCTACCTAGTTGGACCAGTCTGTGTGTCTGTGTCATGTAAGCTTTGCAAAACTAAAAAACACAACATCATTGGATAATACCCCTCTGAGCAATGACTAGACTGTTCTGTTCTTAATTACAGTGTTTTGGGCATGACTTACTTAGGGAAGGATGCTTCCCCATTATGTCTTTAGGCAAGAATAATAAAAAGGATTTTCAATGAAGATAGATATTGTTTTAAACCCAAATGTAATTTCTACAGTTTGGACACATTTCGATGTCAAAGCAAGCGAATATATTGCATGTTCGTGTGACTGTGCACGTACGGATCCATGCTCCCTCTTCTCATTTTGGAGCCTCTTGGACCTGGCACTGTCAACAGTCATGACCGGGATGAGCTGTAGAAATGAGGACACCACATGAAGCAAGGGGAAGGTGCAAAAGTGTTTAGTGCTTTTATTAAAAACAATCCAAAATAAGTGCTCAAAAGTGCAGTGCATAATAATATTCAATAAATAAATAATTCAATTAAAACAGGTGCATAACATGGAGGCTAAAAATCAAAACAAATCTTTAAAACAAGGTTAAAATCCACTGGAACGAACACTCCTTTCTAAAAAGCCTGGTGCTGCCTACTTTTAACATTTACGGCTCCTATGCTTATCCTGTACAGGCCTTGCAGCAGAGGATTTGCTTTATTGACAGGTACAGATGACTTTCTATAGGTCTGGTTGCCTGCCGTCCCATGGCTACAAACAGGCTCCCTCGCCGGACCGACACTTGGGTCCCCAAAGGCCATGGTGCTCATGCTGGGGCTCTCCTCCCAAGCCTCCTCAACCCCTGCTACCTTCCCAGTCTTCTGTGGTGGGGGGCCACGCAAACTCCCAGTCACTCACCTCCTTGTAACAGCTCAGCTGGAGCAACCACTTCCAAATGATCCCCGAGTGTTGGCCACACACTCTTTAACTGGGGCTTTCCTCCCAGCTGCCTGCCTTCACTCCTGCGAGCCTGCTCTATTTCGCTTGCTCGCACCGGTTCTTTTCACCTCCTGCCTTCTTCTCTCAGTTACCTCCATTCTGTCTTTTCTTTTGGATCCTTCCCCTCCTCACACTTGCACTTAGCAGCTCCTGGCACCAATTAGGGTCACGGACGATCCTACACCTGTGTACTTAGTGTAGGGCCATCTACTCTCGCAATGCGCCAGGAAACCTCTCTCGTCATGCTACCACACCCCCTTCTATCAAGACACAAGTGAGCTGATTATTTATTTAAAAGGAGAGGTCAATCAGCTGCGGACCTCACTTTACCACAGTTTGTCCAAATATTCCCAGAATAGGTCAACAGCACAGGTATAGGGTGTAAATTAGGTAGGTAGGTATCATGTAACTACAAGTGGCATAGTTAAGAGCTTATTTCTGGCATTTATTCTATAATTGCGAAAGTGAGTTTGCCGATCATTTTCTCCAACCCACTAGATTTTACGTAGATTTTCAAGAGAAAATGATCAAATTTTTTAACACTGACTTAACTTGTTGATAAGGAGCTTGTTTCCTGTGGACACACGTTTAATGAGGAACTTAAAACACTGAACTGTTGAAGGGATTGTGGAAAAGCATCAAGGAAAAAAGCCTGGAAAATTACAGCAAGCAAAACTGCATGTTGCACCATGACAGTGCACATGAATACACCACATTACCAGTCAAAAGAGTTTTTTGATCAAAAACGTGGTTGTTGCTTTGAAACCATTGTATTCACCAGATCTCGCTAACTATGACTTCCTTTTTGTTTCTAATATTAAAACTGGAAGTGCAGTTAAGAAGCTGTGCTACTGTGTTAGAAATGCAGAAAAAAAAAAACGAAAAACACTGGAGGCACTAGACACAATAACAAAAGATGAGTACAGGAAATATTAACAGGAAAGGGTGAAGTGCTGAGACATCTGTATTGCAACTCAAGGAGAGTATTTTGAAGGTGACAAAACTGTAACTGCTTTATAATAATGTTTACTTGTTTATTATTTTTACAATTCCGGAAATTTTGGGTCCCCCTCATATGTCTACATAATCTATAGGCTACTGTTGGTAGTAAGCATATCTGTACTACATAAATAAAAAGTTGTACTGTACATTGAAATAAAAAAAAATTCATTTAAATTTAAATTCAGCTGCATACAGTACTTTAACACACCTCTAAGGAAAAAGATGGTGTGTTTGCCATCAGTATTTTTGTTATTTATTTAAATAAGATAAACAGCCTACTACCATACCCTAAATTAAAATTATAATCTAAACTACTGTATCAAGCTTTCAGAGGCAGAACACACAAATTAAAAAATACTATACAGTTTAAAAAAAAAAAAAAAAAAAACTCCATGGTGGCAGGGCCCCGGGGTGGATGACATACGCCCTGAGTTCCTCAAGGCTCTGGATGTTGTAGGGCTGTCTTGATTGACACATCTCTGCAACATCGCATGGACATCAGGGACAGTGCCTCTGGATTGGCAGACCGGGGTGGTGGTGGTTCCCCTCTTTAAGAAGGGGGACCGGAGGGTGTGTTCCAACTACAGAGGGATCACACTCCTCAGCCTCCCTGGAAAAGTCTATTCAGGGGTTCTGGAGAGGAGGGTCCATCAGATAGTCAAACCTCGGATTCAGGAGGAACAGTGTGGTTTTTATTCCTGGTCGCAGAACAGTGGACCAGCTCTACACCCTTAGCAGAGTCCTGGAGGGTGCATGGGAGTTCGCCCAACCAGTCTACATGTGTTTTGTGGACTTGGAAAAGACGTTCGACCATATCCCTCTGGGAATCCTGTGGGGGGTGCTCCGGGAGTATGGGGTACTGGACCCCCTGATAAGGGCTGTTCGGTCCCTGTACAACCGGTGTCAGAGCTTGGTCCGCATTGCCGGCAGTAAGTCGAACCAGTTTCCAGAGAGAGTTGGACTCCGCCAGGGCTGCCCTTTGTCACCGATTCTGTTCATAACTTTTATGGACAGAATTTCTAGGCGCAGCCAGGGTGTTGAGGGGGTCCGGTTTGGTGGACTCAGGATTGGGTCACTGCTTTTTACAGATGATGTTGTCCTGTTTGCTTCATCAGGCCGTGATCTTCAGCTCTCTCTGGATCGGTTCGCAGCTGAGTGTGAAGTGGCTGGGATGGGAATCAGCACCTCCAAATCGGAGACCATGGTCCTCAGCTGGAAAAGGGTGGAGTGCCCTCTCAGGGTTGGGAGCGAGGTCCTACCTCAAGTGGAGGAGTTCAAATATCTCGCGGTCTTGTTCACGAGTGAGGGAAGAATGGAGCGTAAGATTGACAGGCGGATCGGTGCAGCGTCCGCAGTGATGCGGGCTCTGCATCGGTCTGTTGTGGTGAAAAAGGAGCTGAGCCGTAAGGCAAAGCTCTCAATTTACCATTCAATCTATGTTCCTACCCTCACCTATGGTCATTAGCTATGGGTAGTGACTGAAAGAACGAGATCGCGAATACAAGCGGCTGAAATGAGTTTCCTCCGCAGGGTGTCTGGGCTTTCCCTTAAAGACAGGGTGAGAAGCTCAGTCATCCGGGAGGGGCTCAGAGTAGAGCCGCTGCTCCTCCGCATCGAGAGGAGTCAGATGAGGTGGCTCGGGCATCTGATCAGGATGCCTCCTGGACGCCTCCCTGGTGAGGTGTTCCGGGCACGTCTAACCGGGTGGAGGCCCCGGGGAAGACCCAGGACACACTGGAGGGACTGTGTCTCCCGGCTGGCCTGGGAAAGCCTCGGAATTCTCCCGGAAGAGCTAGAAGAAGTGGCTGGGTAGAGGGAAGTCTGGGTATCTCTGCTCAAGGTGCTGCCTCCGTGACCTGACCTCGGATAAGTGGAAGAGGATGGATGGATGGATGGTACTAAGGTTGCACTTCCACTACAGCAAGGCAAAATGTATGACTATTTTCTTCCAAGTGCATGAAATAACATGTGGAGGGGGGTTTGCCCTATGCTCTCAACTCGTAAAATAATCAGCATACTTGACATTTTCACCATACAAACCTGGCACATACACATTAATTTGTTCAAAATTCATGAGTGTTCTTTTTTGGAAAGGGGTGTGTGTGTGTGTGTGTGTGTGTGTGTGTGTGTGTGTATGTGTGTGTGTGTGTGTGTGTGTGTGTAAAAACTCTCATGTGATCAAAAATGGGTGTCCCTAAGTATATACTGATCACAGGATCAACAAGCCATTCACACCTACTTTATAGACCAAACAGACCAATGTGCCGAAATTGGTCGCCGAGCTGGTCAATGGTTCAGCTTTCAGATGTGTTAAGAAAAACTTTTCAAAATAAAAAAATCCACTCATTTGCAGTAAGAACTGAAAATTACAGTACCTGACAAGTATAAAATATTTAGCACAGTGCGATTCATCCTTCAAATGTAAAAAAGTAAATAATTTACTGTAATCTCAGAGAAAACAAATACACACACACATATTTCAATCAATCTTAACAATTCAGACTAACAGCGTAAAATTAAATACAAGATTGTCTTGTATCAATTACTGTTAATGAAAGGGTATCAATTACTGTTAATCAAAGAACAGAAGAACATGTCCCATTTGTTCAGAAGAAATTCCAAAACCATGGCCCAGTACTGTTGATTTGAACCACACATTAAGCATTCTAATCTACTTGGTTTTATCTGGATTGGTGTATGGCACAGCTAGAACTTCAGAGATGTGAGACCTTGTTTTTTTTTTTCTACCACATCTTGGGAATTCTTCAAATTTGGATTACAAATTCTAGCCCACCTTTATTTAAGTCATTTTTTCCAACATAGAAACATAGAAACCTGAAACCTCAAGGACTGGTGCCCCTGGACAGAGTGCATTTATCTAACCAAGATCCACTTTTTTCTACCTCTTTGAATTGGGACTCTTCTACCATGCCATTTTGGAGGAGGACACTATCTTTCTAAAGGACATTTATGTGAGGTTTGCCAGTTCTTTACTTCAATGTGTACTAGCCCCCTCAAGTTCACCAACTTTGAGCTTAAAGAGCTGGGTATTCTGATTTGTTCAATTGGAAAAATTGCTTTCCTCTTCACTTATATTTTTATTCTAAAAATGTATTTTGAGATATGGGCTGCTTTTTTCTAGAACCTTACCATGCAATTTCCTTGCAGTGTAATATATCCTGAATGTAACGATTAATTCACAGTGCCACAACATTATTTTGTTTTGCAACTAGGAGCAATGCTGCATTCCTGATTTTGATTAACAATAAAGCAGAGAGCAGGTGTGTGCTTTATGATGTCAAAATGTGACTGGCTTAACCAAGTACAAGTATATTTATAGGAAAACACGGCAAGAATGATTTAAAAAAGTTAAAGCATGCTGCTTATATACACAAAAAAGCCAGGTAAAATTGAACTTAAAATTATTGTATCTGTAAAAAACAGGCTTAAGGAATTGTACCATTTTTACCAATAATTTAGGTCACTATATTTAAACATCTATATAACAATACAGAGGAGCACAAACGTCTATGCACATTTTTGCCATAGAGTTGGACTGATGATTGGAGCAACTGGTTGTCTTGTTTTTGGCACATCCACAGCTATTATGTAAGGATACCGCAGAAGTGTAGGTAGGTAGGTAGAGATAGAGAGAGAAACAGATAGATAGATAATGTCAGTCTCATACTATTGCAACTTACTGAATGCAAAATAATAGATTTAAAAAGGTCAGACAATTAAAAAGGACATCGATTAAAGGCAAAAATTATATGCCGATTGTGAAATGTTTTTAACAAAGAGGTGCCCTGGACTGAACTTGAGAACCACAGGTCTAGAGATTTACCAAGATTGTATATGATAGTTTGGGGATCAAAAACAAACAAAATAAAATAAAAATAAATAAATATACAACATTACCTTTAAATAATCATTCTGAGTTTCATCAACAACAACTGTTGTTGTGGGCCACGTCAGTTTTCCTGGAACAATCTGCAAATTTATCATTATCAGAGACTTCTGAAATTGATCCAATGCATCAGAAAATCTAGTCAGCAAATGGGAGGAGAATATAGAAAATAAAGGTTAACTTTAATGTATCATGATCAAAGACAATCAGTATAATCGAAAGCTGGTAAATGTATAGTACTCTTAAAAAGACTTGGGTCACCGAAGAAAATTATCTACAAAGCTAGTTTTCTGAGAAGTGTTAATTTGCTTATGGAAACACTATATAATATTAGAATAAACACAGACATTGAAACAAGAAGTGGCAAGTATTTCTGGGCACTTAGTTTCTTTGCAATCCAATAAATTGCGATGGCTGGAGTGTATTGAAGAGTAAAATCTAGCATACTGGTTATTATTATTATACAGTATATGAATATAACACATTAAATCTATGCAAGAAAAAAGTATTAAAAAAGCACAACATACACAGACCTGTTCTGTGTGAAGTACACCATACCAATGCCATAGTAGGCAATGCACTGTAGACGGCGTTCTTTGGGAAACTTAGTCTTTATTTTGTTAAACTGAATTTCAGCCTCAGCCAGTTCCTTCAAAAAAAAAAAATTTTTTACATTTAAAAAAATGCAGGGGAAGAGAAATTAATGTGTAACTATAATAATTGCTAGGAATATAATAATTGAAGGAATTAAATTTCCTTCAGAGAACATGTTTATCCTAAAAAATGTGGGTTAAGAATACATTCACTTTATTTTCTTACTTGTTCTTCCTATAGTACTCTTCCTCTCCCTCCACATCACACAGCTGTATACGCTACATTAACTTAACTGGACCTGAATGGGTAAGTGTGACCTGCAGTTGGTAGGGCTAGTAAATCCAGAGTCTTCAAGATTCTGAAGAAATAGAGCAAACTCCAACCATTAAAAAGGGCTTAAGGTATGGTTGGATTTTAGGGCAATCTTATTATAAGCACTTATTCATTTGCATCCTAATTAATGTGCAGGATTACTGTGTCCTACTTTGGTATAAATACTTTTCTTCCATTAACATTACATTAACCAATACAACAATTTCACAATTGCACTGTTTAACTGAGCTATATACTTCCATGATGTACTCCTTTCTATGCTGTATAGTCCTTTCTTACTCACATCAAGAGCCACACTCACCACATACATCAATAATGAGGCACAGTGATGTACATACCTTAAGTTTTTTTTTTTTTAATTTTGTATTGATTCTTCAATTCTTAAAGATGCTAATAATCCTTCAATTGAATGCTATGTTGTGTATAACACTTCCAAAATTGAAATTCTGAATTACACTAAAGATTCAAAACTTAATAATCAAATAAAAACCAATAATCAAGAAAAGGGCTGTTGATACAAAAGCACATAGCCTCGCAATCTACATTATTTAATTTAAATCAATTTAATTACAAAACAGGGATCATTCTCACCTCGCATGGAAGTGGATCGGCTTTGAAAATAGCGATGTTGCTTAAAAGACTAATCTGCAACCTATGTCGGAAATCATTTGCCATTAAAGAAAGCAGGACAACTAACTTGTTTCACAATATGTGAAGTGAAACTGACCTAGTATCTAAATCACCCAATTCCTTCAAACAAATTATTTTTATTTCCGTAAGAAGTATTTGCCTATTGGATGCGTTTTATTTGGCAAGCTCTCTTGGTTGGGGTTCCTCAATTCCAAAGCACATTTTTCATTTACGTCTTTCATTATTTAAAACGCATCACCTAGATCCCCGCCTCTTACTCCAGCTCCATCTGCCCCTATGGCTGCAGAAGTTGGAGAAGCTATTAAAATAAAAGAAAGGAATTGAGAGAAGGCGAGTCTCTGCACACTACAATTGAAAAACATCAAGAGATACAGTACTTGATACCCGTGGTGGACAGTGATGTATTTATTGTGATTTCTACCACTCAAGTGGATTTACATTTCCCCAAATTGGGGAAACTTGCACAAAAAAAAAAAAAAAAAAAAAAAAAAAAAAAATAGTACACATGCATCCTTGCTTCAACCAGCCCTTCTGAGGGAGCCTCCAGCACCAGAGAAAATGTAACATTCACCCATACAGCCCTGAAGTCAAATGCTGTAAACGAACTGGTGTTTGTCACACAACTTGAAGAAGTTAACTCAGTAAAATTTTACAATTGTTTTATTTTTTTTCTGATATCTTTGTGCAATATTGGACAGAACTTGAACATAGTAATTTGTTAAAAAATGTTACAGGTTTGGGTTTTTTTTGTATCTTTGTGTAATATAGGACACAACTTGTTTACAAATGCTGTAGTTCTTTTTTCCTGTGCAGTATTTGACAGGACTTTGGAGTTTTACACTATAGTACAGTTAGACTTTTGCTCTTGCTTGTATGCTGCACAATTCACCTTACAGCAGAGCAGTTTATGTTTATCCAGACTGTAATGTTCATACCTTGTATTTCAATTATACTTAGTATTTCATTCCTTTTGTATTCATAACATGTTTATATTAAGGGTAAATGTCTGTTTAAAATGCTCTCATTATAATAGTTTTGTTGGTCTTAATGCAATTTTTGTGTAAATCCTGTAGGTCACTTTGAAATGGTTTACTCATACTTGCACGGTTTGATCTCTTTGACTGACGATTTTAATGTTTATGTTACAGTAATCCCTCGCTATATCGCGCTTCGACTTTCGCGGCTTCACTCTATCGCGGATTTTATATGTAAGTATATTTAAAAGAAAACCTTTTTAAATTGAAGGAAAATATACCAATAACAATTTGTTAAGGATCTGTTTTTTGTGAAGCTGAGTTCACACAGCCTCTCCGCTGTTTTATAAAAGAACTAGCAAAATACCCGCGCTTCGCAGCGGAGAAAGTAGTGTGTTAAAGAGGTTATGTAAACATATATATATATATATATATATATACATAAACATATATACATATATACACATATCTACATATACACATATCTACATATACATATACAGTAATCCCTCGCTATATCGCGCTTCGCCTTTCGCGGCTTCACTCCATCGCGGATTTTATATGTAAGCATATTTAAATATATATCGCGGATTTTTTGCTGGTTCGCGGATTTCTGCGGACAATGGGTCTTTTAATTTCTGGTACATGCTTCCTCAGTTGGTTTGCCCAGTTGATTTCATACAAGGGACGCTATTGGCAGATGGCTGAGAAGCTACCCAACCAGAGCGCATATTACGTATTAAATAAAACTCCTCAAATATCTTGTGAGCACGGGGGCTCTTCGCACCCCTAAAGGATATGGCCGCTCCTCAAAAAACGCTGAAAGATTACCTTCACATTGCTCTCTTCTTTGCTGGGCTTACATATGGCTGCTTTATCAAGCGATATGATTACCTTCATGTTGCTTCCTTCTGTGCAGCTGCTTTGTGAAGCGACAGTCTTCCCGCACAGTGCTTCGCATACTTAAAAGCTTGAAGGGCACGTATTGATTTTCTCTCTGACATTCTCTGCTCCTGACAGAGGGGGTGTGAGCTGCTGCCTTTCTTGCAACTGCTTTGTGCGGCGGTGCTTCGCATACTTAAAAGCCAAACAGCCCTATTGATTTGATTGTTTGCTTTTTCTCTCTCTTTCTGACATTCTCTGCTCCTGACGCGCACTCCTTTGAAGAGGAAGATATGTTTGCATTCTTTTAATTGTGAGACGGAACCATCATCTCTGTCTTGTTATGGAGGACAGTTTAAACTTTTGAAAAAGAGACAAATGTTTGTTTGTAGTGTTTGAATAAAGTTCCTGTCTCTCTACAACCTCCTGTGTTTCTGTGCAAATCTGTGACCCAAGCATGACAATATAAAAATAACCATATAAACATATGGTTTCTACTTCGCAGATTTTCACCTTTCGCGGGGGGTTCTGGAAGGCAACCCCCGTGATCGAGGAAGGATTACTGTATTTTACTTTAGTTTTAAGCAAATAAATAAGACCCGTTTTCCTTAACCATAGTTTCCATTAATCTCATTAGTAAGTTACAATTAATATCCTATTATCAAGCCCAAGCTAGATCAGTAAGACTTTTAGAAACAAATTATTAAAGGATGTAAAAAATTGTCTAATTATTGTTATCGTCAAAGTCCCAGGAATATTGCGATACAATTTTTTGACAATATCATATACCCTTAAGTAATAGGTTTTAAAGTGTGCCACTGTAATCTGTGAGTTTTATTTCAAAGCCATTAATAAGCTCACATGGAGATGCCTGACACAAACAGCAGATAACACAGTCAGGCTCCTTAACACTAGAATAACCGGAAGCCAACGAAAAAAAGTAGTAATGCCGGGCCACCTTCATTTCCTTTGCACCTCTTCATCAGCATCATTGTTTTGCAAATGTGTCAATCAGCACAGGCAGCAAGCTGCCTTCTATCCCACTTTTAACACTATAATACATGAAGCATACTTTTTTCATGCTGTTTGCTGAATCAATACAAGGACAGAGTGACCAAGGGCCATTACCTGCAGAAGCCATAAGTGAATAAGGTAAGGATCCATCACGAAGCCAGAAGCCAACCAATGTTGCCCCCAACCCTGCCAGACCAGACTTGAATAGCTGTCAGCATTCTCCATTGAAGAACTGAATGACAACTGAATGTTTCATTGGCTTCTCTCCAGCCTAGATATATATTTTGGGGAAAGTACGTTTTAAAGCAAGTTAAATACATGTATCATTTTTTGTACCATATTATTCTCATCTGATTAATTCGCCATGGTTACTAAAGGGGTATGTACGAGTCTGTGCTGCATTAATAAAGAACGCCCCATGCTGGAGACAATTGCACAGTGCTGTTACCCTTTTATTTCTGTGCTTTTTTTGGTTTTATCTTCATTTAGTGTTTGTCTTTTCACAGTACAGTTACCAATTTATTTACATTTTTCATCATTTGATGCAGTTTAGATGCAGTTTTCATCATTTAGTGTTTGTTCTTGTTAGTTTAAAGTAAAGGGTTTCTGTACTATTTGTTTTTTCTTCATTTCGTGTTAATACTTGTTATGGTTTATTTTGCTACATTTTCTTTACTTCATTTAATATTCTTATAAAATATATATTGCAAGTAAATAAAACTATATTTCAGCAATAAATATACACTCACAATATATGAGAGGCTTAAATATCATAATAGAAATTATATTAACATCTGTACTGCATATACTGGGTTGCAGAGTTGATGAAAAAAGCCTCCAATGATCCAACGCCATAAAGATTAAAAAAGTATGAATTAAACTTTACTCATTTAAAACAACCCCATCCTACCTTCTGAATCTCTGTGGGTAACCAATGTTCTATAATAGTTCTAATTAGAGTGAGAAAAATAGCATAGTCTCATTGAAAGGGTATGTCAAAAACATTACAAAAATGGCAAAAATTACTTAAAAAGTATGCTTTGTGTAAAAGAAAAGGGGGCAAGGATTTTTTTTCTTTCAGCTCAATGATTCATACTACTCTGAAATACAGCCTGTCTTTTAAATTAGAGGTATTAAATCAGGTGGTGTGAGGCTGTGTGACACTGTGATTTGAAATGGATTGACACATCATCCTAATTACTTGTAGTGTCATAGATTTTACAAACACACAAACAAAACAGCCTTACTAGGACTGTAGTTAACAAATTGTATCACTTTAATTCTTTGAGGGCCAAACAAATTTTTTCCAAAAAACACAGTTAAACTGAAAAAGCACACAAACAATGGCTTAACATGTAAATTAACATAAAATGTCTGTTGCCAGTTTGCCACCTCTTAGGCTCAAGCCACTCATGGGTGACAGGAATATCTGGCATGCTGGATGCCAGGTTGTCTTTCTGTGGAGGGAGGTAGAGGCGGCAGTGGCAGCCATGGTCGCAGTCCATGCAATCTGATTTGTAACTCTCGTCATTGTAAGGGACGGTCAACACAGGCGAACAATGCCTTAGGTGCATCAGCTACACAAACGTGTTCAGCACGGGGAATAACCAGCTGATTCAGGTACCTCACTTTTGTTCAACAAGTTAAGAGTCCAATTCAGTGATAATATGTAAAACATCGTCCACCAAGTATTTTCGCTTCGATCTCATGCCAGATGTCAATGTCCTTTTTATTGTTGTTTGCTCTTAACCAATCATGCGAGCACAGGGAATCTTGGTCAAATCAACCAAGCTAACCTTCCTTCTAGCAAAAAGAGCCAAATAAAAACATGACAGCAGATTTTGTCATGGTTTACAGTTGATTACCGACCTCAACCCCTCCTGTTGACAAAAGTCAACATCTGCCCTAAAAGAGTTAAAACAAAATATTTTGCTCAAATGGATAGGCTAAATTTAACACTTAAGAAGGCAGGAAATCAAAGCATCCTGCTTTATTCTGAATTGTATGAGTATCAATCATAGTAACATCTGTTTAAAAGGAGCAGAAATCAAGGCATTGCTTCAAGCAGTATCGATTACTTTATAACTTGCAAACAGAAGGAAATTCTTAGTACTTAGAATTACTGAATTGGTTTACAGCCTGGGAAAGGAAGATATGTCATGTGAAACCTTATGATAAATATGTCTCGCCTGAATGGAAATATAAGAAGAAGAAATAGCGAAGACAGAGCAACATCAGAAGAGGGCTAGACACGTGCGACCATTTTTATTCGATTGTCGGCTAAAGCATTTCACAAATATAAATTGCTAAATCAACGCCACCCTGGGACATTCATCTTTGACATCTTTAACTTTTTGTAAGCTTTTTCTAAAGAATATATAACTTTACAGACTTTGCTACCCACATTTTCTTTTATGGTTCTCCCTACTGGTGGCGTTGTTCTTTAATAAGTACCATGTTGCTTTTAAGTTTCTATACCTTTGTCTTCATATGTAGAGTGATTGAAGTAATAAGATAAATATTTAGGAGCACCTTGAGCTGTAAGGAAGTTCAATATGATCCTAACTGCGAGGTTTATCGGGCTCAGGACAAAGAGCTCTGTCCAATAATGAACAGAGCGTCAAAGTAAGACATTCATTGGTTGACAAATGGCCTATAGCCAAGGATGTTGAGCCTTTGTATGTTGAATATATATATATATATATTATATATATATATATATTTATTTTCTTGGAGACCAAAAGTAATATTTAGGCCAGAGATATATCTAGGACATTGAACATTATTTGTGCTGAAGATAAGGAAGTCTCTAGAGTGTTAGACAGTGGTGCGTCATTGAAACGGTACTTATGAGGTACAAGTACTAGAAAGTACAGTGTCAGTTGTACACACCATCTGCTGGAATGCCTAATACAATACATTTTAATAGTACAAGACAAACACCTCGAAATGGGCGTGTCAAGAATAATTTCACTCGAGTGAGTGTGTCCGTAGTGACAGTATAAGTACATTGGAAGGCAACTACCTTCTATTGAATTCATTTCTCTTAGATGAGATTTCTGCATTTAGATTTAAGCACTAGGTAAACAATCCATTATTTATGGTGGAGAGGGCCAGTTAGTGATTTAATAGATGCGATATGGTATCAACTGATTACACAAACCAAGTTAACAAAGGCACTGAGGACTTTTCAATAAATGTTTTCATATGCTTCTAAGCATAACTTTAATTTTTCAACTTTTCTAAAACAATTACCCAGAAAAGAAATTAGAGATATTTTATCAATTAAGAATTCATAAAAGTATTATACCAATAGTGAATGAGCAGTCTAGTATTTTATTCAAACATGAAAGATATACAGCACTATAAATTTAGTTATTTATCCTTTATTGCTTTTTAATTAGGACTTCCATAAAAACTTTCATACATGCACTACAAATACTATTTGATTTTTACTCAGTTCTCTACATAACACTAGAGTTGTGATCCTATATATATTAATTTTAAAAAAAAAATTGATTACCTCAGGTTGCCCAACTTCTCTCAAAGCTGTTGCATATCCATATATCAGTACAATATGATCAACTGGAGAAAAATTCACATCCTGCAACAGTAAAGTGCAAGATTTTGCTTAATATTGTTTTCATTAATACAAAAATGTAACTTACAGAAAAGTGATATGCATAAATATTTTTATATGGAAAGGATATTGCAAACCACCAGCTATTCTTTCTTAATTGTAACAAACAACCTGCTTATAGCAATTACTCCTACACAGGTTTTGTTATAGCAAACTCGGGCAGCATAATTACAGTATCTCAAGCCTTAAGATATCTAGAATACACTGGAACTTTTGTTATTCAGTTCTCAAGCATGTAATGTACACTCACCAGCCACTTTATTAGGTGCAACTTAGAGGTACTGGGTTGGACCCCTTTGTGCCTTTGAAACCGCCATAATTTTTTGTGGCATAGATTCATCAAAGTTCTGGAAACCACCTTCAGGGATTCTGGTCCCTATTGACAAAACAGCATCAAGCAGTTCCTGCAGATCCATGATGCGAATCTTCCATTCCACCCCATCCCAAAGGTGCTCAATCGGTTTGAGATTAGGGGCCTCATGTATAAATGGTGCGTACAGTAATCCCTCGCTACTTCACGGTTCACTTTTCGCGGATTCACGACTTCGCAGGTTTTTAAATACAAGTGATTGCCCACCTATCGCGGAAGTTATGTTCCAGACCCATCAGCAACAGGAGAAAATCCGCGATATAGAAAGACCATATAAATAAACATTTTTATAGTTTAAGCCTTAAAATACCCATCCCACATGCTTTAAACACATGTAAACTTATAAAACACACTTTGTTAACACATATGATATGTGTATGTCGGGCTAAGGATATGAGTAACATCTCACTATTATAAAACATTTTAACTTCACGCAAGACAAGACAGTGAGACAGGAAAATTGGTGATGTACAGGCTTTTAAATTACTGACAGGCAGAGCGACAAGCAGCACAAAGCCAGCACGAGGTCCACTTCTCCTTAGCGTTCATTCAGCTCCCCACCCACTTGACAATGTGAACTGCGCCTACGGGGAGAGGGGTTTGAGCGAACGTGTGTTCAGCCCACACAAAACCACACACACACTCCTCCTCCTCCTTCCGAACGCGCAGAGCGATAAGCAGGCATTTTGGCAGAAGCAGCACAAAGTCCATTTCTGCTCAGTGTGAGTTCAGCTGCCCCCCTTCACAAAGCGAGTGCAGACACATTGACGTCTGATCGCTGCGTGCAGTGTGCAGTGTTGGTCTGCGGTATTTAAGAATGTAGAAAGTGTTTAAGAGCATAGGAAGTGTTTATAAGAGTGTGGGAAAGGTTAACAAGAGAGTGAGAAAGGTTTACAAGAGTGTGGGAAGGGTTTATAAAGCCTTAAAATATGTATAAATAATAAAATAAATATAGGTCGCTACTTCGCGGATTTTCACCTATCGCAGGGGGCTCTGGAACGTAACCCCCGCGATAGGTGAGGGATTACTGTACACCCTTCTCCATGCTCATATCAAGATGTATAAAAACTAAGTTTGGCATAAAGCTATGCACATTTTCACGGCAGCCTCAAATCAGGGGTATACACATTTCTGCTAGGTTTTGTAAACGTGTCAAAGCAGTGCTACTGTTTCAGTGTTATTTCTTTCTTTTTTTAAGATTTGCATTCATGATGCAGGCTTTATCAAATACATGGATATTAATTGAATATCATTATAAACTTAAGGCACTTGACTGTAATCAAGCTGTAACAATATAATGGTGCATAGAATGTTGGTTTCCCTTTCATTTTTAGATTTGATCCATGATGCAGGCTTTATCAAATGCACTGAAATTAATTGTATATCATTTTTAAATTTAAGGCACTTGATTGTAATCAATCTGTAACAGTATAATGATGCACAGAATGGCCAAACTATACCAACTACCAAGGCTGCTGTAGCATTGTTAGAAGACATCACAAATGAAAGAGAGATCATACTGATTTCTTGTCCCATGATGATGATTGGCTTCTAAGTTGATTTAGATTTCCAAGAGCTATCTTCTTGGAGCTACTGCTTAACTGGGGCTGGCTTTATAAAGGCAGACTCTGATGTGCTCTACAGGTAGTCCCTGAGTTACAGACATCCGACATACGACTTACGAACGGGGCCGCAGCTGCTCCTTCAACTGTCTGGGGGACGCAACGCAGGCTCCTCAGTAACTGCCGCTCCATCATCTCCGGCTTGGGAACGCTGCAAGTGGTGGCTGGATGGGGGCGGATTCGCTGCTTGTGCAGTGTAGTGTCCCTCGGGCAGCTCCACTTGATGAATGGGGCAGTGGGTGTATGGCAAGCGCTAGTGTGCAGGACGAAGGCTTGATGGGGCGGAGGGGGGCGATTTGCTGCCCACCCACCATGCCGCCGCAGCTACTGCTCCTGACTGGATGGAAGACTGGATGGGGCAGATGGGGGAGTTTCACTGCCTGCCCACCACACAGCCTTGCAGTGTCCCTTCAACGGCTGCCTTGCTCGTTCTCGGAGGGTGGCTGGTGATGCTGCAAGCAGTGACCCGGTTGTGGCTGAACGGAGGCCACTGAGGGTGAATGGGGCTGTGGGTGGCTGCCTGTTGAGTGAGGGCGGTGGAGGGCGATTCACTACCCGCCTTTGGCCGCACCCTGTTCGCTCTCAGTGGGCTGACGCTGCAGGCGGCATACTGTATGCAAGTGGAGGTGACTGTGTGGTGGGCAGGTGGTGAACCGCCCCTTGCTGCCCCCATTCATTCTCAATAGCAAGCCTGCTTGTACTGTTATGTACATAGCAGGAAGTTGTCTCGTCAGTACAGCAGATGTGCTGACGAGGGGTGCCTTCCTGCTGTGATAGCATGTACAGTGCTGTGCAGAAGAGCTCATTTTAACCTTTTGTCTTCACCCTTCAACAATGTCTCTGAAACACAAATCTGACGCAAGTGCTGGTGATACAGTAAAGAAGAGAAAAACCATCACCTTGGAAAATGAAGTAGAAATAATAAAAAGGTCAGAGAGAGGTGAAACTCCATCATTCATTGGCAGAGCACTTGGTTACAGTCGGTCAACAATAGCATTTATTAAAATAATGTACCTGTTCCGACTTACATACAAATTCAACTTAAGAACAAACCTACAGTCCCTAATCTTGTACGGAACCCGGGGACTGCTTGTACTTGTTTTAACCACAGGAGTTTTTCAGCATGAACTGATTGACCAATTGGGTATTTCTCAGTCTTCTCCGAGTTGTGCCATGCCAGCTGTATGGGCTGGTATTATCCACTTGTCATCCAGATATACAAGATTTCCTTACACTGTGGTTGAACAGGAAAACATCAAAGTGCAATTCATAGCAAAGTCCGGTTTTCCAAATGTAATCAGAGCGGTCGACTGCACGAACGTTACTATACAGGCACCTTCAGAGAATGGATTTTTTTTATGTAAAAAGAAAGTACTCCCAACTCCATTAATGTGCAAATTATCTGTGATGTTAAAATGCGTCTTATTAATGTTGATATGAGATGGCTCTGCTCAAATCATGATTCATTCATACTGAAAAATAGTGTTAGGAACAAACTTGAAAACGGTGTTGTGTGATGGCTGGCTCCTCAGTAAGGTAATTAAATAAATTTGATATTACTCCTTTGGTCAAAATTGCAATGGTGACAGCAGGTATTCGCTGAAGATGTGGCATCTCAACACACTTGCTGACCCACTGACTGAACAGGAGCTATGTTATACTGACCTCACTCTCCGGCTCGAGCTGTGGTAAAATGTCAGTTGTAAGTGTCTCATCAATAACTGCAGCAGCTCGCTGCTTAAACTGTGTGACCCCTGGAATTCCATTACTTCCTCCACTGCTGTTGACACTCAATACAGTGGGCTATGACTCACCTTATCACATAGATGTTGATATCTAACCAATTTTATTTTGGGCACTGTGTGTCTTTCTGAACTTGAACTTTTGAGTGCCTCCACCACGCTGTGCCACTCCATCCATTTCCTTTTGCTCCTTATACCACTGCTTAAGCCACCAAGTTGTATGTTTTCCATGCCTCCAATTCAATGGGCGGACCTCCATTTCGTATTCACTGAAATTTTTCTTAAGTGTTTTTTCCATTGTCTTTTAACAAAACACTGAATGGAAGGGGCTATTCATATTGATTTGCATATTCAAATAGGTGAAATTCTGGGAGGAGTTGGGGTGGGGCTGTAGGCTCATGCATGTGCGTTAAAATTCACGATGATTGGGATTTAAACAGGCAAAGTAGTAGATATTTTAGTTATTGTAGTTATTCAGAACAAATCACAGTACAGAAACTGCACTCATTAAAGTAGTAAATGATTTGCGGGTAAATGCAGACAGAGGCCATTTATCTGTTCTCATCCTCTTAGATCTGAGTGCTGCATTCGATACCATTGATCACAATATTCTTAGAAATCGCCTTAGTCAATGGGTGGGCCTCACTGGCAGTGTCTTAAATTGGGTTGAACCCTACCTGGCAGGTAGAAAATTCTTTGTAAGTTGTGATAATTATACTTCAAAGACCCATAATATCCTATATGGTATTCCTCAAGGTTCTATCCTGGGTCCGCTGCTCTTTTCGATTTACATGCTTCCGTTAGGTCAGACTATCTCGGGGCATAACGTGAGCTACCACAGCTATGCTGATGACGCACAACTGTATTTATCAATAGCACCTGACGACCCCGACTCTCTTGATTCACTGAGACAATGTCTTACTTGTGTTTCTGAATGGATGAGTAGTAATTTTCTCAAACTAAATAAAGAGAAAATAGAAATTTTAGTGATTGGCAATAATGGATATAATGAGGTTATTAGAAATAAACTAGATGCATTAGGATTAAAAGTCAAGATAGAGGTAAAGAATTTAAGGGTAACTATTGACTCTGACCTGAATTTTAAATCACATATTAATCAGATTACTAGGACAGCATTTTTCCACTTAAGTATAGCAATAGTTAGACCCCTTATAACATTGCAAGATGCTGAGAATCCATGCTTTTGTTTTCAGTCGACTAGATTACTGTAACGCTCTCCTCTCAGGACTACCCAAAAAAAGACATCAATCGATTGCAACTAGTGCAGAATGCAGCTGCTAGAATCTTAACTAGGAAAAGAAAATCCGAGCACATCTCTCCAGTTGTGATGTCGCTACATTGGTTACCTGTGTCACTTAGAATCGACTTTAAAATCCTGCTTATAGTTTACAAAGCCTTAAATAATCTCACTTCATCTTATATTTCAGAATGTTTTACACTTTATACTCCAAATCGTAACCTTAGTTCTTCAAATGAGTGTCTGCTTAGAATTTCAAGAGCTAAACTTAAAAGAAGTGGTGAGGCGGCCTTCTGCTGTTATGCACCTAAAATCTGGAATAGCTTGCCAATAGGAATTCGCCAGGCTAATACAGTGAAGCACTTTAAAAAAACTTCTGAAAACACTTTACTTTAACATGGCTTTCTCGTACTGTAGCTTCATTTTAGTTTAATCCTGATGCTCTGTATACTCAATTAATTATTATTACTCAAGGTATTCATAATCAAAATCTGTACTAACCCCTACTTTCTCTTCTGTTCTTTTTCCGGTTTTCTTGGGTGGCGACCTGCGCCACCACCACCTGATCAAAGCACTGTGATGTCCCTACATTTATGGATTAAAGGCCAGAAGTCCACATGACCGTCATCATCAAGTTCTTTCATGAGAACCCTGAATACAGTGAGGACTGATCATTATGTTAGGTAGAATGCCTAGAGGGGGCTGGGTGGTTTTGTAGCCTGGAACCCTTGCAGATTTTATTTTTTTCTCCAGCCGTCCAGAGTTTTTTTGTTTTTTCTGTCCTCCCTGGCCATCGGACCTTACTTTTATTCTATGTCAATTAGTGTTCCCTTATTTTAATTCTTATTTATTTTGTCTTTTTTCTCTTTCTTCATCATGTAAAGCACTTTGAGCTGCATTATTTGTATGAAAATGTGCTATATAAATAATGTTGTTGTTGTTATGCAGTTTTATGCATCTGAATTTTTGTGCGTGTTCACACATTTCTAGTTTCGTCCACACACCATGTTTTAATGTGAATTCTATGCAAGACATTATATATGAGGTCCCTGCCGACTGTGGAGGCCATTTGATTACAGTGAACTCATTGTCATGTTCAAGAAACAAGTCGGAGATGATCCGAGGTTTGTGACATGGCACATTACCGTGCTCGAAGTAGCCATTAGAAGATGGGTGTACTGCGATCATAAAGGGATGGACACAGTCAGCAACAATACTCAGGGAGGCTGTGACATTTAAACGATGCTCAGTTGGTACTAAGTTTGCCAAAGTGTGCCAAGAAAATATTCCCCACCACCACCACCAGCTTGAAGTGTTGATACAAGGCAGGACAGGTCCAAGCTTTCATGTTATTAACGCCAAATTCTGTACCTACCATCCAAATGTCACAGTAGAAATCGAGACTTATCAGACCAGGGAATGTTTTTACAATATTCTATTGTCCAATTTTGGTGACCATGTGCAAATTGCAGCCTCGATGAGGAGTTTTTAGCTGACTGGAGTGGTACCCGGTGTGGTCTCTGGCTGCTGCAGCCCATCAACTTTAGGGTTCAACATGCTGTGTGTCAGAGATGCTCTTCTGCATACCTTGGTTGTAACGAGTGGTTAAGCGAGTTACTGTTGTCTTTCTATCGGCTCAAACCAGTCTGGCCATTATCTTCTGATCTCTGGCAACAAAATGACATTTTCAACCCCAGAAAGCTGCCACTCACTGGATATTTTCCCCTCTGTAAACCCTAAAGATGGCCATATGTGAAAATCCCGGGAGATCGGTAGTTTCTGAAATACTCAGACTAGCCTGGTGCCAACAACCATGCCACATTCAAAGTCACTTAAATCACCTTTCTTTTCCTTTCTGATGCTTGGTATGAACATCAGGTCACCTTGAGAATGTCTACATGCTTAAATGCATTGAGTTGCCACCATGTGATTAGCTGATTAGATATTTGCATCAACAAGCAGTTGAAATGATATTCTTAATAAAATGACCGGCATGTATAGTATACTTCTTTGCTAATTAATAATCTCTGTTCCGCTTTCCATTCACAAGGATTGCTAGAACTCTCCATAGACCTACAATAAAGAATCCATAATAAAAAAAAAAAAAAGTCATCAGGTCATTTATTCTCTATAACACCCGAAAACAGAGGCCATAAACAAATTGAATCAAAACAGGTGCCACCCACCCCATTCACCACTCAATAATGAAAAACTGGACTGTAAACAAACATTCTTAAAAAGTGCTGAACAGTTACTGTACTTGAACTCATCTGATTGACTAAACCACCATAAAAGCTGCAACATAAAATTGGACTAGATATTGATAGTATATAGTGGAAAGCAGTGACTAAGGACCAGAAAATAACTGAGGGACTTAAGTTGTTCTAAATAACTATGAAGTAAAAATACTGATTTTAAAAGCTCCTTTTGTAAACAGCTCAAAAGATAAATATGGAAAACAATCCTAGTCACTGTCTGCATGTACATTATCCCGGTGTAAACATAAGTTTGCTCTCATTCTTCCTTATATTCTAAAGATTATTATTTTAGGTGGATTAGTGAGTCTACATTGAACCAGTTTGGAGGTATGTACAAATGTGCACCACAACAGACTGGTGTTCTATCCACTGCTGGTTCCTGCCTTAGGTTAATCATAATGGGCAATGTGTCCCTGTAAATGCATAAAATAATAAACAGATTTGGGATATAAATACTGTAATTCTCACAAATGTTTGTCACCAGCAGAAATCACAAAACAGATAGGCATCTTTTTAAAACCCCAACATTTTTCAAATATGCACTAAGCTGAAATATTTTTTCAGAATGAATAGTTTTCTTTGACTAGCTCTCTCCAGTAATAGCAGTAAAAAGCAAGAATTTGGAACACCTAAATAAAACTAAACACTTCATAAGAATTACAAACCCAAAACACTAAATCAGAAGTTTACCTTTAATGTGGTTGAATCCAGTATATCAAGTGCCTGAGAAAACGCTTGTTCAGCATTACGAAAGCGGTGATCAGCAAGGGCTATGTGACCATCATGAATAAAAGACTGAAGTTTCTCATGGAGGTTTCCAGGTGTTAATTGACTGCTTGCCTTGCATACAGAAAGAAAAAAAAATGTACATAAAAAATAAAATTAACCAACTACAAAGAGATTTCCAAGTATTTATAGTAGTATTGATCTTCATGCTTCTGTCACCCATAAACTCGAATAATCAGCACTGTTATACATACCTCTATTAACACTAGAATCATCCAAGCCTACGAAAAAATTTGTAATCCCAGCCCACAAATTCCTACGCACCTCTCCATCAGCATCTTTTGTTTTATAAACGTGACGATCAGCACAAGCTGCAAGCAGCCTACTGTCCCATTCCCCGTTTTGACAGAGCTCAACTCAGGCAAACATTTCTCACAGATCAAGCCAAGGCTCCTTATCTGCATGTGAGGTTCCTGGAGGTGTATAGGGTAAATAATACAGTATATCAGTAATTGGAACAGATGCATTTCATGTGCGTTCCGTGTCTACAAAGATCTTGGTAACTGTAGGATGAAAGAAAATGCGAGGCAAGAAATGCTGAACACATATCTAAAGCAGAAACTTTTTCCATGTTATACTAATAATGATGTAAAGTGTATAATGTGTGAAGACTTTAGTCCAAATATCAAATAAACACATGCGCTTTTATTCAAGAATATAACCAAAGGGTTATAAGACAGCGGTTCTTACCTCTGCACCATTCAAGAACATGTATTAACTCCCAGTCGATTGACATTTGAGCTTGGGTTTTTAACTCTTTCACATCAATATGTAAATCAAATGCTTTTTTTTCTTTGGTTATATTCTTGAATAAAAGTACATGTGTCCAAAGCGGGGGATGGTACAGCAGGCTGCTTGTGCTGATTAACACATTTACAAAACAAAAGACGCTGATGGAGAGGTGTGAAGGGATTTAAGGGAAGCCGGGATTCTAGCATTAAATACATACAGTTTAAAGATCCCTTCAGATTTATTGGGAGGGTAAAATCAAAATTACTATATGTGTAACGCTCACACAATTGTGATTTGAGATGAAAAAAGTAAATGTGAGATACTGTATGTGCTTAAACATTTTCTTTGAATCTCCCATTATAGGTGACATAGAATTGGGACACAAAGAAAAATATAGCAGTATAACTTAATCTGATTGCAAATAATTTGCATAAGATAAACTGGACATTGCCAAGCACTTGGTTTATTCTTTGGAGATGATTCGCTAAGCTTTTTTTAAGCTCTTTTAAATATGTAAACTTAGTTAATAGCAGTTAAATCAGGATATTAATAAAACGAGTACAAATCTTTTCCTCTATTAAACTCAACTGCCATGGCAACAGGTTTTGAGACACTCTCCTTCTACAGAATGACAAGATGGCTAATGAATCGGAAAGAATCTTCTTGTGTGGACATACCCTTCAGTTTCAAAAATCTGTTAATTTCCTCACTACTGATGATATGTCTTTCAGTCACACATGCAGCAATATTTAGCCACGCCACGTCAGCTCCACTACTATTCACAGGGGATACGATTATAATGTCCCCCCTTCATTTCTTTCTCCACACTTCCATCTTGCTATCACTTTGGTAGATATTTTACATCTTTCAATCCATAACACTCCATTTCAGAACTCTACATACTTGTTAAATCAAATATGGTATACCTGTTATTGGTGCTGAATGGGGTTGCATGGTACAGTGGAACCTCGGTTCACGAACGTCTCAGTACATGTACAAATTGGTTTACGACCAAAAAGTTCGCCAAACTTTTGCCTCGGTTCACGACCACACACTCGGTATATGAACAAGCCAGTTTCCCTTTCGGTTTGTACATGTTCAGTCTCTCCCTGTGCATTTCGTGTGCAGCGAGCATGAGAGAGAGCGCGAGAGAGCGCTGCACACACACACACACACACACACACACACAGACAGAGGCAGCGTGAGAGAGAGAGCTGGACGCATAAGGTAGGAAGGCAGTTAAAGAATGCACTGGGCTTGATTTTGTTTTCACTTCTGTTTACAGCGATCGGTTCGTAGCGTGCATTGTTGCAATGTTACTTTTCTTAGTGGTTTATTAAATTACGGATTTTTTCAAATGTTCATTTTTTTCCCCTGTGCTTAAAACCTAGTATAAAAAAAAAAAAAAAAAAAAAAAAAAAAAAAAAAAAAAAAAAAAAAAGTGTTTTTAGCCAGCGGTTGGTAGCATTCAAGGTTTTCTCAGTGTTATTCAACGTTTTTACATTTAGTTTACTATTATGCATTGCATTCTATTGTTTAATTAACTATATTTGTGCTTAAAAATATACAGTGCATCCGGAAAGTATTCACAGCGCATCACTTTTTCCACATTTTGTTATGTTACAGCCTTTTTCCATAATGGATTAAATTCATTTTTTTCCTCGGAATTCTACACACAACACCCCATAATGACAACGTGAAAAAGGTTTACTTGAGGTTTTTGCTAATTTATTAAAAATAAAAAAAACTGAGAAATCACATGTACATAAGTATTCACAGCCTTTGCTCAATACTTTGTCGATGCACCTTTGGCAACAATTATAGCCTCAAGTCTTTTTGAATATGATGCCACAAGCTTGGCACACCTATCCTTGGCCAGTTTCGCACATTCCTCTTTGCAGCACCTCTCAAGCTCCATCAGGTTGGACGGGAAGCGTCGGTGCACAGCCATTTTAAGATCTCTCCAGAGATGTTCAATCAGATTCAAGTCTGGGCTCTGGCTGGGCCACTCAAGGACATTCACAGAGTTGTCCTGAAACCACTCCTTTGATATCTTGGCTGTGTGCTTAGGGTCGTTGTCCTGCTGAAAGATGAACCGTCGCCCCAGTCTGAGGTCAAGAGCGCTCTGGAGCAGGTTTTCATCCAGGATGTCTCTGTACATTGCTGGAGTCATCTTTCCCTTTATCCTGACTAGTCTCCCAGTCCCTGCCGCAGAAAAACTTCTCCACAGCATGATGCTGCCACACCTCCATGCTTCACTGTAGGGATGGTATTGGCCTGGTAATGAGCGGTGCCTGGTTTCCTCCAAACGTGACGCCTGGCATTCGCACCAAAGAGTTCAATCTTTGTCTCATCAGACCAGAGAATTTTCTCTCTCATGGACTGAGAGTCCTTCAGGTGCCTTTTGGCAAACTCCAGGCAGGCTGCCATGTGCCTTTTACTAAGGAGTGGCTTCCGTCTGGCCACTCTACCATGCAGGCCTGATTGGTGGATTGCTGCAGAGATGGTTGTCCTGGAAGGTTCTCCTCTCTCCACAGAAGACCTCTGGAGCTCTGACAGAGTGACCATCGGGTTCTCCCTGACTAAGGCCCTTCTCCCCCGATCGCTCAGTTTAGATTGCCGGCAAGCTCTAGCAACAGTCCTGGTGGTTTTGAACTTCTTCCACTTACGGATGATGGAGGCCACTGTGCTCATTGGGACCTTTCCCCAGATTTGTGCCTCGAGACAATCCTGTCTCGGAGGTCTACAGACAATTCCTTTGACTTCATGCTTGGTATGTGCTCTGACATGAACTGTCAACTGTGGGACGTTATATAGACAGGTGTGTGCCTTTCCAAATCATGTCCAACCAACTGAATTTACCACAGGTGGACTCCAATTAAGCTGCAGAAACATCTCAAGGATGATCAGGGGAAACAGGATGCACCTGAGCTCAATTTTGAGCTTCATGGAAAAGGCTGTGAATACTTATGTACATGTGATTTCTCAGTTTTTTTATTTTTAATAAATCTGCAAAAACCTCAAGTAAACCTTTTTCACGTTGTCATTATGGGGTGTTGTGTGTAGAATTCTGAGGAAAAAAATGAATTTAATCCATTTTGGAATAAGGCTGTAACATAACAAAATGTGGAAAAAGTGATGCGCTGTGAATACTTTCCGGATGCACTGTATATTTACATACAGTTCGTATGGTCTGGAACAGATTAATTGTATTTACATACAATCCTATGGGGGAAACTGTTTCGGTTCACGACCAAATCAGGTTAAGACCAGAGTTTTGGAACGAATTATGGTTGTGAACCAAGGTTCCACTGTATATGGTATCTTACATTAAAATAAATAAATAAAAATAAAAAAGCATACCTGCATTTCTTTCATTTCAGTACTCAAAGTACATGGTAGTTTTCAAACCCATCGCACTTAGTTGTTTATAAGCACAATCGGACCTCCAAGAGGGGGCCGCATAACTCAACCTCTTTGATTGTTAAATTGAATGTACTGTATACAATACATCTAGCTCAAACCACCAAAAGCTGGCATGAATACAGAAGTCTAAATCTTAGTACCAATCCAATAGATAGTGCAGAAGTTTGCATCTTGCCATTTGACATTTAAAATTTTACTGTCAATAACTGGCTAAGAAAAGATGATAATATTAATGCCCTGTTAATATCTGGCGATTACCATGACAGTTATTTTTACAACACAGTAGTTATTCTGTTATTAGTATATGCGAACTGATCTTGTCTCTCAACTCTGAACTGCTCAAGTATCAGAAAAATACCAATGATAATTTTGCAGACCAATATTAATTTCACATAACTTTCTCATGTACAATGAAATATTTCAACAGTTCCTCCCCTACTACTTTAAACAAAAAGCATGCACTTAGAAGTCATGAATATGTCAAATATACTAAGAAATAAACTATTAGCTCTTGTTATCACTTGTTTAGTAATTACAGATATTCACCATTACCAATTTAACATCAATTTTCTACGGTTACCCAAAATAGCCAAATGTTTTCTTCCTTTCTCCATGGTACTAGGCATCCTTTGGGATGAGACCCATTCTTCTCTTATCATCCAATGCTCCAAATAGACTGTCTAGATCTGAATTATCCACCTCTATTTCCCAGGCTAAGTGGATGGTCACCCTAAAGTTCCAAATCTCTGGCCCTAGCACCTGATGTGGATGATTTAACAAATTTGGTTTACTTGTTGTTGGCCATTGCCAAGGAAACCTGTATTTAACATCTCTGACCCTGGCCGACCTTTCAATAAAACCCCTAAACACTCAACACAAAAAACCTACATGAAATTAATTAAAGAGTTTCTTTTTAATTTGAGCACCAAATAAAATACAAAGATTACATTTCATAAGGTTTATGGTTACTCTTATCTGCAAAAAATACATCACAATGATTAAACAGTTAATAAAGACCACTTGGTTCAAAAGTTAAGTTTTTTGAGTAACACTTAAAGTAATTTTTTGTAGTTTTAAATGACATCCTCATTTTCACCTCATTGCTTAAATTTTTAAATCATCCAGCCTAACAGTCATGTCTTTACATGACAATTTCAGTTTTTAGATTCACTCCAATCTAATGACGCCTTTTTTGCTGGAGGGCCACGGTGGTCCTTTTTCTTGTCAGCTCAAAATAACTTAAATCTGTTTCTCCTCAGCATAACACCTACCATCATTGTGTCAAATCATTCTTATAATTCAGCATTCATTTTACTTTCATTCCACAAACCTACTCTTACCTCCTTTCTTTACAGTTTTGCATCATGTTCCACTTTAATTGTCCATATCCCACTCCTGTAGAGCAGTGTTTCCTAAGATTTTTTTCTGTAGTTACTTTTTGTAACCTAAATCATCCCAAGACACACTACTATCTTACTAACCACAAACACATTATATTTCATACATGTGCTCAAATGACTGAAGGAGTGGGACTACCAAAGAAGCCGGTTTAAAAAAAAAAGATCAGCATTCACGGACACAGTACTTAGTGTGCACTTTGGCGGCATTTTCAAGCTGCTTCGCCCTTCTGCCTCAGAGGCAGCTCATATGCCCACTATCCATTAGCCCTATTAGGCTCACTGGCTACCATACACCCAGGGCAGACGTGTTTGAAGTGCTCAAAGTGCGGTGTCTGCAACACAACAATCACAGAGCTGCTTTCATACTAGCTCTTCCAGGTAGTCTTGTCCTCCTCAGACAGGTCGTAACCACCTGCGGAGATTGTCCCTCTCAGGTTCAGACGTAAGTAGGCTACACTATTATTTCCATGGCACACCTGGGTTTCTCTCATGGTGCACACTGGTTGAAAAACACTGCTGTAGAGCATAGTAATCCTCACAAAGTTTTTATAAACTTTACTCTTTAATGCCTATGATTTTTTTAGAAGTCAGAATGCCTGACAGCTCACAAAAGTTCCTTCGGTAACGGCTGTGTTTGAACCTCAATCTGTACTCAGTGTCACCTATGTAGCAAAACCTCCCTACTTCCTCCAGAACTCCACTGCTTATATTTAATTTTACATTTGTTACATCAGCATACTGCACCTTGTTATTCACTTTCTATGAGTAAATTCAATGAGCCACCTGCAGACACCACTACATAATCTATGAATCCACCTTTTACATCTGCAATAGGTAGAGTTTTGCTCAAAATGGTCATATACCTACCTCCTTGGCAACATCTGCCCCGTCATCTTAATGTCTAGCTATCAATATGAAATCATTGGTATACAAGAACTCTTGACAATCCTTCATGTACTGAGATTCATATCCATCATTATCACGAAAATCAATGGTCTCAAAACAGGTCCCTGGTGCATCCCCACCTTCACTTCAAAAATGTCAATACCCCTATCTGTTGACCTGGCCAATGCTCAAACTTTCTCATACACTGACATCACCTCAGACACTTTAAATAAAAGATTCACAACTGATCTACAGACATTTCCTGATTTTTATTTACTGTTATAGTGGTTTTCATTTAGTTTATTATCTGTATTATTATCAAATATTAGTATATTGACATTCTGATTTATTTTTTGCATTTATAATTGAAGTTACTAGTAAATGACTATTTTTCTACCTTTTCTTGCTGTTTTGTCGAAGGGAACCAACACAACTCATACATTTACTAATTAGGCTGACACCTTTATCCACGGGGACTCATAATATGATATAATAGGTAAAATTTACTTTGGCTTTCCAATTGGAGCACAGGCAGGTCAAGTGACTTGCGCAGGGTCGCATAATGTCAGTAGCAGGATTTGAACCCACAACCTCAGGGTTTGAAGTTCAAAGCCTTAACCACTGCTCCACACTGCCTACAACCACCTAAAAATAATAACCGTCTTGAATCTATGTAAGTAATAACATAAATATAAAGGAATATTTGGATTTGAATGGCCTGGACAACAAAAATCACATGTTGTCCCTTTTATCAGTATACAAACCTACTGCTGTTCCTTACATAGACATAAACAAACTAAAGGCTTAACAGAGAAATTAAAAAATTATGAGAAATAATGTTATCATATTTAAGGAAAAGAAAAACCCTAATTACCTATGAAAAGTAAAATTACTTTTGACCAAAGTAGGTCTATTATTTACGCAACATGGGAAAATTAAATACTTAAAAGTTGTTGTTTTTTTTACCTTTTCCACAGGATGGTGGGAGGCCCCCTTTACTTTCATTTTTTCCTGTCTTTTCTGTGGGCTTGAGGAATTGTGCATAGCAGGAATGACTCTATATATAGGTAACAGAAAAAAATAAAACATTTAAAATTCAATGGCTGTTTACTTTTAGTCTGAACTAAGTAAGCTGTTTGCAAAAGCACATTTCCTTCCTATTAAAGCTTTAAATGGATTTAATGATACTTAAGGTATAAAAGAAAAAAAATCACTAGGGCCATAAAGTCAAACAATTTTTAAGGTCAAACAGACTTATACAGATTATATAGCAATTTTGCCTGTGCAGTGAGTTCGAGTGGTCTACATGCTATTAGAAAAATAATAAGGAAAAAAAATCATAATCACTTATTCTTTTTTAGTTAGCTGTTATAGTGAATATAGTGTTATTGTGAATTTCCCATCGGGATTAATAAAGTATCTATCTATCTATCTATCTATCTATCTAGTTTCTCGTAGCTCCAAATGAAAAACAATGCTTTTATTTTTTGAAAGGAACTCAGTTAGCACAGATACTTCTGGACTTAAAGAGTCTGTTGCAATTCACAAAGTAATGCATTGCCTTGGTTTAGCAAGGAATGATGCTCTAATTAACATGGTATTCTTTGAAATAGTTTAAGAAAATTTTACAGAAAAAAGAAAAGCATATATAGAACAGAGAAAACTATGGAATAAGGACAGTGGAATATTCCATACAGGGCTGCCACTTGAACCAGTAATAATGATTTGAATATTTCACACATAAAAAAAAAGCAATCATTTAAATATGTATGAACAAAAATTATAATACACAACACAAGCACAACAACCATTAAAGCACCATGTTAATTATGTTTGAATTAAACTTTCATTTATTCCTTAGGCTCTGATGTTGTTTTTAGACAAGGAAAGGTTCTTGAAAATCTTGATGTACAACAGTGATAACAGGTTTGTGTTTGCTTGTGGCAGCTGAAGACCAATTTAATTGTATTTATTAAACAACTTTCACTGCAGACTCACAAAAAGAGACACAGTTAATTTTTAAGATTTTCATTTCTGTTTGAGAGATTATATATTTTACATACATTTATTTTCTTTACAAAATATATTTAAATACAGAAAATAGATGAAAACTTTTGTCATTTCTCTCACACATGATTAACAGACCCAAGTGGCAACTTATCAGTGTATTATATAGAGGGTGCCCCATTAAGGCTGGATTTATACTTCACGCGATGCATGCTCCAGCGGATGCTACTGCCATGCAAGCATTGTACTGTTTACACATGTGCGCATACTTTACATAAATCTGGACAATTCCACCAGGTGGCAATGTGAGATACAGTATCATCACAGTGAGAAAACGTTCGGCTTCACTGTGTTGTGAATTTCCTGAAAGATCCATTAAATCCCAAGGACACCTTGCCACAATATCTCTGAAAACAATGAATGTTTAATGATTACATCAGTCAATCCAGGGATGCGACCTATTCAGTAAGCATCGGGTGCGAGGCAGACACAATGATTGGATGGTGTATCAGCTCATCGCAAGGTGAATACAAGCACACACACTAGTGTCAATTTAGTATTACCAAATCCCCAAACCTTAAAGTCTTTGGAAGGAAACCAGAGCACACTGTGGAAACCCACCAGGAAAACATGCAGACTCCAGGTAGGGATGCAACTCCCTGCAAGGCAGCAGTGCTACCACTCCACAAGTGTATTAACAGTATTTAAGTAAAGTTAACAAATTATCTGTAAGTTGTAACATACATGGTTTAACACATTTCATCATGAAAGCGATATCTCTCTATTATATAAAAAACAAAAAAAAAACACACTTGGGACAAGACATGATCATTTGAAGAGAGACAGAGACACTTTCCCGTCCTGCAAGACAGGCAAGTCACCACGCGGCACGGGAGCAGCAGGAAGCCAACAGCTGATCGAGCATAGAGGAGGTTTAAAAAAAAAAAAAAAAAAAAAAAAAAAAAAAAGTTGTTTGATTCCCACTGTATCACCGTTAAAGAGGGGTTTCAGAGGAGCGACCGCATCTCCTTGGGGTGTGTTCAGCTCCCCTCTTCACAATGGCGCGTAGCACCGGTATGGGCGGGGGAAAAGTGATAGGCACGCAAAGTGCAGATCACACGTCATGGCGACAGCAGCAAGCCAGCAGCTGATCGAGCAAAGAGGAGGGGGAAAAATTCTTTTTCACATTGTATCACCATTTATGAGGGGTTTCAGAGGAGCAGCCGCATCTCCTTGCGCTGCGTTCAGCCCCACTCTCCACAACGGCGCATAGCGCTCGGAGTGGGGGGGGGTATTAGGGGGACAAAGCCCCCTAGTTAAATCTAAGGATTCTAAATGAGCAGAGAACTGGAATATCATACATTTACAGGTGCATCTCAATAATTAGAATATCATCGAAACGTTTAATTCAGCAATTCAATTCAAAAAGTGAAACTCATATTATATAGATTCATGACACAGAGTGATATTTTTCAAGTGTTTATCTCTTTTCATTTTGCTGATTATGGCAATGAAAATCAAAAATTCAGTATCTCAGAAAATTAGAATATTTCATAAGACCAATAAAAAAATTATTTTTAATACAGAAATGTTGGCCAATTGAAAAGTATGTCCATGTACGTACTCAATTCTTTGTCGGGGCTCCTTTGCATGAATTACTGCATCAATGCAGCGTGGCATGGAGGCAATCAGCCTGTGGCACTGCTGAGGTATTATGGAAGCCCAGGATGCTTTGATAGAAGACACTGTATGAGACATGCGTGGATTTGTGCACAAGTGTCTATTGTGATGGACTGTTATCCTGTCCAGGTCTAGTTTCTTCCTTGCACCCAGTGTTGTTGGAACAGACTCCAGCTTCCTATAACACTTAACTGGATTAAGCAAGTTTTATAATGTTACGTGATCTCTAAAACCACACAGAAAAATCTTTGCACTTGCTCAAGCACCATATCGTGTGTCAAGCCAAAACCCTAAAATTTCAATATACAATATTAAGTTACATTTATTTAATAAAGAATTGTTTGCATTTTTAAACATACTGTATATTCCAAACATCACGCCTGTAGTAGAATTTTACTTTGTCAAGTACAATTAACTTCTGCAATGCTTTATTTGCAGTTTTCAAACTCTGCTTCATTCAAGATACTACTACATGCTTCTCTCTATACCTCTCTCATGGGATGCGGTTTTCTCCAGTTTAAGGTTTTGTTATAGAAATCCAAATTATCAGCATACAAAATTGTTCACGGACTTTATCGTGCTCCAAGTAAGCAGCATCTGAGGGGCCTCAATGACGATCCTCTCTATCAATTTCGTTCCCTTGGTTTACCTAGCACTTTTCTCCACATGTTCTGGCACTGTCTTCCTGTCTTTTCCTTTTGAACAAACATTTGCCACCTACTGTCTTCTTTTCTTTCTTGCAGCATTCCTCTGTTGCCTCAACTCTTTCTTCATTTAGACAGATTCTGCTTAAACCCTTTAAATACAAATTATGTTGTTTGGGTACCCAGGCAGACAAATTAATTATTGCCTCCAGCTAGAAGACACCTGAATGCTTTACTGTTGACAACTGGCATTCCCCCTTGCAATAACTTTAATATGGAGTTGTCTACAGCACAGCTTAATGGTGCTTCCAGGAATGCAACTGAAACTTGGTCTGCTGCTGGTCAATTGCGTAAGTCTTGCTTTGTAACGCCTCAGTTTTGATTTAGCTTGATTTTACTCTTTACTTTTTATTTTGCCCCTTGGCTTGGGCTGGGAGAAGGTGTTAGAGGGAGGGAAGGGTTCCTTTGTATTGTATGGTTGCTTATTGTTATATCCTGTCACTTTATTTAATAATAAGTTGATCACACACACATATACACACACACAAAAAAAAAAACTACTACATGGACCATTACTACAGCTATTAGAAATGAAAACAAAGCCTTGGATTTTAACTCTCTACACTGGCATAAAATTAATTTTGGGCCAATTTTAAATACCTTTATCCATCTTAAACCATTTTAAATAATTTTGAGAACATTTTCTGAACATGATTCATTAACACATACATTCCAGATTTTACTGCAATCATAAAATGCAGGTTTTCTTAAATTTAAAAAAATAAAAGTACTAAAACAACTGTTATGTGGCGTATGTAGTGCATTTGGCTACAAGTCCTTACAACTGCAGATCATTATCATATTTTAAGGTACACTCCATCAGTCTAATCATTTAAATAAGAGCACCAGCATAACTAATTTAAACTAATAATTAATAATAATTCTTTGCATTTATATAGCGCTTTTCTCACTACTCAAAGCGCTCAGCAATTGCAGGTTAAGGCCTTGCTCAAGGGCCCAACAGAGCAGAGTCCCTATTGGCATTTACGGGATTCGAACTGGGAACCTTCCAATTGCCAGTGCAGATCCCTAGCCTAATACTGTACACCATAATTAAAGAGTAGAAAAAACAATGAAGCCCTCCAAGATCTCACTGCACTGCACTGTGTTACACAAAGCACTTTGCAGGAGACTCTGTGATGGTGTTTTCTCATTGCTCCCTAAAATTCAAAGTCCACAACAGGCACAGTCTTGTGTGGAGAGTGCATATTTTAATATCACTATAAGGGCTTTTCCCCAGATAATAATCTGTTTTTCTGACAGAAGAGGTTAATTTGAATTAGTATTATTACCAACTAAGGGGGAATGTATGAATAGCTTGAGATTTATATAAACAACAATATGGGGCTTCATCACCTACACTCATGTCCATAAGGATTTGGACAGTGACACAACCTCCTCAGATTCAGCCAAATGCTGCAAAACTGACAGGACAACATTTCACACACAGTACAGAAGGACAATAAGGCAAAAGATACTGCAAAAGCAAACCAAGTGCTTTTCAATGCAAAATTGTGGAAGATTCTTCAAAGGTCAAGAGTCATTCAACTAACCTCAACCCAACTATGCATGCATTTCACTTGCTGAAGACAAAATTATAGCAGAGAGTCCAACGGACAAGTAGCAAGACAGCTGCAAAAAAAGGCCTGGCAAAGTATCACCAGGGTGGAAAGCCAGCACTAGGAAATGGCCATGGGTTCCTGACTTCAGGCAGTTATTGATTATAAAGGATTTTCAACCAAATATTGAAAATGATAACTATATTTATGACTGTTAGTTTGTCCAAATACTTCTGAGCCCCTGAAAATGGGGGAGGGGGGGCGTCATATATAAAAATAGCGGTCTTTTCTAAACCGTTCATACAATACTTTTGGTAAACCCCTTAAATTAAAGCTGAAAGTCTACTCTCCAATCACATAATTATAGCTTAATTTCAAATGCACTGTGATGGCATACACAGCCAAACCTATGAAAATTGTGACATTGTCAAAATACTTATGGACCTCACTGTAGGTCTCCTTTGAGACTTGTGTCATATGCAACTGCATGAAGCAATAATTTCACAGTATTACGCAATTTTAACTTGATTTTGGAAAATGAATAAATACAGTGTTTTAAACTGCATGGTAAGGACCCAAAATTGGTCCCATCTTGTGCAGTGTAAGAGAACAGGATATGTTTGCACTTCACTATCTTAAAAATTACACTAATCATTTGCTACAGTGATGCTGAAAGGAATTGAGTTTTTAAATCCAGTATGCATTTATTCCACCAAATCTAATAGTAAGCGGGCTTGATAAGGGGTGGATGATGGATGAAGCTTAAATTGAAACTAAAAACTTTCATTTCATATAATAAATTTACCATGCAAAATGTGTCTTCTTGTTGTTTGCTGGGTATAACTATTAATGTATATCTGAATGCAACTTTTACGTGTGAATACATAGCTACAAATTACATTTCAAAATGCACTATTATGTCACACACATGAACTATTTTTATATGGTCTGCTGGCTTTCACACATAACATGCAGTGGTCAAAACATATAGTCCCCGCACTATCCAAAATCCATAAACACACCACGTCTACTTTTATGACATGTCAGCGGTGTAGTATTTGTTACTTCTTACAAAGGTTTTGTTGATTTTCCAAATATTTATTTGGATAGTTAATCTAATGTGGCACTTATAACAGTATTCGGGAAACGCTGTGCTTTCATTAATAAAAATGTTTTTGCCTTTTTTAAATATCTCGGAGAACAAAGACGCACATACTGTACCTACTGTCTTACATAAAATAAAGAGACAAACATAATAACAACAATAAAAATGATCCTATGAGCTCTACAATTTATATTTTTCTCAATATAAAATTAATCTTACTCAAATAATTAAACTATTTGTCAAACATCGTTTTTAAGTGCAAGATAATGATGATAAGGGCTTTATTTCGCTTAAGGCTGGAACCAGCTCTGGACGGGGCGCCAGTCTAACACAGGGTACACTGATGCTCGCCCACGCACAACAGTTGGGATGCCGCCAATTTTAAGTTGATAACAACACTAACTTGCTCATACCCGAAGAAAAGCCATTAACAAGAAGTTAACTGTAAATAGATATTCCTCGGCCGTATTTCTATTACAGTCTTTCCGATTTTCACTGCCCGCAGGGCTACTCACTATACCGACCTGTTACCGAAGACTTACAATATATGTTAAAATTAATATTTTACGGTGAATAGCATTAAAAAAAAAAACCTATCATTACTTAATTGTGGGGATGGGGTGTTGTAAGATATTTCGCGATTATAGCGAATATGTAACTGCTTACCTTTTTTCTACTTTTTCGCACTTGTGAATTCAACTGATCCACCGAGGTTTTTAATGAAACGCTTCCCATATACCTCCTTTCACCTAACTGTTACGGTGTCTTTCTCCCTTCCTTCAAGAACAAAAACAGTTGTTAACAAAGTCTCCCATTCCAACATACTCCAGCGTCTACCTTGCTATAGCTTTCTGAAAAGCGGGCAAGAGAAAACCTAGAAGGTAACTGCTGATTGGCGAAGACCGCAGTCACCGATATGAAATAGACTCGTTGATTGGCTGACAGAATCAGCACAACGCGGTGACGAAAGAGGAAGCATTTTATACGTAAACAAGCAAACACTACAGCGTGGGGTAAACATGAGAAAAGTAAGAAAAATGTGGAAAGAATATTGCTTGTAAATGTCACATTTGAGGATCAGAATCAGAAAATTTGTTACATTCACTTTTTCACTAAAGCTGGAAGGAGGTGCATCAGTTTAGTCTAAATAAGTTCAACGATGACAAAGTAGAAAAACCTGTAATGTTGTACGGCATATTAAATATATAATTCATTATCTGTTATTTTAGCAAGACGCTATATGCATTTGGTGAATTCGACGTGTGAGTAACCTGGTATTAAATTATTACTGAAACTACCAAGTCACATTTCGAATCTTCAAAAAATACAGAAGACAGTGTTCTCATGTACATCTATCAGTTTCCTTAACAAGTTTAATCGAGTACATTACAGTTACAGATAATTTTTCCATAATCATGACATCAACCAAAAAAAAAATCTATTCCGCCAGCTTTCGCCTGGCTTGAAATTCAAACGAATTTAGGTCCGCAACAGCGGGTGGAGTCTATAAACGTATTTTAAACGTATTTTCATTTTCTCTTTGAGTATCATTTTTCAAGGGGATTCCCTAAACAAGATTTTTAATAATAATGGTAAACATCTTTAAATCATCATAGTGGACGGAACGATACTTTTACTTAAAATTTAGTGTTAATCATTGTACTTTATAAATGCATTCTTTGAATAATACGACTATTATTGATAGCATTTGGAAGATGTCTTTATACATGACAGTGTATTTTTATTACATTAGCATTGATGAAAACACCTTTATAATATGTATATAAGTACTAGAAATACAAGTCTTTATATTAATACTGCTTTTGCTTTACTTAAGCAAAAATATTGCTGTGATTCAATTGAGACAAGTTTAGTTTGAATTAAGTTAATTCAGTGCTGTCATAGGTTCACAGGTAAATGCAAATACAGACCTTACAAATTACTAATTACACAATACACAAACATATTGACACAGGTAAATGCAAATACAGACCTTACAAATTACTAATTACACAATACACAAACATATTGACACATTTTGTGTTCACACCAGACGGAAAACAAATTCCAGTCGGCAGTGTCCCTGAATAAAATAAATCTTTGGGGGCTCTACAGTCAATTAACCTGTTTTACAATAACTGAATGTTAGCTGGCTTCATGTCTTTTTGAAAATTTACCTTTTAAAAATGTGCAACATATAATAGTATACCAAGTTAAAACTGGAAGTGACTGTGATCTAAAGATAACTACCATCAGTTGCTTTATTTAATATATATTTTTGATATTGTTAATCACCAAGGGGAAATTGTCTTTTCACATGTTGTCTTATATGTTAATTTTGCATTATTTTTCATTAAATTTTTTAAATGAAGTACGCCCAACAATGGCCATTTTATTGAAACATATTTCAAATACCCTATTTATATTCTGTATTTTTACAGTTTATAAGTCAAATTAGAAACAATGCCTAACTTTAAATGTTAAATGTTTGGCACAGTGATGAGTACTACTACCTCACAGTTACAGTTAATAAACTTGTTTCGAGTTTACTGGGTTTGAAGTCAATGCCGAGTTACTGTTAATGCGTAGTTTGCACATTAAATAATAATACAAAATGAATGCTATGAAAATAGAAAAAAATCTTTGCTCATAAAATACACACATTAAACACTGAGAATAAGTGTGGAAACAAAAGAAATACATTTAATGTTTTTACTGAACAATAGTTTAATCTTCTAAAATTAAGATGCAAAAAAGTGAATGTTGTCAAATGACAAGGGGGATCTACACCACATTGTCTCCATGTGCAAAGAGAGATAACTACAATAACTCAATGATGGGATAAACATCAAGTTTTGCGTAAAAGTCTAAAAAAATCACTGTTCAGCATGTCTTCATTTACTACCCAGCGTATGTGTGTACATTACAGACTGAAAGCCGCAGCATAATCAGAAAATAAGTTTCTGAGAGTTAACAGCTTGCCTTATAAGTGCCTCTCAGGACAATAGCTTCAAGCACAGCTCAACAGCTGTGCAGTATCCATATCCTTAGTTATTTATTTGTTCCGTAATTTTGGAGTACTTTGGGACTGGTGGTGGTTCCTGACCCAGGCAATCCTTTTTTTCTTTCTTTTTTTGCAATTTTAGCAATTGCTTTCTTACTGTCATTTGACCTTTAAAATCTGCTGCTCGAATTCTTCTCTTCTAAGTTGAAAGTGAGACTTGCTTACTTCCACCACTGTCCTGTAAGGTACCTATCATGTAAGCTGTTGACTCTCAGATCTTATTTATCAATTTTGTTGTGGCTTTGGGCCTGTCAGACTAGTTCCTGTCAGAGTTTTGGTTTGGTTTTTCTTGCACTTATGGTAACAATATAAAGTGTAGTATTGTCCAAATAATGCTACTGCTACTGAGGGCGTAGTAACACAGTTTGTTTCAACACTGCTTTTATACAGACAGAAGGTTTGTAAGTAATTAAAAAACATGGGACACCTATAGGAATTGTTTGCATCAACTTTCAAGGGTTACAGTGGAAGAAATAGATATCCAACACAACAACATTTTTCTCATTAAACTTATTTTCAATGTTGCTATGCAAATGAAATTTCAACAAGACATAAATCAAATAACACAGATAAAGAAATCATAATATTCCAATACATAAAAAGATATGTGCAATGAAGTGGAATGACACATGAAAAAAGTATTGGAACGTGTTTACTGAAATGTATTTAACACTAAGTGGAAAAGTCTTTGTTTGAAATGACAGCTTCAAAACGCTTTCTGTACAAACAAACCAGTCTCTCACAGCTTTCAGGTGAGATTTTTTCTTCTACACAATTTTTAATTCTTGAGATTCAGGGGAAGCATGTTGGTGAATCTTCATCTTCTTTCTTTCCATAAATATTCTATTAGGTTCAAGTCTGGTGATTGACTGAGCCATTCTAACACCTTTTTTTTTTCTTCCTTTGGAACCAATTAAGAGTCCCCTTTGCAGTATGTTTAGGATCATTGTCCTGTTGGAACATCCACGTGTCTCATCCTTATAGTCCTAGTGGATGGCAACAGATTTTTCTCAAGAATTCTGGGTACATGGCTCCATTTATCTTCCCAGAAACAGCCTAATACCATGATGCATCCACCTTCAAAATATGCTATAGTTATGGTGTTGTTAGGGTCATATGCAAAGCCATTTCTCCTCCAAACATAGTGTGTTGTATTGTTGCCAAAGTTTGATTTTTGTCTATTATAGGAAAGTATATTCTTAAAGTTGATGATTTACATATATTCAAGAGAATCAAGCGTATATGAAAATAAGTATTATATCCTAATGTACGCTAGTATAATAAGGGTTAAATCATAAAAAAAAGCCAGCACCTGCATATTTTATTATTTTTCTCTTTGCAGCTGCAAACTACCATAATCTTGCTGCTATGCTTGAAAAACTTCAGTCAAGGACACTGTGTACTTTGAAAGAGCTAAACAGGCCATTGTTTTAAGAAGTGCAGCTACTGAGACTTTAACCATGAGAGAAAGTTAGAGAGGCCACTTGCTTTCACTTGCAGTGGCTAGGCCTCTGCCTCCCTGTCTGCCTGCCTGGACAGGTGATGACAAGCCTAGGAAAGTGTGTTCTATAAGAAACAGTGCTATTGTCTTAGAGATGCAGCTGCCCAGACCTCTGGCCTTGAAGGATAAGATGTAGTGCATTGTTCATTAAACTAGAAAAAAAATGGTGGAATTAATGAGAGGTAAAACCAAGGTAGTGAGAAATTGGAGTGTTTAGTGAAATTGATTGAGGTGAAACGTTTGATAAGAATTGTAATATATACAAGATCGCCATATTCAATAATTGCTCAAATCATCTGACTCGAGAGTGTATGTGCGCTGTACAATAAAGCTTGATTCTGCTGCTTGTTCTGAGACTCCGAGTGGCTTCTTTGGGGCTGAAGGAGCCCATGCTTACTAATCTGCCTCAACACTATCTGACCATACTACATTCTCTAAGTAAATGTTGTCTAGCAAATTTCAAACACGCTTCAACGTGCCTTTTCTTCAGTAATGGGAATCTTCTTGGGTGATCAGGAATGGAGACCATGGCAGTGAAGAGCAATTGCATTTTTTTCTTTGTCATTATAATAGCTGCTGCTTTCAGATCTTTCTGGAGCTCTTTTTGAGTTCTCTTTGGCTCATGACTTAATCTTCTTACTAACTTTCTGACTGCCTAGTTGTAAATTTTACATGGCCAGTTGATAGTGGTGTGATGTTCCTTCCATTTGGTAATAATGGCCTGGAAGTGCTTATAGGAACACATAGGAGTTGGGAGATCTGTCAGGAATCAATGCCATTGCTATGTTGTTCAGCAATCTTTTTACTGAAGTCTTGGAAGAGCACATTGCCTATAGCCATCATGAGATGTTTTTGCATGACAGATTAGTAACCAATGATTTGTTAATTTGCACTAATTTCTGCTTTGAGGTGAGTAACCCTATTTAAAATTGATGTTCAGTTATTTCATATTTCTTTTATTTCATAACCATCAGATCCATGATTTACTTTGTGATGTTTAATGTGAATGTTTTTATTCCCCCATCATTTTAAAGCAATATGTTACCGATAATTAGTAGAAAATCAGGTTTGTAAAATTGGCAAAAACAAACCTTAGGCTGACAAATGTATTTAGCAATTACTGCTCTTCATATAAAATAATAATAAAACCTTTTTAAGGTCATGCAAAATTGCTAACTAAACATTCTCCAGTTCCAGTTTTTTCTGTATGTTGTTATTTTATAACAGCTGTGTTTCCCAACTGCTACATAACTTTGCTCCTTTAAGGACTAGGCAGATTCCAGCCTCCCGCTCCTGTCCCTGGTACACCCATGAGTTCAGAGCTATGCAAGCCACTAGCCGGCGTCTTGTGCAGCTTTATAAGAAAACAGGCCTCATAGTTCACTAAAAGCTTTACACTGAGTACATACTTAAATACAGGAATGCCCTTAACACTGCTCGCTCCAACTATTATTCCTCCCTTATAAATGGTGCTACATCTAGCCTTAGAACTTTTTTTAGGACTGTTAAACTCTTCCAACCCCCTCCGCTAGCATATGCCAATACAGCTGAACAGTGTCAGGCTTTCTTACATTTCTTTGATACCAAAATTGATCAGATCTATCATAGTTTCCCTTCCACACCTCAATCACTCACTCATTCTGATCTGCCATCTCCATCATCAAGACTCACTTGTTTCTCGCTTGTTGACTCTCTCGCCATTTCTGAACTTATTAATAAGTCTAATTCCTCCTTCTGTCTACTTGATCCTGCCCCCACTTCTCTGCTTAAGACATGCTCATCCATAATTAGTATTCCTGTTGCTTCATTGATAGATGCATGTTTTATTTCAGGTTCTATCCCTACTGCCCTCAAAACTGCTGCAGCTACCCCAATCCTTAAAAAACCTGACTTGGATCCTTTTTCTCTCTCCAGTTATAGGCTTATCTCTAATCTTCCTTTTTTGGCTAAGGTGATGGAACGCGTGATTGCTACACAACTCCATGCCTTTCTTCTAGATCAGGGGTGCCCAATACGTTGATCGCGATCAACCGGTAGATCGGAAAGATAGTGCAGGTAGATCGTGTTGCATTCAAAAACATTTTTTTTTTAAATGTTAGTCTATCATATACCCTTCCTATGGCATTTGCCACTTGATTGACATACAAGGCGGCCAGTCTGAGATCTCTTTTCTTCTAACACACTGGTCATCCCGCACGCACGATCAAACGCGCGAGCTACTGCAAAACTCCAGCTATCTAAGTGATCTAGTTAGCCTTCCAATTTATATAGACTAAAGAAGGGATTTAAAAAAAATTGTTCGTGGGAGGGTATGGGCTGGATGTGGAATTGGAAGAGGATTTTTTTTCTCACAATGTCACAATCGAAGTGCGTTTGTCTGATCTGTCAATCTATCATTGCTATTCCAAAGAAGGAAAATGTGGAAAGACACTTTCGAACTGTTCATAAAAACTACAAAACTGACTTCCTTCCGAAAAGTGATGTGAGAAAGTGAAAGGAGGAGGGAACTAAAATCACAGTTAAATCGGACAGCCATAATTTTTCACTCGGCTGAATTCAAAAGCAAAGGCAGACACACCGAAGCATCGTTCTGGGTGAGTCACTCGATCATTAAGCATAAGAAGTCCTTCCAAGATGGAGAGATGATAAAAGAGGCCACTAGACTTAGAATTGTTTTTTCCGATCTGACCAACATGTTGAATGAGCTTAATTTACAGCTGCAAGGAAAAGACAAAACCATGGTCAATATGATTAGCTCAGTTAATGCTTTCAAATGAAAAATGCACATCTGTCCTCAAAGATGAAGCACCTTGATTTGGGGAACATCCAAAACCTTGCATCAGAGCTAGAGATGCAATGGAAGGCGTGTGCGCAACTTGACAGCATACGCTACACAGAGCAGATTGAAAATTGCCTGTCAGACTTTGACAGACGTTTTCAAAACTCAGCTTTACTTGAGTCAGTCGCTACATTTAAGTGCTATCCGTTTAGGGAAGATGTTGAGGGTGATTCACCCGCATCAAAAATTGCAACACTGTTTCACCTAACACTCTACAGTGGAGGATGAGATTTTGACACTACAGGATGACATTCAGCTGAAGTATGGGGCTCATGGACAGTTTTGGAACTTACTCACAGAGAAAAAGTACCCAAACATGAGGAAATGTGCTACCTCCTTGACTGCATTATTCGGCTCTACTTATTTATGCGAGTCAGCCTTTTCCCACATGAAGATTATTGAATCCAAATACTTTAGTGACCATAAATATATTGAATTGTTATTGTGCCATAAGGGTTATACAGTTATGCAAGGTATGACAACATATATTTTATGTATAAAGTATACTCAGTGTGTGTGTGTGTGTGTGTATATATATATATATATATATATATATATATATATATATATATATATATATATATACAGTGGTGTGAAAAACTATTTGCCCCCTTCCTGATTTCTTATTCCTTTGCATGTTTGTCACACAAAATGTTTCTGATCATCAAACACATTTAACCATTAGTCAAATATAACACAAGTAAACACAAAATGCAGTTTTTAAATGATGGTTTTTATTATTTAGGGAGAAAAAAAATCCAAACCTACATGGCCCTGTGTGAAAAAGTAATTGCCCCCTTGTTAAAAAATAACCTAACTGTGGTGTATCACACCTGAGTTCAATTTCCGTAGCCACCCCCAGGCCTGATTACTGCCACACCTGTTTCAATCAAGAAATCACTTAAATAGGAGCTGCCTGACACAGAGAAGTAGACCAAAAGCACCTCAAAAGCTAGACATCATGGCAAGATCCAAAGAAATTCAGGAACAAATGAGAACAGAAGTAATTGAGATCTATCAGTCTGGTAAAGGTTATAAAGCCATTTCTAAAGCTTTGGGACTCCAGCGAACCACAGTGAGAGCCATTATCCACAAATGGCAAAAACATGGAACAGTGGTGAACCTTCCCAGGAGTGGCCGGCCGACCAAAATTACCCCAAGAGCGCAGAGACGACTCATCCGAGAGGTCACAAAAGACCCCAGGACAACGTCTAAAGAACTGCAGGCCTCACTTGCCTCAATTAAGGTCAGTGTTCACGACTCCACCATAAGAAAGAGACTGGGCAAAAACGGCCTGCAAGGCAGATGTCCAAGACGCAAACCACTGTTAAGCAAAAAGAACATTAGGGCTCGTCTCAATTTTGCTAAGAAACATTTCAATGATTGCCAAGACTTTTGGGAAAATACCTTGTGGACTGATGAGACAAAAGTTGAACTTTTTGGAAGGCAAATGTCCCGTTACATCTGGCGTAAAAGGAACACAGCATTTCAGAAAAAGAACATCATACCAGCAGTAAAATATGGTGGTGGTAGTGTGATGGTCTGGGGTTGTTTTGCTGCTTCAGGACCTGGAAGGCTTGCTGTGATAGATGGAACCATGAATTCTACTGTCTACCAAAAAATCCTGAAGGAGAATGTCTGGCCATCTGTTCGTCAACTCAAGCTGAAGCGATCTTGGGTGCTGCAACAGGACAATGACCCAAAACACACCAGCAAATCCACCTCTGAATGGCTGAAGAAAAACAAAATGAAGACTTTGGAGTGGCCTAGTCAAAGTCCTGACCTGAATCCAATTGAGATGCTATGCCATGACCTTAAAAAGGTGGTTCATGCTAGAAAACCCTCAAATAAAGCTGAATTACAACAATTTTGCAAAGATGAATGGGCCAAAATTCCTCCAGAGCGCTGTAAAAGACTCATTGCAAGTTATCGCAAACGCTTGATTGCAGTTATTGCTGCTAAGGGTGGCCCAACCAGTTATTAGGTTCAGGGGGCAATTACTTTTTCACACAGGGCCATGTAGGTTTGGATTTTTTTTCTCCCTAAATAATAAAAACCACCATTTACAAACTGCATTTTGTGTTTACTTGTGTTATATTTGACTAATGGTTAAATGTGTTTGATGATCAGAAACATTTTGTGTGACAAACATGCAAAAGAATAAGAAATCAGGAAGGGGGCAAATAGTTTTTCACACCACTGTATATATATATATATATATATATATAGCGTTTTTAATGTAGGTAGATCATTTCAACCTGGTCATTTTAAAAGTAGCTCACAAGACGAAAAAGTGTGGACACCCCTGTTCTAGACAATACAGTCTATGAGCCTTTTCAGTCTTCGTACATAGCATAGCAGTGACACAGCTCTTCTCTGTGTAGTTACAGATCTTCTCCAGTCTGCAGATTGCGGTTCACAAAATATTCTCCTCCTTCTTGACTTAAGTGCAGCATTTGACCTCATCGCACGTCTGTCCACTGTAGGGATCTCTGGCTTTGCCTTAAAATGGTTGAAATCACATCTTTCTAATAGGCAACAATTTGTCACACTCGGCCGATATAAATCCTTCACCTCACCTGTGTCGTGTGGTGTCCCTTAGGGTTCAGTCATTGGGCCATTATTCTTTCTACTTTATATCCTTCCTTTGGGTCAGATTATTCACAGACATGGCCTTAACTTCCACTGCTATGCAGATGATATACAGTTATATCTTAGTATACACTCCCCTACAGACTTGCCTCCCTGATCACTGATCTTAAGTTATGGATGGAAAATAATTTTCTCAAACTTAATGCCAATAAAACTGAAGTGTTACTGATAGGCCCAAACTCCCTACTTTCTAAGGCATCTAACTTTTTTATTTCTATCGATGGTACACTTGTCAAACCTGCTCCTGTTGTCAGAAACTTTGGTGTTATGTTTGATTCATCACTAAAATTGGAGCTACACATTAGGTCTCTATCCAAAATGTAATTCTATCATCTGCATAACATTGCTCGCCTAAATACATTTTTGTCCTTTAATGATGCTCAAACTCTGGTTCATTGTTTCATAATGTCTTGTATTTAATACTGTAATTCTGTCTTCATTGGCCTCCCTGCAAAATCTATACAGAGGCTACAGTACATTCAGAACTGAGTAACCAGAGTCCTTACCCACACAAAGCGTTCTGCTCACATCTCCCCTGTTCTCTCCCAACTTCACTGGTTATGGGTTCCATCAAGGATTAAATTCAAGATTCTGCTTCTCACCTTCAAAGCCCTGCATAATCTTGCCCCTCTCTACCTCATGCAGCTCGAAACTCCATACACTCTTGGTCGCTCACTCAGGTCCTCGCGCAGTGATTTCCTTACTGTCCCATAAACCAGACTCTCCACCCTGGGAGGCAGGTCCTTCGGTGTTATGGCCCCTCAACTCTGGAACTCTCTTCCTCAGTCTCTCCGAGATTGCTCCTCTTTCTCCACCTTTTGGATAGGATGTGTGCTGTACTTTCTAACACGCCGCAATGATAAGGGAGAGTGCTGTAAGTGTGGTGGGGGACCAAGTTAGAGTCGACCATTTGCTGAGGTCTGGGGTGTCTCCTATTTAGGCATTGTTTAATGAATGTCTTGGGGTAGCCGTTTGATGTGAACAGACGAAAAAGATAACGTCTTTCATTCTTTTTTGTGTCCAAGTCAAGTCAAGTTGGGGAGCATGCACTGGTACAGTGCATTGCCGCACCCACTACACAACGAAACAACTCGGGATCCCTGTTTGCAACCCCCCAGGCAGACACACGGTCCAGTCCCACCCTCCGGAAATGACCCTCTATCTGCCGCTGCCAGGTGTTACGTGGGCGACCCCTTGGTCTGGTCCAGCCACTCGGGTCCCCAACAATGAGGATCTTACGAGCTGGATCACCCTTGGGGAAACGTGCCACATGGCCGTAGTGCTGTAACTGTCGCTCCCTCACAATGCAGGTAATGTGCCTCATTCAGGACTCCATGAGCAACTGCTCATTCGACACAAAGTCAAACCAACGGTACCCAAGAATTTTCCGGAGAGACACAGTACCAAAGGAATCCAGTCTTTGTCTCAGGTCATTGGATAGCGTCCATGTGTCGCAACCATATAGCAAGACAGGAAGCACCAGGACTCTAAAGACTTGGACCTTCGTCCTTTTGCATAGATATCGGGAGCTCCACACACCCCTTTCCAGCGACCTCATGACCCCCCATGCTCTCCCAATCCGTCAACTGACTTCATAGGAAGAGTCACCAGAGACATGAATGTCACTGCCCAGGTAAGTAAACCTCTCAACAAGGTCAACACTCTCTCCGCAAACAGACACACTGCTGATGGCTGTGCCCAAGAGGTCATTAAAGGCCTGGAACTTGGTTTTTATCCAGGACACTCGCAAGCCCAGACACTCAGACTCCTCACTCAGTCTCTTGAGTGCCCCGATCAGAGCCTCCATTGACTCCGCGAAGATCACAGCATCGTCAGCAAAGTCAAGATCCGTGAACATTTCTTCATCAACAGATGCCCCACAGCCGTTGGACCCCACGACCTTGCCCAACACCCAGTCCATACAAGCATTGAACAGAGAAGGAGCAAGAACACACCCCTGACGAACCCCAGAATCAACTAGGAAAAATGCAGAGGTCCTGCCTCCACTCTGCATAGCACTCACAGTACCAGTGTACAGGCCGGCCATGATATCCAGCAACCTCGAGGGGATCCCGTGAATCCTCAGGATGTCCCACAGGGCAGCTTGATCAACTGAGTCGAACGCTTTGCGAAAATCGACAAAGGCTGCAAAGAAACTCTGCCGATATTTGTGTTTGCGTTCCATGAGAACCCTCAGTGCCAGGATGCGGTTGATGGTAGACTTCTTAGGCGTAAAACCAGACTGTTCCGATCACGGATCCCATTGAGGACGACCCTAGCAAGGACCTTACCTGGCACCGAGAGCAGTGTTATCCCCCTGTAATTGCTGCAATCCAGGCAATCACCCCTTTTCAGATAGGGACGACAAGTCCCGTTTTCCAGTCAGTTGGGATGATGCCAGTCTCCCAAATGGAAGCAAAGATTGCTTGCAATGCCAGGAGGACAGCCTTACCACCAGCCTGGAGAAGTTCATCCCGGATACCACAGATCCCTGCAGCCTTTTCCCCCCCTCAGCTGGTTCACCACCTGTGCAATCTCAGTGAGATTGGGTGGTTCACAGCTAATTGGAGGATCAGCCTCAAGAACCGTGGACCCAGAGATATCCAACGTCCTTGCCGGAGGATCAGCTTTGAACAACTGCTCAAAGTAGCCAGCCCAGCGGGTCACAACTGCAGTTTCATCCGTAAGGACCATTCCATCAGCTGCCCCGACTGCGACTCACCAAGGAACAGATTCAGATGTACGTAATGCTTCGATTCCTCTGTAAGCAGAATGTGGGTTGCTAGGCCACAGATGGTGTGTCACTCGCTCACAGATTCCTCTAACAAAAGCCTCTTTATCTGCCCTCATAGCCCTCGCAGCCGTCCCTCTCAGTTCCTGGTACAGACCAGAGTTGCCATTGAGCAGTGCGCTGCGACTCCTCTCGGTGATATCCAGAGTGCCCTGCGAGATGAAACACCTCCTTCTGGGAACACCGGTAACACCAACACAACCCTCAGCAACTTTCAGGGTCTTGTCACAGAAGGTCTCCCACATCACATTAGGATCGGCAGTCGTACCCAAATCTGCAAGTTCCTCACACAAACTGCATGCAAACTCATTAGAAACAGCCTGGTCTTGGAGTCTGGCCAAGTCTAGGCTCATTTTCCTAGTAGGTGGTAACCTACTGGATCTAAGCTGGATCTTAAGAGTAGCAACAACAAGTCTGTGGTCAGAATTCACAAACTGGGCACTTCTGTAGACCCTGCAGTTTTGCAAGAGCCTCCAGCATCTGCCCAAGATGATGAGATCGATCTCCTTTACCGCACCACCAGTATTCGAGTACCAAGTCCAACAATGTGGTTCAGAGCGCTGGAACCAGGATCCAGCGATTCGCAGCCCCTGACTTTTGCAAAGTCAAGGAACATGGAGCCACTTTCACCACGGTCACCAGACCCATGGGGATCGAGACAATCCTCATAGCCAGCCCTGTCAGTGCCAGTGGTGACTTTTTGTGTCCATTGTGTTACAAAATGTGTTAATCCTTTTGAACAAAGTCCTAACATAACTTTGTTTATGTGATGAAGGGTGGTTGCTGAAAAAGTGCAGTATTTTGTCTGCATAACATTTCTTACGATAAACACTCGTAATTAAACCGGCATGGTTACCACTTTCAATAGAAATGTCAAGAAAACTGATGCGTCCGTTCATTTCTTTTTCAGTCGTGAATTGGATTGTAGGGAATACTGAGTTAATGTGGCTGTAGAATTCATTCAGCTGGTTACTTTTTAATGTGGCAAATGTGCGTTTTCAATTTAGCGAATCCAGAGTTTAAGTCTGAACTGAGTTAGAGCCACCCTTTCAAATCACTGCATAACCAGTTCAGCTAAGAGTCCTGATAATAGAGACTCCATTAGCATGCCTTCTTTCTGTCTATAGTATTTTCCATTAAAATGGAAGTGTTTTTTTGGCAAAGTGATATTAGATGCAATATGTCCTTAGTGGTCAGCTTCATTTGTGCTGTTATGGTGGGGTCGTTGTTCAGTTTTGTCAGTAAAATCTCTCTGTGGCCAGATGAATTGGGATCATAGTATAAAATGACACAACATTAAAAGAGACCATGATCTCATCATCAGCAACGGATACATTCCTCAGGCACTGTAATGCCATCTCAATGCTATTAACAGAATAATCTGAGTTATATGTTAAATGTTTTGAGCATTTGAAAAAGTCTTTTATATAAGTTGTAAGTCAGTCCACCTGTTAGGCTGACCATAGGTTTGAAATTTAAATCGATCTTGTGGATTTTTGGGAGACCGTAGAGTTCTGGTCAGATCACATCATTAAGATTTCATTTTACAGTAATCTTGTAAGTTTAAACGGTTGTTATTTCATGATTTTATTTAGGGTGGTTTTTGTAGGGTTGCTGGTTAACTGCTCATAGATAGTGGTGTCAGAGAGCATTTCCTCTATTGCGGTGACATATTGTTCTTTGTCCACTACAACTGTCGCACTTCCTTTGTTGGCTGGTGTAATAACAATGCTACTGCCATTCCGTGTCAATCTTAAAACCTTCTGTTCTTTTTTTGAAATATGTATAGTCAGATGTCTTGTGTGTAACTGGCTGGCCGCGACACACCTTATTTCCTCTGCATTGTCTGCTGGTATATTTTCGGTTTGTATTTACTGTTCCAGGGTGCCTAGGAGGTTCACATCGGAGGCGTCTTTGCGATTAAAGTTCAAAACCCAGGCAAGAACATTTTGTTCTGTGGTATATATATTCATAGATCTGAATCACAATCTGATTATTTGGATGGTTACCTATAAGGTAACGGTTGTGGTTGGTCAGCCAGTCGGCAAACATCCACCACGTCCTCTCAGTTGCGAGAAGCAGATCATAGATATGTGATACAGTGCCTGCCAAATAATACAAAGAATACACGACATGTGTTTCTCCCTAATTGGCCTGAATGTAACACTCCGAAGCAAAGGTGATATATCAAACATGCGCGCGCACACACACACACACACACACACACACACACACACACACATTATATATATAGATAGATAGATAGATAGATAGATAGATAGATAGATAGATAGATAGATAGATAGATAGATAGATAGATAGATAGATAGATAGATAGATAGATAGATAGATAGATAGATAGATACTTTATTAATCCCAAGGGGAAATTCACATACTCCAGCGGCAGCATGCTGATAAAGAAAGTATTAAAGAGTGATAACAATGCAGGTATACAGACAGACAATAACTTTGAATTATGTTAACGTTTACCCCCCCCCCCCCAAGGGGTGGGATTGAAGAGTCGCATAGTGTGGGGGAGGAACGATCTTCTCAGTCTGTCAGTGGAGCAGTCTGTCGCTGAAGCTGCTCCTCTGTCTGGAGATGATACTGTTTAGTGGATGCAGTGGATTCTCCATGATTGACAGGAGCCTGCTCAGTGCCCGTCACTCTGCCACAGATGTCAAACTGTCCAGCTCCGTGCCTACAATAGAGCCTGCCTTCCTCGCCAGTTTGTCCAGGCGTGAGGCGTCCCTCTTCTTTATGCTGCCTCCCCAGCACACCACTGTGTAGAAGAGGGCGCTTGCCACAACCATCTGATAGAACATCTGCAACATCTTATTGCAGATGTTGAAGAACGCCAGCCTTGTAAGGAAGTATAGCCGGCTCTGTCCTTTCTTACACAGAGCATCAGTATTGGCAGTCCGTTCCAATTTATCATCCAATGGCACTCCCAGGTATTTATAGGTCTGCACCCTCTGCACACAGTCACCTCTGATGATCACGGGGTCCATGAGGGGTCTGGGCCTCCTAAAATCCACCACCAGCTCCTTGGTTTTGCTGGTGTTCAGGTGTAGGTGGTTTGAGTTGCACCATTTAACAAAGTCCTTGATTAGGTCCCTATACTCCTCCTCCTGCCCACTCCTGATGCAGCCCATGATAGCAGTGTCGTCAGCGAACATTTGCACGTGGCAGGACTCCGAGTTGTATTGGAAGTCCGATGTATATAGGCTGAACAGGACCGGAGAAAGTACAGTCCCCTGCAGCGCTCCTGTGTTGCTGACCACAATGTCAAACCTGCAGTTCCCGAGGCGCACATACTGAGGTCTGTCTTTAAGATAGTCTACGATCCATGCTACCAGGTATGCATCTACTCCCATCTCTGTCAGCTTGACCCTAAGGAGCAGAGGTTGGATGGTGTTGAAGGCACTAGAGAAGTCCAGAAACATAATTCTTACAGCACCAGTGCCTCTGTCCAAGTGGGAGAGAGATCGGTGTAGCATGTAGATGATGGCATCCTCCGCTCCCACCTTCTCCTGGTATGCGAACTTCAGAGGGTCGAGGACTTGGCGGACCTAAGTCCTCAGGTGGTGAAGCAGAAGCCGCTCCATGGTCTTCATATATTGTTATACTATGTTTTATTAAGTTTAATGTCACTGTTCTCTGTGCCCACTGTTATGGACTCATTCATACAGGCCGACCAAGTATGGTACACAAGGGCACAGCATCAGCATTTAGAATTGCCGAGCCAAACACAGGACTAGAGAGCCAAAAGACAACTGGAGAATTGAATAGTCAGCCTAAAGACAGACTAGTATATTTCTGTCTTCTGTCAGCACACCATTCTCTTGCCTTGTTGGGAGAATGAGAACTGTATGTAGGCATTGTGCTATTCCTGTATTTTTGAAGGTGGGGTTTGAGTCCTTTCCTGTCCTTGTTTGGATCCGGAGCCAAGAACCTGCACATGGAGCAACCCGAATATAAGGATGGACCTACGGCCAACACTTTGAAGCTGCCGGGTGGAAGAGTATGTCTTCTGTCCGAGGACGGGCAGAAGATTATGTCTTCTGTCCAGTGAAAATCCTTTCAGCATGGCGACGAAAGATGGCAGACTGCGTAGGTTCAAGACACCCACATGCTTGAAAAGAGTCTGTCATAGGCTTCCTGTCTGTAATGCCACATGAACCCATCAGTAAAGAGCTAGATTATCCTTTTTACTTCTCATGTAATCTTTTAACCGTCTTATTGCATGCTGGACGGGGATAATACCTTTTTATTATTTAAATTCAGGATAATTAAAACGCCGCAGTTGAAAAGAACACATTTCCAGAGAGCTAATGCCTCTTAAGGAAACATATATATATACATATATACATATACATACATACTGTATATATACAGTGGGACCTCGGGTCACAAACGTCTCGGAACACGTACAAATCGGGTTACGACCAAAAAGTTTGCCAAACTTTTGCATCTGTTCACGACCACACACTCAGGTGACGAGCAAGCCAGTTTCCCTTCCAGTTCGTACGCACCAATGATTTCCAAATGTGTTTAGTCTCTCCCTGTGCATTCGCTGTGAACTCTTTGTGCTCTGTTTCGCTTCCCTTCCGGTTCATACATGCCGGTCATTTACGCACGTGTTCAGTCTCTCCCTGTATAGTACATTGTTCTCGGTCAGACGTGCATCGCGCAGAGGGATTTTGTGGTATAGCGGGTCCACAGCTCACATCAAGAGGCCAGTTTTAAATAAATAATCACCGCGCTTGCAGCTTAGTGAGGGGGCGTGGTGGTTGAGTGGCTGAAGCAGTTCCAGGGGAATTCGTGGTGTGGGCATTTCTCACCTAAGTGCACCAGTGGGAAACCATCCACATCCGTAATTGGTCCCGGGGCTGCTGAATGCTACAGCTGCCATGTCATCTTCATAAACAGAAGCGCGAGACAGCTAAAGGGAGGAAAAAGAAAAGAAAGACAGAGGTTGCGGAGTGAGGAAGTAAGCAGGAAGCAGTGTGGAAAGAACCGGTGCGAGCAAGCGCGTGCTCACAGGCAGGCAGCTGGACAGTGAGCCCAAGCAGAGGTGTTTGGCTGACACTCGATGGGGCAGAAAGAAGCGGTCGCTCCAGCTGAGCGATCAAGGAGCTGGAGTGACCAGAAGAAGGACGGCTGGCCACGTAAGGCTGAGAAGGCAGCGGGAGTCGTGAGGCTTGGGCGGTGAATTCCCTGACGTTTCCCTGATTCCCGAAGCCAGGGATTGGGAGGCCTCCAAACCAGAAGGAAGAAGGAAGGACAGCTGCAGGTTGAGTGGATCCCCTGTTGCGAAGCCTGGATAGGGAGAAGCAGGGGGGTCACCAGTTAAAGAATGCACCAGGCTTGTTTTTAAAGAGACTGCTTCCAGCGTTGTTTTAACCTCGTATTTAATGAAGACTTTTTTCTATTGGATTTTAACCTCCACTTCACTTCTGTTTTTATGGGATTATTTATTGAAGGATTCTGAAAGCACTGCACTTTATTTAATTTGGACTTTGTTTTTGATTGTTGTTTTGTTGATTTTCATAAAAGCACTTGGCACTTTTTGCACCATCCCCTTGCTCCATTGTAGTGCCTCACTGTTGTGCTCATTGGTAACATTACCGACGATGACGGGTTTAAGGGCTCCCGAAAGCGAGATGGGAGCATGCAGCGAACCTGCATCGTCACAGACTTTACCTCAAAACTGTAATCTCCTCTCCACCCAGTTCCTCCTCACTTCTTTCATGCCAGAACTCGACTCATGCAAGGTTAGTTTTCTTGGTTGTTTATGGTTAGTTTTTGTATAAATTAAGGATTTTTCAAATGTTCATTTTTTTTTCCCTGTGCTTAAAACAGCAAGTGGTTCGTAAGGCTGTAGCGTGAACTCTTGCAATGTTAGTTTTCTCTGCTCAAGGTTTTCTCAGTGTTATTCAAAGTTTTTACATTTAGTTTACTATTACACTGTGCATTCTATGGTATAATTAACTATTTTTGTGCTTAAAAATCTTTAAAGAAAATATATTTACATACAGTTCGTATGGTCCGGAACAGATTAATTGTATTTACATACAATCCTATGAGGAAATTACTTCGGGTCATGACCAAATCGGTTGCGACCAGAGTTTTGGAACGAATTATGGTCGTGACCCGAGGTTCTACTGTATATATATATATATATATATATATATATATATATATATATATATACACATATATATATATATATATATATATATATATATATATATATATATATATATATATATAGTCACATGTGTATACATGAGACACAACTTGCGGAGTTCAATGACCCGGTCGGAGCTGTGCTTTAATCCTGTTTCTCTTTTTCCCCCAGCAGACCTACTGACTGATGACCATGCCAACACTGACATCACTTCCGGTTTCTGCTCTCCTGGACCTGCCCCTTCCTGTCTACACACCACTTAAAACCAGCAAGTTACTTCTGTGTTTCAGTTCTGTATTGAACTCGAGTCTGTAAAGACATGTTACTTTACTTTTTGTCATTGCTTCAAGTATACAGGATACCACAGTGGTCCCCAAACCTTTTTCTTTTGTTGTCTCTCTTATTACTCTATAGATATATATATGTGTGTATATGGCTCTGAGGCTAGGGATCTGCACTGGCAATCATAAGGTTGCCAGTTCGAATCCCATAAATGCCAATAGGGACTCTGCTCTGTTGAGCCCTTGAGCAAGGCCCTTAACCTGCAATTGCTGAGCACTTTGAGTAGTGAGAAAAGCGCTATATAAATGCAAAGAATTATTATTATCTATACTAATTAATAAAAGGCAAAGCCCTCACTGACTCACTGACTGACTGACTCACTCATCACTAATTGTCCAACTTCCCGTGTAGGTGGAAGGCTAAAATTTGGCAGGCTGATTCCTTACAGCTTACTTACAAAAGTTAGGCAGGTTTCATTTCGAAATTCAACGCGTAATGGTCATAACTGGAACCTCATTTTTGACAATATACTGTAATGGACGGCAGCTTGATGGCCGTGGGAGGCGGAGTTGAGTGTCACGTCATCACGCCTCCCACGTAATCACGTGAAAAGACTGTGAACTGAGTAAGGAGAAATGAAGGAAGAGCCGCAAACAGCGAAGAACAAAAAATTAATTAAACAATTGAGAAGGGAGCGAGTGAAGCATACAAGCATCTTCATAAGGGAAACAAAGCACGGTGTAAAACGTAAGTTTAAATTAAGTTTATTGAAACGCTCCCGTTGCGGATTGCAATAACATATTCGCGAGATAAAAGAACTCAGTAGGGAGAAATGAAGGAAGAGCCGCAAACAGCGAAGAACAAAAAATTCATTAAACAATTGAGAAGGGAGCGAAACAATAAGAAGCCAGCGAGTGAAGCATACAAGCATGTTTATAAGGGAAACAAAGCACGGTGTAAAACGTAAGTTTAAATTAAGTTTATAGAAACGCTCCCGCTGCGGATTGCAATAACATATTCGCGAGATAAAAGTTTAATGAGAAGACACGAGGTATAAATGAACCACACGCCGTAGCGCAACGTTAGGGGCAACAGTTTCAACCATTCTATGATCTGCTTCTCGCAACTGAAAGACGGCACATGGCGGATGTTAGCCGACTTGCTGACTGCAACGTTAGGGGCTTCAACTCTGGCGCTGACGATAGAGATTAGATTCCCGAGAGGGGATGAAGTGAGTGTGTATGCCTGATGAGCCCAGAATTAGAGAGAAACACGTGTCGCATACTCTTTGCATTATTTGAAAGTAAACTATTAAAACCATTCTATGATCAGCTTCTGGGAACAGAAAGAGGGCACGTGGCGGATGTAATGCGACTTCCTGACCAACCACAAGCGTTACCTGGCAGGTAACCACCCATACAGTCAGATTGTGATTCAGAAAACGAATGCCATGAATGTAATTACCACGATCTACATACTGTCAAATAAACGAAACACACGTCGTAGCGCGACAGCTGTGAAAAGCGAGGTTCAGAAAAAAACAGATCCTTAACAAATTGTTATTGGTATACAGTAATCCCTCCTCCATCGCGGGGGTTGCGTTCCAGAGCCACCCGCGAA